>NC_140583.1:758802951-758807951 GCF_964204655.1 Triturus cristatus
CTTTATCTGCTACGCTGGCGGAGCGGAATTTTCCGCCCACCCCTATACGACCATGTGGTGCGGGAGCACCCGTCCTGCAGCCTGGTGAGGGTCCGGGTGCCCGTGACGGGGTCCATCGGGCCAAGGGAGGCTCCCCAGACCTGGCTGGGATCAGAAGCAGGGACCGGGCCAGGTGGGTGTGTGGCTGGCTAAGTCTTTTCCTTGCAGAAGTAGGTGTTTGGTTAGGGCTGGGCGGAATTTGCGGAATGCCTCTTCGCGGAATTTTGAAAAAAAATTGTGGAAATCGAGCGCACAACCTGAGGGACCGTGTGCCCGGGACTGGGGTCCCTCGTGCTTGGGCAGGCTCCCCGATCTCCCCGGCCTGGCTGCGTTGAGAAGCAGGGACCAGCCCGGGCCTCCTGATTTTTGGTCAGGGCCTGGGATCCCACGTCCTGCGGCCTGCCAAGTGTCCATCTGCCCAGGACAAAAGACCTTGGTGCAGAGCCCCGTAGCCCTGCAAGGGCAGGCGGGAGCCCTACCGCTATGGCTCGGTGTGGGCAGCTGGGAGTCCTTTCGGTCCCGGCCATCTGGTTGCACCTTTCCCTCGGCCATCTGGTCGCGCGCAATGCTTTCTAATGGGGCGACCAGATGGCCGGGCCAGCCTGGAAGTCCCGATGAGGGCTCATTTGACTCCCGGATCCCAGTCAGGGCTCCAGGAGGTTGGGCGCATCCGCACCTAGGATCCCCTCCGTCACTCGGAGCGCGCGGGTTACAAGAAAGGTGGGTAGCCTTCCTCTGGATTAGTAGGGGCAGGGTATGCTGGGACACCCCTCCTGGGGATGGCGGTTCTCAGGCGGGGACCAGATGGGCCAAGCCTGGACGACACTTCCCCGGGGCGTCCGGTGCTCCCTCCTCCAGCCCGCGGCGAGGCAAAGTGCCCAGGACGGGCTCCATGGGTTCCCCGGGTGTCCAGGCCCCGAGAGCTCCGCCGGGCCTCCCATGCCTGAGGCCCAGCGTGGGGTCTACGAGCCCCCCCCGAGGCCTGCAGCCCCAAAGCCCTGCAGCCCTGGAGCCCTTCAGCCCGGAGCCCTTCAGCCCGGAGCCCTGCAGCCCCGGAGACCTGCAGCCCCGGAGCCCTGCAGCCCTGGAGCCCTGCAGCCCCTGAACCCTGCAGCCCTGGAGCCCTGCAGCCCCGGAGCCCTGGAGCCCTGCAGCCCCAGAGCCCCGGAGCTCTGCAGCCCTGGAGCCCTGGAGCCCTGCAGCCCCGGAGCCCTGCAGCCCCGGAGCCCTGCAGCCCTGGAACCCTGCAGCCCTGGAGCCCTGCAGCCCCGGAGCCCTGCAGCCCTGGAGCCCTGCAGCCCTGGAGCCCTGCAGCCCCGGAGCCCTGCAGCCCTGGAGCCCTGCAGCCCCGGAGCCCTGCAGCCCCGGAGCCCTGCAGCCCTGGAGCCCCGGAGCCCTGCAGCCCTGGAGCCCTGCAGCCCCGGAGTCCTGCAGCCCTGGAGCCCTGTAGCCCTGGAGCCCTGCAGCCCCGGAGCCCTGCAGCCCTGGAGCCCTGCAGCCCCGGAGCCCTGCAGCCCCGGAGCCCTGCAGCCCTGGAGCCCTGCAGCCCCGGAGCCCTGCAGCCCTGGAGCCCTGCAGCCCCGGAGCCCTGCAGCCCTGCAGCCCTGCAGCCCTGGAGCCCTGCAGCCCTGGAGCCCTGTAGCCCTGGAGCCCTGCAGCCCCGGAGCCCTGCAGCCCTGGAGCCCTGCAGCCCTGGAGCCCCGGAGCCCTGGAGCCCCGCAGCCCCGGAGCCCTGCAGCCCCGCAGCCCCGGAGCCCTGCAGCCCCGGAGCCCTGCAGCCCTGGAGTCCTGCAGCCCCGGGGCCCTGCAGCCCTGGAGCCCCAGAGCCCTGCAGCCACGGAGCCCTGCGTGGGCAGGCGGGAACCCTAGCGCAAAGGCTCGGGGTTGGACAGATGGGAGTCCTTTCAGTCCCGGCCATCTGGTTGCACCTCTCCCCTCAGCAATCTGGTCGCGCACAATGCTTTCCAATGGGGCGACCACATGGCCGGGCCAGCCTGGAAGTCCCGATGAGCGCTCATTTGACTCCCGGATCCCAGTCAGGGCTCCAGGAGATCGGGCGCATCCGCGCCTAGGATCCCCTCCGTCACTCGGAGCGCGAGGGTTACAAGAAAGGTGGGTAGCCTTTCGCCGGATTAGTAGGGGCAGGGTATGCCGGAACACCCCTCCAGGGCTGGTGGTTCTTTGCCGGGGACCAGATGGGCTATGCCCGGGCAACATCCTCCCAGGCGTCCGGGGCTCCCTCCTCCGGCCCGCGGCGTGGAAGAGTGCCCGGGACAAGCTCCACGGTGCCTCGGGCAGTCCTCCACCGGGCGCTCGGGCCCGAGAGCTCCGGTGGTCCTCCAAGTGCCTGAAGCCCAGCCGGGGTCGCCGAGCCCCCCAGGAAGCAGAGCCCCCAGAGCCCTGCGTGGGTGGGCAGGCGGGAGCCCTACCGCTATGGCCCAGCTCTGGGCGGGCAGACGGGAGTCCTTTCAGTTGCCGGCCATCTGGTCGCTCCTTCCCCCTCGGCCATCTGGTCTCACGCAATGCTTTCCAATGGGGTGACCAGATAGCCGGGCCGGCCTGGAAGTCCCGATGAGGGTCCATTCGCCTCGCGGATCCCAGCCAGGGCTCCAGGAGGCCGGGCGCGTCCGCGCCTAGGGTCCCCTCCGTCACTCGGAGCGCGCGGGTTACAAGAAAGGGGGGTAGCCTTCCTCCGGATTAGTAGGGGCAGGGTGTGCCGGAAGACCCCTCCAGGGCTGGTGGTTCTTTGCCGGGGACCAGATGGGCTACGCCCGGGCAACATCCTCCCAGGCATCCGGGGCTTCCCTCCTCCGGCCCGCGGCGTGGCACAGTGCCCAGGGACGGGCTCCACGGGTCCCGGGCAGTCCTCCCCCCGGGGCGCCCAGGCCCGAGAGCTCCGTCGGTCCTCCCCGTGCCTGAGGCCCAGCCGCTGTCCCCGAGCCCCCCCCGGGAAGCAGAGCCCACCGAGCCCTTGGATCAGGCGGGAGCCCTACCGCTATGGCTCGGCTCTGGGCGGGCAGACGGGAGTCCTTTCAGTTGCCGGCCATCTGGTCGCTCCTTTCCCCTCGGCCATCTGGTCGCGCGCAATGCTTTCCTATAAGGGGGGCTAGACGGCTTTGGTGGCCTGGAAGTCCCGATGAGGGTCCATTCGCCTCCCGGATCCCAGCCAGGGCTCCAGGAGGCCGGGTGCGTTCACCCCTTGGGTCCCCTCCGTCACCCGGAGCACGCGGGTTACAAGAAAGGGGGGGTAGCCTTCCTCCGGATTACTAGGGACAGGGTACTCTGGGACCCCTCTCGGTCCTCAGCCGGCAGCTGGATGGGCCCGGATGCCGCCCCAGCCCCGGGTCTGTCCCGGGGCCTGCCGCGTGGCAGGGTGCCCGGGACGGGGTCCGGAGGGCTCGGGGAGGCTTCCTCTGTGCCTGCGGTCCTGGTAGCCCCGGCTGGGTCCAGGGGCTGGGCCCCTGGTCGGGGTCTCCGGCCCCGTCCCCCGGCACTGCCAAAGGCTCGGGACGGGGTTCCGTTGTGGCCGGGGAGCCTCCCCTCGCTGGATTGGTTTCAGGAGCTCCGGCCGAGCCCCTGGGGGCCCCGGGGAGGGCGGCCTCCCCACCCGGGCTCCGTCCTGGGTCCTGCCGCGTGGCAGGGTGCCTGGGGCGGGGTCCAGAGGGCCCGGGGAGGCTCCCCCTGTGCCTCCGGGCCTGGGAGCCCCAGCTGGGTCCAGGGGCCCGGGCGGGCCCTGGGTGGGGGGCTCCGTCCCCGGGCCCCGTCCCCCAGGCCGGCGGCACTCCCAAAGGCCCGGGACGGGGTTCCGTTGTGGCCGGGGAGCCTCCCCTCGCTCGTCTGGGTTCAGGAGCTCCGGCTGGGCCCCTGGGGGCCCCGGGGAGGGCGGCCTCCCCACCCTGGACTCCGTCCTGGGTCCTGCCGTGTGGCAGGGTGCACGGGCTGGGTCCGGAGGGCCCGGGGAGGCTCCCCCCACGCCTCCGGGCCCGGGAGCTCCAGATGTGTCCAGGGGCCCGGTCGGGCCCCGGGTCGGGGTCTCCGGCCCCGTGCCCCGTCCCCCGGCCTGCAGCACTGCCAAAGGCCCGGGACGGGGTTCCGTTATGGCCGGGGAGCCTCCCCTCGCTGGATCGGTTTCAGGAGCTCCGGCCGGGCTCCTGGGGGCCCCGGGGAGGGCGGCCTCTCCACCCTGGGCTCCGTCCTGGGTCCTGCCGCGTGGCAGGGTGCCTGGGGCGGGGTCCGGAGGGCCAGGGGAGGCTCCCCTGTGCCTCCGGGCCTGGGAGCCCCGGCTGGGTCCAGGGGCCCGGGCCGGCCACGGGTGGGGGGCTCCGTCCCCGGGCCCCGTTCCCCCGGCCTGCGGCACTCCCAAAGGCCCGGGACGGGGTTCCGTTGTGGCCGGGGAGCCTCCCCTCGCTCGTCTGGGTTCAGGAGCTCCGGCCAGGCCCCTGGGGGCCCCGGGGAGGGCGGCCTCCCCACCCTGGACTCCGTCCTGGGTCCTGCCGTGTGGCAGGGTGCACGGGCTGGGTCCGGAGGGCCCGGGGAGGCTCCCCCCGCCCCTCCGGGCCCGGGAGCTCCAGATGGGTCCAGGGGCCCGGTCGGGCCCCGGGTCAGGGTCTCTGGCCCCGGGCCCCGTCCCCCGGGCTGCGGCACTGCCAAAGGTCCGGGACGGGGTTCCGTTGCGGCCGAGGAGCCTCCCCTCCATGGATTGGGTTCAGGAGCTCCGGCCGGGCCCCTGGGGGCCCCGGGGAGGGCGGCCTCCCCAACCCGGGCTCCGTCCTGGGTCCTGCCGCGTGGCAGGGTGCCTGGGGCGGGCTCCGGAGGGCCCGGGAGGCTCCCCCTGTGCCTTCGAGCCCGGGAGCTCCGGCTGGGTCCAGGGGCCCGGTCGGGCCCCAGGTCGGGGTCTCCGGCCCCGGGCCCCGTCCCCCGGGCTGCCGCACTGCCAAAGGCCCGGGACAGGGTTCCGTTGT
>NC_140583.1:758820451-759246747 GCF_964204655.1 Triturus cristatus
CTGTTTCCACGATCCCTGATGGGACAGGGTTGTCATGTTCGATAGTTGCCAGGAACTATTCTCTTCTTGGTAAGAGGAGTTAACAGTGGCACTGCGAGCTAGCTGGTATACAGGCAAGCATACCCGGTGGGGGTGTCTGCAATCAGTCTGGACAACAATATCACAGTTTATGTTGTCTAAATGTGCAGATCCTATATAGATTTATAGGAACTACTCAACAATGTCTAAGGCAGGTGTCTACACTCAGGGAGATATCAGACACCTTTTCAAGGAATTGATCTGCCAGAAGTGAGGGACTGATCTAATATTTGTACCAAATGTGAGATAGTTGTACTGATTGTGTCAAATGAGCAGCTCTTCTGACTGTACTGAGTGAGATATCAGTCAACAGCGGAAGGTTCTGATCAGCCAAGTGTGAGGGATATTCCTGCTATGTGTAGAAAGTGAGTGATAGCTCAACTGCTCTGAATAGGAAGTGGGTGGATTGTACCATTGACCATGAAGCAGGGGAGCTCTAAACTAGACCTCCCAAAAGAAGGTAAATGACAAGGCAAACAAGCATTTGCAATGCAATAGGACTCGCATTGACGCGAGTTTGAGCTATTGACATTGCAAATGACAATGCCTTTTATTTTTGTTTTTAAAACATAAATAAAAGGCATTGTCATTTGCAACGTCAATAGCTCAAACTCGCATAAATGCGAGACCTATTGCATTGCAAATGCTTGTTGCAACATGTGCTGTTCATTTTTACAGGTATTTACGTTTCCCTGTACATTGCAAAAATAATAATGACATCCTTTGATACTGCCTTTATCCCATGGGTCAAGACTGTCATTTATTTCACTTTGCTTTTCTTTCTTTCACTGCAAAACAAACCCCAGGTTAAAAAGTAAGCAGCAATTTGTTAGAAGACATAGTTGACCTCTGTCTTTGAACAGAAGCGAACAAGACAAGAAAAATACAGAATTTTCAGGCATCTTTATTTAGTTGATGTTGTTGCACCAAGGATATTGTGCTGCATAACTAAATTCTTATAAGGTCCCAAAAGCGATACCTATTGGCTATGCCAATGCTTGTTTAAAGGGGGCCTCAAAACGGGTCTCTTTCGGGCTCTGGTTTGTGCCCTGGCACAGGCAGTCTGTGCAGACAGCAGGCACATCGATGTGCGCTGCTCACACAGCTCACTTGTCACCAGTGGAGAAGTTACGGCATGACGTCATGCCTGGTGAGTGTTGTAGGAGGAAGGGAAATCCTATAAAGAGAGTCATTTTCTCTCTGGATTTCCCTTTTCTTTTTGAAACTCAGGAGCAGCAACATCGCCTTGGTGTGACCAGGGCTTTCAGTGGAAGCTTTTTCAATATTATATACAAGCCATAGTGCTGCTTATTTATCTTATGCAACTAACAACCATTGACAAAGCCAATAGTCCTGACTTGTATGTATGATGTGACTGGTTGAATCATATATCTGGATGCTATGACAGAAACAGCAAAATTCAATTCAGGCGGCACACTATCCTAAACAGATTTTTAGCTTACGTGTTTTAAGCCACGCCCATAATTACATTGGACACGCCCCTATGAGAGACCCCCCCCCCCAGTTGTTTCATCCCACTTAAAGCCCTGGGTGCAACGTAGGGGTGGGGAGGGTGTTAAGTAGATGAATAAAGAGGTTTAGTGAGGCGTTATAGTTTTGTACAGCAAGGTTGCCTGGGGAATGAATCCGTTAAAATGTAATGTACACCTGTTCATTGAAGTGCCCTTTCCCACACAATATCGGTTGTCGTTGGTCGGTGCTGCTTGCCCTCTCGCTCAATTGGAAACAGAGGAGCTGGGACGGTGTATGTTTTATGCACTTTCTGCAGTGCCCTCTGTGAAAATCAGACTTGCTTAATAAATACCAATGGGGATTTCTAGATCTCTCTTTGGTATGCAAAAGGGTCCGCTTTGACTGTTTCTAGCACTGAGAGATATGTGGGCGCCTCGAGAAATGAAAAACAGAAGCCGTGATCAGTGCCCCATCGGGCGCTCACTCACACGCGAACCGCCATTATAGGACACGAGTGAAATGCGTACAATAATAGAGTCTAGCATTTTAGGGTTGCCTTGGAGAGTTTTTTAAATGTCAACACGATGCCCTTTCATATTTCGTTTGTTTCCATAACTCTGATAGAGCTGGCAGTCGGGTAACAATAGCACCTGTTGTTCACATGCCAAGAGGCAATTTGGCTCGTGGTGTCTACTCTCGGGATCACTTCGGATCGTAGGTGATCCGGGAGGGAGTCATGTGATCTATGTATAAATTTGAATATCTGTTAGACTCTTCTTGGCGGCGGTGCACACTTCTGTGGGTAAAAAAAAGATTTGCTCTGCTTTATTTGGTTCGTTTCAGTCTTAATTTCTAAAAGTTTGTTTTAATAATTCCACTTGCATTACATTGCCTACGCGCTTCGAGTTGACATTATTCGTCAGGGAAAATAACTTTGTTTTCACAGGTATTTGATGAAACATAATTCCTAGTAAACGGGTTTATACTGCATCGGAAGCCTGGCCCCTGATTGGTTGGTAGTGTCGGGTGTAGTTTGGGCTCAGCTGGAGGTGTTGAGGGGGTGCAAGAGGTTCCAAGACGTGCTTCACACATGGTGTAGTGAACGTCACAGTGTATAAGCACAACGTATAGTTGAGAGTGTGAACACTAGGTACAGGTGATTCCTAACATGCCTTTTTAATGCGTTTGAAATTTTTGGATGCAAATATTTGCTATTTGCCCTCAAAGATGGTTCAGCCGCTCAAAAGCAGAAGAATGCCTCAACCCCCTTCAGAGCCTGGGCGGTCTCCGTACAGTCCACCCAGGGGCACAAAACGGAGCCCTGATTTCGGAGAAAACGCATGAACGCGCGGGTAAAACTAACAATGGTGTTGGACTTTGGGCCAAGGAGCGCCAAGCGGCGCCACTGGGTGCACATATCTGAAAAGTTTGTCTCCTCTCATTAACGACAGCGGGTCGGCGTGTGGGAGTGCAGGCGGGGCTGGGGAAGCAGAGTCACTCATCCGAGGGGCACCTTCTGGAAAGCCAAGACGTGGCGGGCTGCAAGATGGCACCCGCAGGCAACGCGGAGCGAAAGTGACGCGGCCACGAAATTGAAAGTGATCGCGATTACGATCGCGTGCGTGCTACAGAGGAAAGACACATGGCGCTGCGCGCGTGCACGTTCACGTTCACGTGCACTGTACCTTTAGGCCACGGCAGCACTTTGAAAAGCGTGTATACAAAATGTCTCGGCCAGATCAGCGCAAGCGCTGGATCAGGCGAGACCTAAAAAATTAACACAGGGACTTTACGTGCAGAACAGGCCTAAAATCAGTTTCCAAGGTGCAGGAACGCTGGCAGCCACCAAAAGGAGGCTTTGTTACGGAGGAGGAAACACTAGGGAACTATGGCAGAGTGTAGGATTGTGCTCCTTTCTATGGCTGTAACCCAATAGCAGTCATTGTACTGTCCCAGCCGGGAAGTGCCCGAAAGTACTAGAACCAAGTAGCTGTGGAAATGAGAAATCAGAGCCACGAAACCAACTCCTGCAAATGCACTCTGAACAATCAACAGCACTAGCCAAACCCCTTCACCGTATAGATTTGGGTCTATAAACTGATTCATGACTAAAATGCATGCTATAGGGTTCAGTTTGCAAATCACTACTCATTACCTATTTTTTTGGTTTGGCTTTAGGGTGCAGATGTCCTGTGATCTATTGTTACCAGTTCTTTAAAATATACATGAGAGGGGCTGGATAGGGGTCACCCTGCCACCTACAACAGCATATTTCTTTCACCTCATGCTATTGGCTATTTAGTTTATCATTCCACCCCCTTTGGAATGCTTGCATTGTAATGCATGAGGGACTATTTTACATCTCAAAATCACTCTGAACCAAATATTACATTATTTATCTCATAGATGAATTGTAAGCAGTAAACAATGGGCTTTTTTTGTGTTTAAGTGCAGCAGGATTTTCATGTTTTAGACAAAATGGAAGCAAGGTGGGCCTATTAGCTTTGCCTTGCCAACGCTGTGTTATTTGCAAGTGTACACGTCTCGGGTCGCGCAATAAATTGTTCTGTATGAGGATGTCACTTGTGAAGACTCTTATCGTGGTCACCCACCGCCACCTAGTGGTCGTAGAAAATACGTTAACATATTTTACTTGCCAGTATCGTTCAGTTATGAAAAACACGACTCATGCAGTTTAAGATTACAAACAGTTTAAGATTACAAACAGAAACACAGGGGTCGATGATCTCATGCCACCGCGGATAAATAGAGCGTGGCGTTGCATTTCTTTCAGTCCTGCCAAAGAGAGGCAGACGCTATTCTGAGAAGGTGATGCCCTTCTCTGCTTACGAGTAGCCATGGTTCATGCGTGATGAGACAAACATACTCTGCTGACAAAGACCCTGGCTCGGTTACTTTTGTGGGCGGTACCCCCAAATGGAAAGGCCTGGGACAGGTTTTTAATACCACCGTGATTATCATGTTGGCAGCCTTGCTGCTGTTACAGTATTTAAACTAGCAGAGTGAACAGAAGGAAGCCTCCCAGCCCCTGGTGTTTGGATACTCTTTACAGTGCCGGCTCCTCAGCTAAGGCGGAGGAGCGACGCCCCAATGCTTTTAGCAGTGCAAAGAAGGACATATAGAATGATAATAACTTGATGTTATTATCATTGTATTTGTTCCTGCTGTTTGGCAGCTTTGCGGGCTGGGCTGCTCTGATCTCAGAGCAGGGGGAAGGAGTGGTGAGCACTCTGTTAGGTGCGCAATGACTGTTCGGCCATCCCTGACGGGCCGGCCGAACAGTCATGCGCACTTTACACGTTCTCCACCCAGGCTGCATTACAGCCTGGGTGGAGAACATGCCTAGGCCCCCAGTTCCTGACTGAGCCCCAAACTGCAGCGTTCAGACCAAACAAAACGCTGCATCGCTATGGGAAGCTTGAGTGCCCCGGAGCTGCCTGCTTGCACAAAAGCCAGGAAGAGGACGGAGGAGAGGTGGCCGGCAGGTAAGTTAATTTAATTTTTTTTTTTTAAATCCTCCCCTCTTTCCCCCCGTTCCCAGCCCCACTGCTGCTTTTCGGGAGCAGCCGCTGCTGCTCTTAAAACAGAAAAAAAGCACTGTAAGGTGCTAGAAAGGAACTGGAGAAAGGAATATAATCTAATGGATAAAAAGGCCTATGAACTAGCATTAAAGGAATTTCATGCCTCAATAACCAAAGCTAAAAAAGCTTACTATGAGGAGAGGATAGAAAATGCAGGGAATAGGTTGAGAGAGACCTTCTCAATGGTTAAGAGTTTTATAACCCCATCAGTGTGTGCTAATACCCATTCAGGCTCAGCTGAATGTTGGGAAAAGCTTGTCAGTTTTTTAAATTCAACGATTTTAAGTATTCAAGCCCATTTGTCATCTGATTTCCCACCAAATGAAGACTCCTTGATAAAACAGCAAGTCAGAATATTTGTTCCCCTTCAAGGGAAAGATGAGCACCTTAGAGCCCATTTCTCTGTATTGTTCTCTGCGGGCTTTGAAAGCCACTAAATCTGGCTCTCCTGCAGATCCTTCTCCCCGTAAATTACTGGCATGAGGGCAGACATTATCAATCCTGTGGCTAATTTGATTTTAAATACATCAATGAGGACAGCTACAGTTAGTGACTGGAAGCAGGCAAAGATTCTTCCACTGATAAAAAAAAGCCTGCAGCAGATATTGCCATTCTGGCTAACTATAGGCCAATCTCCCTATTGCCTGTCCTAGCCAAACTTTTAGAGAAACAGGTGAATAAACAGTTGTATAGCTTTTTGGAAGGAAACACCTTGCTTCACCCTAGCCAGTCAGACTTTAGAGCCTGACATAGGACAGAAACAGGACTGGTGGAGTCCTCAGAATATATTAGAGGAACCCTGGATGCCCTGGGTGTGGCTTTTTTGATCATCCTAGACCTATCGGCAGCATTCAATACGGTCCCCCATTTGATGTTGCTGGACTGTCTTCAGGCCATCGGAGTAACAGGGCAGGCTTTGGACTGGCTAACGCCATTTTTAGCTAAGAGGAACCAACAAGTTTGGATTCCTCCATGTTCTGCCAATCCATGTGATTAACTTACTGGAGTCCCTCAGGGCTTTGCCCTACCCCCTACACTTTGTAATCTATATCTTACCCCTCTGGCTCAACTAGCAGATGATCTGGGAGCTAAGACGATGTCCTATGTGAATGATATGCAATTGCTTTTCTCTTGGGACAAGAGAGTCGATTTGAAGTGTACACATATTAAAACTTGCCTGACTGCTGTCCTTCATTGATTAGCAACGGCTCAACTCAAATGCAATGTAGAGAAAACAGAAATCTTCTTCTTTGGGCAAATCCCACTATTTTCCTGGCAAACCTTTTGGTCAGATGATGCCACTCCTCTAGGGCCCCAGACAACTCAGTTAAAAATCTGGATGTTAAATTTGATAACAGGCTACTCTTTAGGCCTCAGGTACAAATGTTGGTAGATTCTTGTTTTGAGATTATGAGGTCCCAAAAAAAAGTTTGTCTGTCTTATCCTTTTCAGCAAAGAAAATGGTAATTCAGGTGCTGAAAACATCTAGAATCGATTATGGTAATGCATTATATTTTGGCTTACCAGAGTACCTGATGGACAAACTCCAAGTGGTCCAGAAAGCGGAGGCCTGGCTCCTGTTAAATGCTCCTATGAGAACATGGATTTTGCCACATTTGCGCGCACTTCATTGGCTGCCCATCAGGGAAAGATTTGGCTTTCCTAACCCCACAAGACACCTAAGACTCGCTAATACATTTCCGGCAGAGATCCTCAGGATTCAGCGGGCAAGAGCAGGAGGAGGGTCTCTAGGGTACCTGGTTCAACAGCTTGGAATCAGCTTCCTCTGGAGCTGCGGACTATGACTGACGTAGCAATGCGTAGGAAGAAAATTAAAACCTGGATTTTTGTGCAAGCTTAAGCCTTTTTTTCATATTCTGACATCGCTGCTTCACGCCTGGATACTCCTTGGAGTAGCTGTGCATAGTATAAATTGCTATCATCATCAGTGACATGACAGTCGTTACTTGTGTAAAGAAAGAAAACCTAGTGCATGCAATGTGTACAGTGCCTACTGCAAAGTTGTGTGCACATATCTGGAAGGTTTGAGAAATGACTTAGCTTATAGTGGCATCTAAAATGTAAAGCACTTGAAGTATAAGTCAGTTTGTGGTCTGTGCTATTTGCCAATATTGTCTCCTCTCAGCGATTTGTCATGTATACAAATACACATTTGCACACAAGCTTGCGAGAGAGGGGGATAGCATATGTTCCCATAACACAAATGGGCTAAGATGGTGCTTGAATCGCCTTACAGTGCATAATGATCCTTCTTATATTATGTATCTATGTTTGCTATATGTGTTTTTACAAAACAGCACTAAAGGTACAATTAATAGCACATTGTTACATTGTATAAGCCTTCCACGGGTACCTTATAATCTTGCCAAAACCACTCTTCAGCTAGACCTTTCATTAAACCCCTCTTATTACACAAGCAAACTGATCATAGAGAACTGGTCAAAGATCTCTTTTTTAGTCAAAGATCTCTTTGACCATGTGCAGCCATTATGGGATCCCATTCGCCCCCCTCAGTGAAAAAAATAACCCCAGTCACACCACTTGAAAATGGTACACCCCTGCACTTAAACAAGAACAGATCACCGAACGTCAACCAAAAACAATAGCCGTAAACATTACAATCCCGCGGCCAGAGTTTCCTACTGTTGCCAGCTGAGGAAATACTGTTTCTTAATTAGAGCAGTCAAAAATCTTATATTTGAAGACAAATTATGAATGCAAGAAAATTGTATAACACTACTGAACACTCAGCGCATCCTATGGCTGTCTAAAATGTTTGTCTTCACCTCAGGCATTGGTAAACAACGTTTCAGACAAGTTGAAAAGTAAACATAGTCTTATCAAGAAGGGTTCTGCTGATCAAGGCAATGCTCCATTGTCCCTGACAATAGCGGACCCTCTGCTTCCTGGGGGCCCTGGTCCATCTCTTGTCCAAGCCCTCCCTGGTGAGATTTTAACTTAAATCAGGAACGCAATGACTACCACCCAGGTTGGTCAAATGTCTTCCTTCTTTAATCCTATCAATTTTAAAGATTGTTCCAAAGAATTTGCAGCAGAGGCCAACCAGTTCACTAGACAACCCAACTTCTGGACGAATCTGGAAAAGCATCGAAGATCCAATGGCTCTCTACTTAACTGACATGATTTTCTCTTCATTGATGACTGAAGTTTTTCATAAACAATTTAAAATGGCATTTTTTCATCCACTATTAGGAAAATCTTTACTGAAGAGAATCGTATCCTTCTCGATCATCGGACCAGATTTAGGCCAGGCTGCAACACCGAGCTGATTGTTCCCTTCACAATTGATGACTTAACAATGTTAATGGATGGTGATGATGGGAACGGCAAGTCGTAATCCTATTGGACGCCTCAACCGCTTCTGATACCAATGATCATTCCACCCTTCTTCACTGCCATAGGGTCCTGGGAACTGGGTGAACTGCCCCATATTTGGTTACTTATTTTATCTAATAGACTTCAGTCAATCCAACTAGAGATTTACCGCTCACCCTCAAAGCCTCTACTCTAGGGGGTACCACAAGGGGCCATTATTTCTCCTCTGCTTTTTAACTTATGTCTAAGTCCTCTTGCTTAACTGGTCGGTGCAAGAATATTGCATATAATCCTACTTTTCTGCAGATGACACATAATTTATTTTTTGTATGAGAACATCCCTGACGTGTCCACTGTAGGAGATCTTACCCAAAAGTGGATGAAAACGAACTTCTTAAATCTGAATCCTAGCAAGACTGAGATATTATCATTTCTTGACGAGATAAACAAATGGGAGCCAACTCTCTGGCCACAGCCCATGGCACAGTGTCCATTTACCTGCAATCTTTGCATCAAACTGTGCTGTAAATGCCCTCTGGAATCCCAGGTCTCAGTCACTCCACAATCCTGACTCTTCCAATTTAAACAACGTAGATGGGTTTTTCAATTTCTTTCCTTTTCTCACAAAGTTACCCTGTCCAACTCATCTATTCCGTCAAGACTGGCCAAAGGGAATTCTGTGTTTCGGGGCCTCCCTGAAAACGACTCCAGTTGGAACTGGCCCCCTCATGAAAGAGGATAGTGACTTGAACTCTCCATCCAGCAGCCCTTAATGAGCGCTATTCATCACTATATCATGTATCTCAGTGCTTCGATGGCACCCTTGAGCAGGGCTGCTCTAAAATATAATCAAAAATATAATATTGGAAAATTACACAAAGAAATGCCCACGAATGCCGAAGTGCAAGCTGCATTTAAACCCACGTAGTCACATCAGTGGGCAGCTGGGCATGTCAGGATTTGCTCCAGAATTGCTGGAAGGAAACTGCACACTGGAGCAGTGCAGCGAGGAGCCAGTGGGACCAGGCTGCTGTCAGGAACACTGGCCACAAGGAGAAACTGTGAGGATGCAGCTGTGGGAGGACACCGCATCCAAGGGCTGTCTCGGCAGTCTGTGCAGCGCATCTCTAGAGCTCCACTGTGACCCCAGGCAAAGACAGATCCATGTGTCCAACCCGCTCGCCGTCACTTGGTCAGATGATTGAGGTGACTCGTTTTGGGTCTGGTGGTTAGGTGGACAAGTGCATTCACTAAAAGGATCTGTGATCGACCTCATGGTCACAGGTTGGAATCCGGTGAGTCTGCTCAGTTTTTTTATTTTCCGAGGTCTATAAAATGAGTGCCATTGAATTGGGTAACAGTAAACATCTATTATTTCAGTGCCAAGATACCCCTTAGGGTGAACTTGCTTTACAACACGTTATGTGATGTGATGTTACGTTATGTAGGACCTTTATTTGTGATAACCAGGAGCTTTCGCCTGCTGTGAAGTCCAGCAACGAAGAGTGATGCTAAGAAAGTATGCAACATCCTCCTGCCCCGAAGAACAACTCCTCCCCTATGAGGGTAGTAATGGCTTGCGCAGTATAAACAGGGGAACCAGTTTGAGGAATAGCTGGGTCTGAAGGGAGGAGGCATGCAAAATAGCTAGAGCTGTCGACTATGGAACTCAGAACCCAGCGCAGTACTGGAGATGGGTGCCTCGCAGATATAACCCACCCAACACGGCAATGGAGGAGTGTGCCTCGCAGAGAAGACCCACCCAACACGGTACTGGAGAAGCATGCTTCGCAGGGAAGACCCACCCAACATGGTACTGGAGAAGGGTGCCTCGCAAAGAAGACCCACCCAACATGGTCTGGAGAAGGGTGCCTCGCAGTGAAGACCGACCCAACACGGTACTGGAAAAGGGTGCCTCGCAGAGAAGACCCACCCAACACGGTACTGGAGGAGGGTGCCTCGCAGTGAAGACTCACCCAACACAGTACTGGAGAAGGGTACATCACAGAGAAGACCCACCCAACACGGTACTTGAGAAGGGTGCCTTGCAGAGAAGACCCACCCAACACAGCACTGGACAAGGGTGCCTCGCAGAGATGACCCACCCAACACGGTACTGGAGAACGGGGCCTCACAGAGAACACCCGCCCAACACGGTACTGAAGAAGGGTGCCTCGCAGTGAAGACCCGCCCAACACGGTACTGGAGAAGGGTGCCTCGCAGAGAAGACCCACCCAACACGGTACTGGAGAAGGGTGCCTCGCAGAGAAGACCCACCCAACATGGTACTGGAGAAGGGTGCCTCGCAGAGAAGACCCACCCAACACAGTACTGGAGAAGGGTGCCTCACAGATAAGACCCACCCAACACGGCACTGGACAAGGGTGCCTCGCAGAGATAACCCACCCAACACGGTACTGGAGAAGGGTGCCTCGCAGAGAAGACCCACCCAACATGGTACTGAAGAAGGGTGCCTTGCAGTGAAGACCCGCCCAACACGGTACTGGAGAAGGGTGCCTCGCAGAGAAGACCCACCCAACAAGGTACTGTACAAGGGTGCCTCGCAGAGAAGACCCACCCAACATGGTACTGGAGAAGAGTGCCTCGCAGTGAAGACCCACCCAACACGGTACTGGACAAGGGTGCCTCGCAGAGAAGACCCACCCAACACGGTACTGGAGAAGGATGCTTCGCAGAGAAGACCCACCCAACACGGTACTGGGGAAGGGTGCCTCGCAGAGAAGACCCACCCAACACAGTACTGGAGAAGGATGCTTCGCAGAGAAGACCCACCCAGCACGGTACTGGAGAAGCATGCTTTGCAGGGAAGACCCACCCAACATGGTACTGGAGAAGGGTGCCTCGCAGAGAAGACCCACCCAACATGGTCTGGAGAAGGGTGCCTCGCAGTGAAGACCGACCCAACACGGTACTGGAGAAGGGTGCCTCGCAGAGAAGACCCACCCAACACGGTACTGGAGAAGGATGCCTCGCAGTGAAGACCCAACCAACACGGTACTGGAGAAGGGTGCCTTTCTGTGAAGACCCACCCAACACGGTACTGGAGAAGGGTGCCTGGCAGAGAAAACCCACCCAACACAGTACTGGAGAAGGGTGCCTCGCAGAGAAGACCCACCCAGCACGGTACTGGAGAAAGGTGCTTCGCAGAGAAGACCCACCCAACACAGCACTGGACAAGGGTGCCTTGCAGAGATGACCCACCCAACACGGTACTGGAGAACGGGGCCTCACAGAGAAGACCCGCCCAACACGGTACTGAAGAAGGGTGCCTCGCAGTGAAGACCCGCCCAACACGGTACTGGAGAAGGGTGCCTCGCAGAGAAGACCCACCCAACATGGTACTGGAGAAGGGTGCCTCACAGAGAAGACCCACCCAACACGGTACTGGAGAAGGGTGCCTCGCAGATCAGACCCACCCAACACGGCACTGGACAAGGGTGCCTCACAGAGATAACCCTCCCAACACGGTACTGGAGAAGGGTGCCTCGCAGAGAAGACCCACCCAACATGGTACTGAAGAAGGGTGCCTTGCAGTGAAGACCCACCCAACACGGTACTGGAGAAGGGTGCCTCGCAGAGAAGACCCACCCAACATGGTACTGTACAAGGGTGCCTCGCAGGGATGACCCACCCAACATGGTACTGGAGAAGAGTGCCTCACAGTGAAGACCCACCCAACACGGTACTGGACAAGGGTGCCTCGCAGAGAAGACCCACCCAACACGGTAATGGAGAAGGATGCTTCGCAGAGAAGACCCACCCAACACGGTACTGGGGAAGGGTGCCTCGCAGAGAAGACCCACCCAACACAGTACTGGAGAAGGATGCTTCGCAGAGAAGACCCACCCAACACGGTACTGGAGAAGGGTGCCTCGCAGAAAAGACCCACCCAACACGGTACTGGAGAAGGGTGCCTCGCAGAGAAGACCCACCCAACACGGTACTGGAGAAGGGTGCCTCGCAGAGAAGACCCACCCAACATGGTACTTGAAAAGGATGCTTCACAGAGAAGACTCACCCAACACAGTACTGGAGAAGGGTGCATCACAGAGAAGACCCACCCAACACGGTACTGGAGAAGGGTGCCTTGCAGAGAAGACCCACCCAACACAGCACTGAACAAGGGTGCCTCGCAGAGATGACCCACCCAACACGGTACTGGAGAACGGGGCCTCACAGAGAACACCCGCCCAACACGGTACTGAAAAAGGGTGCCTCGCAGTGAAGACCCGCCCAACACGGTACTGGAGAGGGGTGCCTCGCAGAGAAGACCCACCCAACACGGTACTGGAGAAGGGTGCCTCGCAGAGAAGACCCACCCAACATGGTACTGTACAAGGGTGCCTCGCAGAGAAGACCCACCCAACATGGTACTGGAGAAGAGTGCCTCGCAGTGAAGACCCACCCAACACGGTACTGGACAAGGGTGCCTCGCAGAGAAGACCCACCCAACACGGTACTGGAGAAGGATGCTTCGCAGAGATAACCCACCCAACACAGTACTGGAGAAGGGTGCCTCGCAGAGAAGACCCGCCCAACATGGTACTGAAGAAGGGTGCCTTGCAGTGAAGACCCGCCCAACACAGTACTGGAGAAGGGTGCCTCGCAGAGAAGACCCACCCAACATGGTACTGTACAAGGGTGCCTCGCAGAGAAGACCCACCCAACATGGTACTGGAGAAGAGTGCCTCGCAGTGAAGACCCACCCAACACGGTACTGGACAAGGGTGCCTCGCAGAGAAGACCCACCCAACACGGTAATGGAGAAGGATGCTTCACAGAGAAGACCCACCCAACACGGCACTGGGGAAGGGTGCCTCGCAGAGAAGACCCACCCAACACAGTACTGGAGAAGGATGCTTCACAGAGAAGACCCACCCAACACGGTACTGGAGAAGGGTGCCTCGCAGAAAAGACCCACCCAACACGGTACTGGAGAAGGGTGCCTCGCAGAGAACACCCACCCAACACAGTACTAAAGAAGGGTGCCTCGCAGAGAAGACCCACCCAACATGGTACTTGAGAAGGATGCTTCACAGAGAAGACTCACCCAACACAGTACTGGAGAAGGGTGCATCACAGAGAAGACCCACCCAACACGGTACTGGAGAAGGGTGCCTTGCAGAGAAGACCTACCCAACACAGCACTGGACAAGGGTGCCTCGCAGAGATGACCCACCCAACACGGTACTGGAGAACGGGGCCTCACAGAGAACACCCGCCCAACACGGTACTGGAGAAGGGTGCCTCGCAGAGAAGACCCACACAACACGGTAATGGAGAAGGGTGCCTCGCAGAGAAGACCCACCCAACATGGTACTGGAGAAGGGTGCCTCGCAGAGAAGACCCACCCAACACAGTACTGGAGAAGGGTGCCTCGCAGATAAGACCCACCCAACACAGCACTGGACAAGGGTGCCTCGCAGAGATAACCCACCCAACACGGTACTGGAGAAGGGTGCCTCGCAGAGAAGACCCACCCAACATGGTACTGAAGAAGGGTGCCTTACAGTGAAGACCCACCCAACACGGTACTGGAGAAGGGTGCCTCGCAGAGAAGACCCACCCAACATGGTACTGTACAAGGGTGCCTCGCAGAGAAGACCCACCCAACATGGTACTGGAGAAGAGTGCCTCGCAGTGAAGACCCACCCAACACGGTACTGGACAAGGGTGCCTCGCAGAGAAGACCCACCCAACACGGTAATGGAGAAGGATGCTTCGCAGAGAAGACCCACCCAACACGGTACTGGGGAAGGGTCCCTCGCAGAGAAGACCCACCCACCACAGTACTGGAGAAGGATGCTTCGCAGAGAAGACCCACCCAACACGGTACTGGAGAAGGGTGCCTCGCAGAAAAGACCCACCCAACACGGTACTGGAGAAGGGTGCCTCGCAGAGAAGACCCACCCAACACGGTACTGGAGAAGGGTGCCTCGCAGAGAAGACCCACCCAACATGGTACTTGAGAAGGATGTTTCACAGAGAAGACTCACCCAACACAGTACTGGAGAAGGGTGCATCACAGAGAAGACCCACCCAACACGGTACTGGAGAAGGGTGCCTTGCAGAGAAGACCCACCCAACACAACACTGAACAAGAGTGCCTCGCAGAGATGACCCACCCAACACGGTACTGGAGAACGGGGCCTCACAGAGAACACCCGCCCAACACGGTACTGAAGAAGGGTGCCTCGCAGTGAAGACCCGCCCAACACGGTACTGGAGAAGGGTGCCTCGCAGAGAAGACCCACCCAACACGGTACTGGAGAAGGGTGCCTCGCAGAGAAGACCCACCCAACATGGTACTGGAGAAGGGTGCCTCGCAGAGAAGACCCACCCAACACGGTACTGGAGAAGGGTGCCTCGCAGATAAGACCCACCCAACACGGCACTGGACAAGGGTGCCTCGCAGAGATAACCCACCCAACATGGTACTGGAGAAGGGTGCCTCGCAGAGAAGACCAACCCAACATGGTACTGAAGAAGGGTGCCTTGCAGTGACGACCCTCCCAACACGGTACTGGAGAAGGGTGCCTCGCAGAGAAGACCCACCCAACATGGTACTGTACAAGGGTGCCTCGCAGAGAAGACCCACCCAACATGCTACTGGAGAACAGTGCCTCGCAGTGAAGACCCACCCAACACGGTACTGGACAAGGGTGCCTCGCAGAGAAGATCCACCCAACACGGTACTGGAGAAGGATGCTTCGCAGAGATAACCCACCCAACACGGTACTGGAGAAGGGTGCCTCGCAGAGAAGACCCACCCAACATGGTACTGAAGAAGGGTGCCTTGCAGTGAAGACCCACCCAACACAGTACTGGAGAAGGGTGCCTCGCAGAGAAGACCCACCCAACATGGTACTGTACAAGGGTGCCTCGCAGAGAAGACCCACCCAACATGGTACTGGAGAAGAGTGCCTCGCAGTGAAGACCCACCCAACACGGTACTGGACAAGGGTGCCTCGCAGAGAAGACCCACCCAACACGGTAATGGAGAAGGATGCTTCGCAGAGAAGACCCACCCAACACGGTACTGGGGAAGGGTGCCTCGCAGAGAAGACCCGCCCAACACAGTACTGGAGAAGGATGCTTCACAGAGAAGACCCACCCAACACGGTACTGGAGAAGGGTGCCTCGCAGAAAAGACCCACCCAACACGCTACTGGAGAAGGGTGCCTCGCAGAGAAGACCCACCCAACACAGTACTGGAGAAGGGTGCCTCGCAGAGAAGACCCACCCAACATGGTACTTGAGAAGGATGCTTCACAGAGAAGACTCACCCAACACAGTACTGGAGAAGGGTGCATCACAGAGAAGACCCACCCAACATGGTACTGGAGAAGGGTGCCTTGCAGAGAAGACCCACCCAACACAGCACTGGACAAGGGTGCCTCGCAGAGATGACCCACCCAACACGGTACTGGAGAACGGGGCCTCACAGAGAACACCCGCCCAACACGGTACTGAAGAAGGGTGCCTCGCAGTGAAGACCCGCCCAACACGGTACTGGAGAAGGGTGCCTCGCAGAGAAGACCCACCCAACACGGTACTGGAGAAGGGTGCCTCGCAGAGAAGACCCACCCAACATGGTACTGGAGAAGGGTGCCTCGCAGAGAAGACCCACCCAACACGGTACTGGAGAAGGGTGCCTCGCAGATAAGACCCACCCAACACGGCACTGGACAAGGGTGCCTCGCAGACATAACTCACCCAACACGGTACTGGAGAAGGGTGCCTCGCAGAGAAGACCCACCCAACATGGTACTGAAGAAGGGTGCCTTGCAGTGAAGACCCACCCAACACGGTACTGGAGAAGGGTGCCTCGCAGAGAAGACCCACCCAACATGGTACTGTACAAGGGTGCCTCGCAGAGAAGACCCACCCAACATGGTACTGGAGAAGAGTGCCTCGCAGTGAAGACCCACCCAACACGGTACTGGACAAGGGTGCCTCGCCGAGAAGACCCACCCAACACGGTAATGGAGAAGGATGCTTTGCAGAGAAGACCCACCCAACACGGTACTGGGGAAGGGTGCCTCATAGAGAAGACCCACCCAACACAGTACTGGAGAAGGATGCTTCGCAGGGAAGACCCACCCAACACGGTACTGGAGAAGGGTGCCTCGCAGAAAAGACCCACCCAACACGGTACTGGAGAGGGGTGCCTCGCAGAGAAGACCCACCCAACACGGTACTGGAGAAGGGTGCCTCGCAGAGAAGACCCACCCAACATGGTACTTGAGAAGGATGCTTCACAGAGAAGACTCACCCAACACAGTACTGGAGAAGGGTGCATCACAGAGAAGACCCACCCAACACGGTACTGGAGAAGGGTGCCTTGCAGAGAAGACCCACCCAACACAGCACTGAACAAGGGTGCCTCGCAGAGATGACCCACCCAACACGGTACTGGAGAACGGGGCCTCACAGAGAACACCCGCCCAACACGGTACTGAAGAAGGGTGCCTCGCAGTGAAGACCCGCCCAACACGGTACTGGAGAAGGGTGCCTCGCAGAGAAGACCCACCCAACACGGTACTGGAGAAGGGTGCCTCGCAGAGAAGACCCACCCAACATGGTACTGGAGAAGGGTGCCTCGCAGAGAAGACCCACCCAACACGGTACTGGAGAAGGGTGCCTCGCAGATAAGACCCACCCAACACGGCACTGGACAAGGGTCCCTCGCAGAGATAACCCACCCAACACGGTACTGGAGAAGGGTGCCTCGCAGAGAAGACCCACCCAACATGGTACTGAAGAAGGGTGCCTTGCAGTGAAGACCCGCCCAACACGGTACTGGAGAAGGGTGCCTCGAAGAGAAGACCCACCCAACATGGTACTGTACAAGGGTGCCTCGCAGAGAAGACCCACCCAACATGGTACTGGAGAAGAGTGCCTCGCAGTGAAGACCCACCCAACACGGTACTGGACAAGGGTGCCTCGCAGAGAAGACCGACCCAACACGGTACTGGAGAAGGGTGCTTCGCAGAGATAACCCACCCAACACGGTACTGGAGAAGGGTGCCTCGCAGAGAAGACCCGCCCAACATGGTACTGAAGAAGGGTGCCTTGCAGTGAAGACCCGCCCAACACAGTACTGGAGACGGGTGCCTCGCAGAGAAGACCCACCCAACATGGTACTGTACAAGGGTGCCTCGCAGAGAAGACCCACCCAACATGGTACTGGAGAAGAGTGCCTCGCAGTGAAGACCCACCCAACACGGTACTGGACAAGGGTGCCTCGCAGAGAAGACCCACCCAACACGGTAATGGAGAAGGATGCTTCGCAGAGAAGACCCACCCAACACGGTACTGGGGAAGGGTGCCTCGCAGAGAAGACCCACCCAACACGGTACTGGGGAAGGGTGCCTCGCAGAGAAGACCCACCCAACACAGTACTGGAGAAGGATACTTCACAGAGAAGACCCACCCAACACGGTACTGGAGAAGGGTGCCTCGCAGAAAAGACCCACCCAACACGGTACTGGAGAAGGGTGCCTCGCAGAGAAGACCCACCCAACACAGTACTAAAGAAGGGTGCCTCGCAGAGAAGACCCACCCAACATGGTACTTGAGAAGGATGCTTCACAGAGAAGACCCACCCAACACGGTACTGGAGAAGGGTGCCTCGCAGAAAAGACCCACCCAACACGGTACTGGAGAGGGGTGCCTCGCAGAGAAGACCCACCCAACACGGTACTGTACAAGGGTGCCTCGCAGAGAAGACCCACCCAACATGGTACTGGAGAAGAGTGCCTCGCAGTGAAGACCCACCCAACACGGTACTGGACAAGGGTGCCTCGCAGAGAAGACCCACCCAACACGGTAATGGAGAAGGATGCTTTGCAGAGAAGACCCACCCAACACGGTACTGGGGAAGGGTGCCTCGTAGAGAAGACCCACCCAACACAGTACTGGAGAAGGATGCTTCGCAGAGAAGACCCACCCAACACGGTACTGGAGAAGGGTGCCTCGCAGAAAAGACCCACCCAACACGGTACTGGAGAGGGGTGCCTCGCAGAGAAGACCCACCCAACACGGTACTGGAGAAGGGTGCCTCGCAGAGAAGACCCACCCAACATGGTACTTGAGAAGGATGCTTCACAGAGAAGACTCACCCAACACAGTACTGGAGAAGGGTGCATCACAGAGAAGACCCACCCAACACGGTACTGGAGAAGGGTGCCTTGCAGAGAAGACCCACCCAACACAGCACTGAACAAGGGTGCCTCGCAGAGATGACCCACCCAACACGGTACTGGAGAACGGGGCCTCACAGAGAACACCCGCCCAACACGGTACTGAAGAAGGGTGCCTCGCAGTGAAGACCCGCCCAACACGGTACTGGAGAAGGGTGCCTCGCAGAGAAGACCCACCCAACACGGTACTGGAGAAGGGTGCCTCGCAGAGAAGACCCACCCAACATGGTACTGGAGAAGGGTGCCTCGCAGAGAAGACCCACCCAACACGGTACTGGAGAAGGGTGCCTCGCAGATAAGACCCACCCAACACGGCACTGGACAAGGGTCCCTCGCAGAGATAACCCACCCAACACGGTACTGGAGAAGGGTGCCTCGCAGAGAAGACCCACCCAACATGGTACTGAAGAAGGGTGCCTTGCAGTGAAGACCCGCCCAACACGGTACTGGAGAAGGGTGCCTCGCAGAGAAGACCCACCCAACATGGTACTGTACAAGGGTGCCTCGCAGAGAAGACCCACCCAACATGGTACTGGAGAAGAGTGCCTCGCAGTGAAGACCCACCCAACACGGTACTGGACAAGGGTGCCTCGCAGAGAAGACCGACCCAACACGGTACTGGAGAAGGGTGCTTCGCAGAGATAACCCACCCAACACGGTACTGGAGAAGGGTGCCTCGCAGAGAAGACCCGCCCAACATGGTACTGAAGAAGGGTGCCTTGCAGTGAAGACCCGCCCAACACAGTACTGGAGACGGGTGCCTCGCAGAGAAGACCCACCCAACATGGTACTGTACAAGGGTGCCTCGCAGAGAAGACCCACCCAACATGGTACTGGAGAAGAGTGCCTCGCAGTGAAGACCCACCCAACACGGTACTGGACAAGGGTGCCTCGCAGAGAAGACCCACCCAACACGGTAATGGAGAAGGATGCTTCGCAGAGAAGACCCACCCAACACGGTACTGGGGAAGGGTGCCTCGCAGAGAAGACCCACCCAACACAGTACTGGAGAAGGATACTTCACAGAGAAGACCCACCCAACACGGTACTGGAGAAGGGTGCCTCGCAGAAAAGACCCACCCAACACGGTACTGGAGAAGGGTGCCTCGCAGAGAAGACCCACCCAACACAGTACTAAAGAAGGGTGCCTCGCAGAGAAGACCCACCCAACATGGTACTTGAGAAGGATGCTTCACAGAGAAGACTCACCCAACACAGTACTGGAGAAGGGTGCATCACAGAGAAGACCCACCCAACACGGTACTGGAGAAGGGTGCCTTGCAGAGAAGATCCACCCAACACAGCACTGGACAAGGGTGCCTCGCAGAGATGACCCACCCAACACGGTACTGGAGAACGGGGCCTCACAGAGAACACCCGCCCAACACGGTACTGAAGAAGGGTGCCTCGCAGTGAAGACCCGCCCAACACGGTACTGGAGAAGGGTGCCTCGCAGAGAAGACCCACCCAACACGGTACTGGAGAAGGGTGCCTCGCAGAGAAGACCCACCCAACATGGTACTGGAGAAGGGTGCCTCGCAGAGAAGACCCACCCAACACAGTACTGGAGAAGGGTGCCTCGCAGATAAGACCCACCCAACACGGCACTGGACAAGGGTGCCTCGCAGAGATAACCCACCCAACACGGTACTGGAGAAGGGTGCCTCGCAGAGAAGACCCACCCAACATGGTACTGAAGAAGGGTGCCTTACAGTGAAGACCCACCCAACAGGGTACTGGAGAAGAGTGCCTCGCAGAGAAGACCCACCCAACATGGTACTGTACAAGGGTGCCTCGCAGAGAAGACCCACCCAACATGGTACTGGAGAAGAGTGCCTCGCAGTGAAGACCCACCCAACACGATACTGGACAAGGGTGCCTCGCAGAGAAGACCCACCCAACACGGTAATGGAGAAGGATGCTTCGCAGAGAAGACCCACCCAACAAGGTACTGGGGAAGGGTGCCTCGCAGAGAAGACCCACCCAACACAGTACTGGAGAAGGATGCTTCGCAGAGAAGACCCACCCAACACGGTACTGGAGAAGGGTGCCTCGCAGAAAAGACCCACCCAACACGGTAGTAGAGAAGGGTGCCTCGCAGAGAAGACCCACCCAACACGGTACTGGAGAAGGGTGCCTCGCAGAGAAGACCCACCCAACATGGTACTTGAGAAGGATGCTTCACAGAGAAGACTCACCCAACACAGTACTGGAGAAGGGTGCATCACAGAGAAGACCCACCCAACACGGTACTGGAGAAGGGTGCCTTGCAGAGAAGACCCAGCCAACACAACACTGAACAAGAGTGCCTCGCAGAGATGACCCACCCAACACGGTACTGGAGAACGGGGCCTCACAGAGAACACCCGCCCAACACGGTACTGAAGAAGGGTGCCTCGCAGTGAAGACCCACCCAACATGGTACTGGAGAAGGGTGCCTCGCAGAGAAGACCCACCCAACACGGTACTGGAGAAGGGTGCCTCGCAGATAAGACCCACCCAACACGGCACTGGACAAGGGTGCCTCGCAGAGATAACCCACCCAACATGGTACTGGAGAAGGGTGCCTCGCAGAGAAGACCCACCCAACATGGTACTGAAGAAGGGTGCCTTGCAGTGAAGACCCGCCCAACACGGTACTGGAGAAGGGTGCCTCGCAGAGAAGACCCACCCAACATGGTACTGTACAAGGGTGCCTCGCAGAGAAGACCCACCCAACATGGTACTGGAGAAGAGTGCCTCGCAGTGAAGACCCACCCAAAACGGTACTGGACAAGGGTGCCTCGCAGAGAAGACCCACCCAACACGGTACTGGAGAAGGAAGCTTCGCAGAGATAACCCACCCAACACGGTACTGGAGAAGGGTGCCTCGCAGAGAAGACCCACCCAACATGGTACTGAAGAAGGGTGCCTTGCAGTGAAGACCCGCCCAACACAGTACTGGAGAAGGGTGCCTCGCAGAGAAGACCCACCCAACATGGTACTGTACAAGGGTGCCTCGCAGAGAAGACCCACCCAACATGGTACTGGAGAAGAGTGCCTCGCAGTGAAGACCCACCCAACACGGTACTGGACAAGGGTGCCTCGCACAGAAGACCCACCCAACACGGTAATGGAGAAGGATGCTTCGCAGAGAAGACCCACCCAACACGGTACTGGGGAAGGGTGCCTCGCAGAGAAGACCCACCCAACACAGTACTGGAGAAGGATGCTTCACAGAGAAGACCCACCCAACACGGTACTGGAGAAGGGTGCCTCGCAGAAAAGACCCACCCAACACGGTACTGGAGAAGGGTGCCTCGCAGAGAAGACCCACCCAACACAGTACTGGAGAAGGGTGCCTCGCAGAGAAGACCCACCCAACATGGTACTTGAGAAGGATGCTTCACAGAGAAGACTCACCGAACACAGTACTGGAGAAGGGTGCATCACAGAGAAGACCCACCCAACATGGTACTGGAGAAGGGTGCCTTGCAGAGAAGAACAACCCAACACAGCACTGGAGAAGGGTGCCTCGCAGAGATGACCCACCCAACACGGTACTGGAGAACGGGGCCTCACAGAGAACACCCGCCCAACACGGTACTGAAGAAGGGTGCCTCGCAGTGAAGACCCGCCCAACACGGTACTGGAGAAGGGTGCCTCGCAGAGAAGACCCACCCAACACGGTACTGGAGAAGGGTGCCTCGCAGAGAAGACCCACCCAACATGGTACTGGAGAAGGGTGCCTCGCAGAGAAGACCCACCCAACACAGTACTGGAGAAGGGTGCCTCGCAGATAAGACCCACCCAACACGGCACTGGACAAGGGTGCCTCGCAGACATAACCCACCCAACACGGTACTGGAGAAGGGTGCCTCGCAGAGAAGACCCACCCAACATGGTACTGAAGAAGGGTGCCTTGCAGTGAAGACCCACCCAACACGGTACTGGAGAAGGGTGCCTCGCAGAGAAGTCCCACCCAACATGGTACTGTACAAGGGTGCCTCGCAGAGAAGACCCACCCAACATGGTACTGGAGAAGAGTGCCTCGCAGTGAAGACCCACCCAACACGGTACTGGACAAGGGTGCCTCGCAGAGAAGACCCACCCAACACGGTAATGGAGAAGGATGCTTCGCAGAGAAGACCCACCCAACATGGTACTGGAGAAGGGTGCCTCGCAGAGAAGACCCACCCAACACAGTACTGGAGAAGGATGCTTCGCAGAGAAGACCCACCCAACACGGTACTGGAGAAGGGTGCCTCGCAGAAAAGACCCACCCAACACGGTACTGGAGAAGGGTGCCTCGCAGAGAAGACCCACCCAACACGGTACTGGAGAAGGGTGCCTCGCAGAGAAGACCCACCCAACATGGTACTTGAGAAGGATGCTTCATAGAGAAGACTCACCCAACACAGTACTGGAGAAGGGTGCATCACAGAGAAGACCCACCCAACACGGTACTGGAGAAGGGTGCCTTGCAGAGAAGACCCACCCAACGCAGCACTGAACAAGAGTGCCTCGCAGAGATGACCCACCCAACACGGTACTGGAGAACGGGGCCTCACAGAGAACACCCGCCCAACACGGTACTGAAGAAGGGTGCCTCGCAGTGAAAACCCGCCCAACACGGTACTGGAGAAGGGTGCCTCGCAGAGAAGACCCACCCAACACGGTACTGGAGAAGGGTGCCTCGCAGAGAAGACCCACCCAACATGGTACTGGAGAAGGGTGCCTCGCAGAGAAGACCCACCCAACACGGTACTGGAGAAGGGAGCCTCGCAGATAAGACCCACCCAACACGACACTGGACAACGGTGCCTCGCAGAGATAACCCACCCAACACAGTACTGGAGAAGGGTGCCTCGCAGATAAGACCCACCCAACATGGCACTGGACAAGGGTGCCTCGCAGACATAACCCACCCAACACGGTACTGGAGAAGGGTGCCTCGCAGAGAAGACCCACCCAACATGGTACTGAAGAAGGGTGCCTTGCAGTGAAGACCCACCCAACACGGTACTGGAGAAGGGTGCCTCGCAGAGAAGTCCCACCCAACATGGTACTGTACAAGGGTGCCTCGCAGAGAAGACCCACCCAACATGGTACTGGAGAAGAGTGCCTCGCAGTGAAGACCCACCCAACACGGTACTGGACAAGGGTGCCTCGCAGAGAAGACCCACCCAACACGGTAATGGAGAAGGATGCTTCGCAGAGAAGACCCACCCAACATGGTACTGGAGAAGGGTGCCTCGCAGAGAAGACCCACCCAACACAGTACTGGAGAAGGATGCTTCGCAGAGAAGACCCACCCAACACGGTACTGGAGAAGGGTGCCTCGCAGAAAAGACCCACCCAACACGGTACTGGAGAAGGGTGCCTCGCAGAGAAGACCCACCCAACACGGTACTGGAGAAGGGTGCCTCGCAGAGAAGACCCACCCAACATGGTACTTGAGAAGGATGCTTCATAGAGAAGACTCACCCAACACAGTACTGGAGAAGGGTGCATCACAGAGAAGACCCACCCAACACGGTACTGGAGAAGGGTGCCTTGCAGAGAAGACCCACCCAACACAGCACTGAACAAGAGTGCCTCGCAGAGATGACCCACCCAACACGGTACTGGAGAACGGGGCCTCACAGAGAACACCCGCCCAACACGGTACTGAAGAAGGGTGCCTCGCAGTGAAGACCCGCCCAACACGGTACTGGAGAAGGGTGCCTTGCAGAGAAAACCCACCCAACACGGTACTGGAGAAGGGTGCCTCGCAGAGAAGACCCACCCAACATGGTACTGGAGAAGGGTGCCTCGCAGAGAAGACCCACCCAACACGGTACTGGAGAAGGGAGCCTCGCAGATAAGACCCACCCAACACGACACTGGACAACGGTGCCTCGCAGAGATAACCCACCCAACACGGTACTGGAGAAGGGTGCCTCGCAGAGAAGACCCACCCAACATGGTACTGAAGAAGGGTGCCTTGCAGTGAAGACCCGCCCAACACGGTACTGGAGAAGAGTGCCTCGCAGAGAAGACCCACCCAACATGGTACTGTACAAGGGTGCCTCGCAGAGAAGACCCACCCAACATGGTACTGGAGAAGAGTGCCTCGCAGTGAAGACCCACCCAACACGGTACTGGACAAGGGTGCCTCGCAGAGAAGACCCACCCAACACGGTAATGGAGAAGGATGCTTCGCAGAGAAGACCCACCCAACACGGTACTGGGGAAGGGTGCCTCGCAGAGAAGACCCACCCAACACAGTACTGGAGAAGGATGCTTCACAGAGAAGACCCACCCAACACGGTACTGGAGAAGGGTGCCTCGCAGAAAACACCCACCCAACACGGTACTGGAGAAGGGTGCCTCGCAGAGAAGACCCACCCAACACAGTACTGGAGAAGGGTGCCTCGCAGAGAAGACCCACCCAACATGGTACTTGAGAAGGATGCTTCACAGAGAAGACTCACCCAACACAGTACTGGAGAAGGGTGCATCACAGAGAAGACCCACCCAACACAGTACTGGAGAAGGGTGCCTTGCAGAGAAAACCCACCCAACACAGCACTGGACAAGGGTGCCTCGCAGAGATGACCCATCCAACACGGTACTGGAGAACGGGGCCTCACAGAGAACACCCGCCCAACACGGTACTGAAGAAGGGTGCCTCGCAGTGAAGACCCGCCCAACACGGCACTGGACAAGGGTGCCTCGCAGAGATAACCCACCCAACAAGGTACTGGAGAAGGGTGCCTCGCAGAGAAGACCCACCCAACATGGTACTGAAGAAGGTTGCCTTGCAGTGAAGACCCGCCCAACACGGTACTGGAGAAGGGTGCCTCGCAGAGAAGACCCACCCAACATGGTACTGTACAAGGGTGCCTCGCAGAGAAGACCCACCCAACATGGTACTGGAGAAGAGTGCCTCGCAGTGAAGACCCACCCAACACGGTACTGGACAAGGGTGCCTCGCAGAGAAGACCCACCCAACACGGTAATGGAGAAGGATGCTTCGCAGAGAAGACCCACCCAACACGGTACTGGGGAAGGGTGCCTCGCAGAGAAGACCCACCCAACATGGTACTGAAGAAGGGTGCCTTGCAGTGAAGACCCGCCCAACACGGTACTGGAGAAGGGTGCCTCGCAGAGAAGACCCACCCAACATGGTACTGTACAAGGGTGCCTCGCAGAGAAGACCCACCCAACATGGTACTGGAGAAGAGTGCCTCGCAGTGAAGACCCACCCAACACGGTACTGGACAAGGGTGCCTCGCAGAGAAGACCCACCCAACACGGTAATGGAGAAGGATGCTTCGCAGAGAAGACCCACCCAACACGGTACTGGGGAAGGGTGCCTCGCAGAGAAGACCCACCCAACACAGTACTGGAGAAGGATGCTTCACAGAGAAGACCCACCCAACACGGTACTGGAGAAGGGTGCCTCGCAGAAAAGACCCACCCAACACGGTACTGGAGAAGGGTGCCTTGCAGAGAAGACCCACCCAACACAGTACTGGAGAAGGGTGCCTCGCAGAGAAGACCCACCCAACATGGTACTTGAGAAGGATGCTTCACAGAGAAGACTCACCCAACACAGTATTGGAGAAGGGTGCATCACAGAGAAGACCCACCCAACACGGTACTGGAGATGGGTGCCTTGCAGAGAAGACCCACCCAACACAGCACTGGACAAGGGTGCCTCGCAGAGATGACCCACCCAACACGGTACTGGAGAACGGGGCCTCACAGAGAACCCCCGCCTAACACGGTACTGAAGAAGGGTGCCTCGCAGTGAAGACCCGCCCAATGCGGTACTGGAGAAGGGTGCCTCGCAGAGAAGACCCACCTAACACAGTACTGGAGAAGGGTGCCTCGCAGAGAAGACCCACCCAACGTGGTACTGGAGAAGGGTACATCGCAGAGAAGACCCACCCAACACGGTACTGGAGAAGGGTGCCTCGCAGATAAGACCCACCAAAACACGGCACTGGACAAGGGTGCCTCGCAGAGATAACCCACCCAACACGGAACTGGAGAAGGGTGCCTCGCAGAGAAGACCCACCCAACATGGTACTGAAGAAGGGTGCCTTGCAGTGAAGACCCGCCCAACACGGTACTGGAGAAGGGTGCCTCGCAGAGAAGACCCACCCAACATGGTACTGTACAAGGGTGCCTCGCAGAGAAGACCCACCCAACACAGTACTGGAGAAGGATGCTTCGCAGAGAAGACCCACCCAACACGGTACTGGAGAAGCATGCTTTGCAGGGAAGACCCACCCAACATGGTACTGGAGAAGGGTGCCTCGCAGAACAGACCCACCCAACATGGTCTGGAGAAGGGTGCCTCGCAGTGAAGACCGACCCAACACGGTACTGGAGAAGGGTGCCTCGCAGAGAAGACCCACCCAACACGGTACTGGAGAAGGGTGCCTCGCAGTGAAGACCCAACCAACACGGTACTGGAGAAGGGTGCCTTTCTGTGAAGACCCACCCAACACGGTACTGGAGAAGGGTGCCTGGCAGAGAAGACCCACCCAACACAGTACTGGAGAAGGGTGCCTCGCAGAGAAGACCCACCCAGCACGGTACTGGAGCAAGGTGCTTCGCAGAGAAGACCCACCCAACACAGCACTGGACAAGGGTGCCTTGCAGAGATGACCCACCCAACACGGTACTGGAGAACGGGGCCTCACAGAGAAGACCCGCCCAACACGGTACTGAAGAAGGGTGCCTCGCAGTGAAGACCCGCCCAACATGGTACTGGAGAAGGGTGCCTCGCAGAGAAGACCCACCCAACATGGTACTGGAGAAGGGTGCCTCGCAGAGAAGACCCACCCAACACGGTACTGGAGAAGGGTGCCTCGCAGATAAGACCCACCCAACACGGCACTGGACAAGGGTGCCTCGCAGAGATAACCCACCCAACACGGTACTGGAGAAGGGTGCCTCGCAAAGAAGACCCACCCAACATGGTACTGAAGAAGGGTGCCTTGCAGTGAAGACCCGCCGAACACGGTACTGGAGAAGGGTGCCTCGCAGAGAAGACCCACCCAACATGGTACTGTACAAGGGTGCCTCGCAGAGAAGACCCACCCAACATGGTACTGGAGAAGAGTGCCTCGCAGTGAAGACCCACCCAACACGGTACTGGACAAGGGTGCCTCGCAGAGAAGACCCACCCAACACGGTAATGGAGAAGGATGCTTCGCAGAGAAGACCCACCCAACACGGTACTGGAGAAGGGTGCCTCGCAAAGAAGACCCACCCAACATGGTACTGAAGAAGGGTGCCTTGCAGTGAAGACCCGCCGAACACGGTACTGGAGAAGGGTGCCTCGCAGAGAAGACCCACCCAACATGGTACTGTACAAGGGTGCCTCGCAGAGAAGACCCACCCAACATGGTACTGGAGAAGAGTGCCTCGCAGTGAAGACCCACCCAACACGGTACTGGACAAGGGTGCCTCGCAGAGAAGACCCACCCAACACGGTAATGGAGAAGGATGCTTCGCAGAGAAGACCCACCCAACACGGTACTGGGGAAGGGTGCCTCACAGAGAAGACCCACCCAACACAGTACTGGAGAAGGATGCTTCGCAGAGAAGACCCACCCAACACGGTACTGGAGAAGGGTGCCTCGCAGAAAAGACCCACCCAACACGGTACTGGAGAAGGGTGACTCGCAGAGAAGACCCACCCAACACGGTACTGGAGAAGGGTGCCTCGCAGAGAAGACCCACCCAACATGGTACTTGAGAAGGATGCTTCACAGAGAAGACTCACCGAACACAGTACTGGAGAAGGGTGCATCACAGAGAAGACCCACCCAACACGGTACTGGAGAAGGGTGCCTTGCAGAGAAGACCCACCCAACACAGCACTGAACAAGGGTGCCTCGCAGAGATGACCCACCCAACACGGTACTGGAGAACGGGGCCTCACAGAGAACACCCGCCCAACACGGTACTGAAGAAGGGTGCCTCGCAGTGAAGACCCGCCCAACACGGTACTGGAGAAGGGTGCCTCGCAGAGAAGACCCACCCAACACGGTACTGGAGAAGGGTGCCTCGCAGAGAAGACCCACCCAACATGGTACTGGAGAAGGGTGCCTCGCAGAGAAGACCCACCCAACACGGTACTGGAGAAGGGTGCCTCGCAGATAAGACCCACCCAACACGGCACTGGACAAGGGTGCCTCGCAGAGATAACCCACCCAACACGGTACTGGAGAAGGGTGCCTCGCAGAGAAGACCCATCCAACATGGTACTGAAGAAGGGTGCCTTGCAGTGAAGACCCGCCCAACACGGTACTGGAGAAGGGTGCCTCGCAGAGAAGACCCACCCAACATGGTACTGTACAAGGGTGCCTCGCAGAGAAGACCCACCCAACATGGTACTGGAGAAGAGTGCCTCGCAGTGAAGACCCACCCAACACGGTACTGGACAAGGGTGCCTCGCAGAGAAGACCCACCCAACACGGTAATGGAGAAGGATGCTTCGCTGAGAAGACCCACCCAACACGGTACTGGGGAAGGGTGCCTCGCAGAGAAGACCCGCCCAACATGGTACTGAAGAAGGGTGCCTTGCAGTGAAGACCCGCCCAACACGGTACTGGAGAAGGGTGCCTCGCAGAGAAGACCCACCCAACATGGTACTGTACAAGGGTGCCTCGCAGAGAAGACCCACCCAACATGGTACTGGAGAAGAGTGCCTCGCAGTGAAGACCCACCCAACACGGTACTGGACAAGGGTGCCTCGCAGAGAAGACCCACCCAACATGGTACTGGAGAAGGGTGCCTCGCAGAGAAGACCCACCCAACACAGTACTGGAGAAGGGTGCCTCGCAGATAAGACCCACCCAACACGGCACTGGACAAGGGTGCCTCGCAGAGATAACCCACCCAACACGGTACTGGAGAAGGGTGCCTCGCAGAGAAGACCCACCCAACATGGTACTGAAGAAGGGTGCCTTACAGTGAAGACCCACCCAACAGGGTACTGGAGAAGGGTGCCTCGCAGAGAAGACCCACCCAACATGGTACTGTACAAGGGTGCCTCGCAGAGAAGACCCACCCAACATGGTACTGGAGAAGAGTGCCTCGCAGTGAAGACCCACCCAACACGGTACTGGACAAGGGTGCCTCGCAGAGAAGACCCACCCAACACGGTAATGGAGAAGGATGCTTCGCAGAGAAGACCCACCCAACAAGGTACTGGGGAAGGGTGCCTCGCAGAGAAGACCCACCCAACACAGTACTGGAGAAGGATGCTTCGCAGAGAAGACCCACCCAACACGGAACTGGAGAAGGGTGCCTCGCAGAAAAGACCCACCCAACACGGTACTGGAGAAGGGTGCCTCGCAGAGAAGACCCACCCAACACAGTACTGGAGAAGGGTGCCTCGCAGAGAAGACCCACCCAACATGGTACTTGAGAAGCATGCTTCACAGAGAAGACTCACCCAACACAGTACTGGAGAAGGGTGCATCACAGAGAAGACCCACCCAACACGGTACTGGAGAAGGGTGCCTTGCAGAGAAGACCCACCCAACACAACACTGAACAAGAGTGCCTCGCAGAGATGACCCACCCAACACGGTACTGGAGAACGGGGCCTCACAGAGAACACCCGCCCAACACGGTACTGAAGAAGGGTGCCTCGCAGTGAAGACCCGCCCAACACGGTACTGGAGAAGGGTGCCTCGCAGAGTAGACCCACCCAACACGGTACTGGAGAAGGGTGCCTCGCAGAGAAGACCCACCCAACACGGTACTGGAGAAGGGTGCCTCGCAGATAAGACCCACCCAACACGGCACTGGACAAGGGTGCCTCGCAGAGATAACCCACCCAACATGGTACTGGAGAAGGGTGCCTCGCAGAGAAGACCCACCCAACATGGTACTGAAGAAGGGTGCCTTGCAGTGAAGACCCGCCCAACACGGTACTGGAGAAGGGTGCCTCGCAGAGAAGACCCACCCAACATGGTACTGTACAAGGGTGCCTCGCAGAGAAGACCCACCCAACATGGTACTGGAGAAGAGTGCCTCGCAGTGAAGACCCACCCAACACGGTACTGGACAAGGGTGCCTCGCAGAGAAGACCCACCCAACACGGTACTGGAGAAGGATGCTTCGCAGAGATAACCCACCCAACACGGTACTGGAGAAGGGTGCCTCGCAGAGAAGACCCACCCAACATGGTACTGAAGAAGGGTGCCTTGCAGTGAAGACCCGCCCAACACAGTACTGGAGAAGGGTGCCTCGCAGAGAAGACCCACCCAACATGGTACTGTACAAGGGTGCCTCGCAGAGAAGACCCACCCAACATGGTACTGGAGAAGAGTGCCTCGCAGTGAAGACCCACCCAACACGGTACTGGACAAGGGTGCCTCGCACAGAAGACCCACCCAACACGGTAATGGAGAAGGATGCTTCGCAGAGAAGACCCACCCAACACGGTACTGGGGAAGGGTGCCTCGCAGAGAAGACCCACCCAACACAGTACTGGAGAAGGATGCTTCACAGAGAAGACCCACCCAACACGGTACTGGAGAAGGGTGCCTCGCAGAAAAGACCCACCCAACACGGTACTGGAGAAGGGTGCCTCGCAGAGAAGACCCACCCAACACAGTACTGGAGAAGGGTGCCTCGCAGAGAAGACCCACCCAACATGGTACTTGAGAAGGATGCTTCACAGAGAAGACTCACCGAACACAGTACTGGAGAAGGGTGCATCACAGAGAAGACCCACCCAACATGGTACTGGAGAAGGGTGCCTTGCAGAGAAGAACAACCCAACACAGCACTGGACAAGGGTGCCTCGCAGAGATGACCCACCCAACACGGTACTGGAGAACGGGGCCTCACAGAGAACACCCGCCCAACACGGTACTGAAGAAGGGTGCCTCGCAGTGAAGACCCGCCCAACACGGTACTGGAGAAGGGTGCCTCACAGAGAAGACCCACCCAACACGGTACTGGAGAAGGGTGCCTCGCAGAGAAGACCCACCCAACATGGTACTGGAGAAGGGTGCCTCGCAGAGAAGACCCACCCAACACAGTTCTGGAGAAGGGTGCCTCGCAGATAAGACCCACCCAACACGGCACTGGACAAGGGTGCCTCGCAGACATAACCCACCCAACACGGTACTGGAGAAGGGTGCCTCGCAGAGAAGACCCACCCAACATGGTACTGAAGAAGGGTGCCTTGCAGTGAAGACCCACCCAACACGGTACTGGAGAAGGGTGCCTCGCAGAGAAGTCCCACCCAACATGGTACTGTACAAGGGTGCCTCGCAGAGAAGACCCACCCAACATGGTACTGGAGAAGAGTGCCTCGCAGTGAAGACCCACCCAACACGGTACTGGACAAGGGTGCCTCGCAGAGAAGACCCACCCAACACGGTAATGGAGAAGGATGCTTCGCAGAGAAGACCCACCCAACATGGTACTGGAGAAGGGTGCCTCGCAGAGAAGACCCACCCAACACAGTACTGGAGAAGGATGCTTCGCAGAGAAGACCCACCCAACACGGTACTGGAGAAGGGTGCCTCGCAGAAAAGACCCACCCAACACGGTACTGGAGAAGGGTGCCTCGCAGAGAAGACCCACCCAACACGGTACTGGAGAAGGGTGCCTCGCAGAGAAGACCCACCCAACATGGTACTTGAGAAGGATGCTTCATAGAGAAGACTCACCCAACACAGTACTGGAGAAGGGTGCATTACAGAGAAGACCCACCCAACACGGTACTGGAGAAGGGTGCCTTGCAGAGAAGACCCACCCAACACAGCACTGAACAAGAGTGCCTCGCAGAGATGACCCACCCAACACGGTACTGGAGAACGGGGCCTCACAGAGAACACCCGCCCAACACGGTACTGAAGAAGGGTGCCTCGCAGTGAAAACCCGCCCAACACGGTACTGGAGAAGGGTGCCTCGCAGAGAAGACCCACCCAACACGGTACTGGAGAAGGGTGCCTCGCAGAGAAGACCCACCCAACATGGTACTGGAGAAGGGTGCCTCGCAGAGAAGACCCACCCAACACGGTACTGGAGAAGGGAGCCTCGCAGATAAGACCCACCCAACACGACACTGGACAACGGTGCCTCGCAGAGATAACCCACCCAACACAGTACTGGAGAAGGGTGCCTCGCAGATAAGACCCACCCAACACGGCACTGGACAAGGGTGCCTCGCAGACATAACCCACCCAACACGGTACTGGAGAAGGGTGCCTCGCAGAGAAGACCCACCCAACATGGTACTGAAGAAGGGTGCCTTGCAGTGAAGACCCACCCAACACGGTACTGGAGAAGGGTGCCTCACAGAGAAGTCCCACCCAACATGGTACTGTACAAGGGTGCCTCGCAGAGAAGACCCACCCAACATGGTACTGGAGAAGAGTGCCTCGCAGTGAAGACCCACCCAACACGGTACTGGACAAGGGTTCCTCGCAGAGAAGACCCACCCAACACGGTAATGGAGAAGGATGCTTCGCAGAGAAGACCCACCCAACATGGTACTGGAGAAGGGTGCCTCGCAGAGAAGACCCACCCAACACAGTACTGGAGAAGGATGCTTCGCAGAGAAGACCCACCCAACACGGTACTGGAGAAGGGTGCCTCGCAGAAAAGACCCACCCAACACGGTACTGGAGAAGGGTGCCTCGCAGAGAAGACCCACCCAACACGGTACTGGAGAAGGGTGCCTCGCAGAGAAGACCCACCCAACATGGTACTTGAGAAGGATGCTTCATAGAGAAGACTCACCCAACACAGTACTGGAGAAGGGTGCATCACAGAGAAGACCCACCCAACACGGTACTGGAGAAGGGTGCCTTGCAGAGAAGACCCACCCAACACAGCACTGAACAAGAGTGCCTCGCAGAGATGACCCACCCAACACGGTACTGGAGAACGGGGCCTCACAGAGAACACCCGCCCAACACGGTACTGAAGAAGGGTGCCTCGCAGTGAAGACCCGCCCAACACGGTACTGGAGAAGGGTGCCTCGCAGAGAAGACCCACCCAACACGGTACTGGAGAAGGGTGCCTCGCAGAGAAGACCCACCCAACATGGTACTGGAGAAGGGTGCCTCGCAGAGAAGACCCACCCAACACGGTACTGGAGAAGGGAGCCTCGCAGATAAGACCCACCCAACACGACACTGGACAACGGTGCCTCGCAGAGATAACCCACCCAACACGGTACTGGAGAAGGGTGCCTCGCAGAGAAGACCCACCCAACATGGTACTGAAGAAGGGTGCCTTGCAGTGAAGACCCGCCCAACACGGTACTGGAGAAGAGTGCCTCGCAGAGAAGACCCCCCCAACATGGTACTGTACAAGGGTGCCTCGCAGAGAAGACCCACCCAACATGGTACTGGAGAAGAGTGCCTCGCAGTGAAGACCCACCCAACACGGTACTGGATAAGGGTGCCTCGCAGAGAAGACCCACCCAACACGGTAATGGAGAAGGATGCTTCGCAGAGAAGACCCACCCAACACGGTACTGGGGAAGGGTGCCTCGCAGAGAAGACCCACCCAACACAGTACTGGAGAAGGATGCTTCACAGAGAAGTCCCACCCAACACGGTACTGGAGAAGGGTGCCTCGCAGAAAAGACCCACCCAACACGGTACTGGAGAAGGGTGCCTCGCAGAGAAGACCCACCCAACACAGTACTGGAGAAGGGTGCCTCGCAGAGAAGACCCACCCAACATGGTACTTGAGAAGGATGCTTCACAGAGAAGACTCACCCAACACAGTACTGGAGAAGGGTGCATCACAGAGAAGACCCACCCAACACAGTACTGGAGAAGGGTGCCTTGCAGAGAAAACCCACCCAACACAGCACTGGACAAGGGTGCCTCGCAGAGATGACCCACCCAACACGGTACTGGAGAACGGGGCCTCACAGAGAACACCCGCCCAACACGGTACTGAAGAAGGGTGCCTCGCAGTGAAGACCCGCCCAACACGGCACTGGACAAGGGTGCCTCGCAGAGATAACCCACCCAACAAGGTACTGGAGAAGGGTGCCTCGCAGAGAAGACCCACCCAACATGGTACTGAAGAAGGTTGCCTTGCAGTGAAGACCCGCCCAACACGGTACTGGAGAAGGGTGCCTCGCAGAGAAGACCCACCCAACATGGTACTGTACAAGGGTGCCTCGCAGAGAAGACCCACCCAACATGGTACTGGAGAAGAGTGCCTCGCAGTGAAGACCCACCCAACACGGTACTGGACAAGGGTGCCTCGCAGAGAAGACCCACCCAACACGGTAATGGAGAAGGATGCTTCGCAGAGAAGACCCACCCAACACGGTACTGGGAAAGGGTGCCTCGCAGAGAAGACCCACCCAACATGGTACTGAAGAAGGGTGCCTTGCAGTGAAGACCCGCCCAACACGGTACTGGAGAAGGGTGCCTCGCAGAGAAGACCCACCCAACATGGTACTGTACAAGGGTGCCTCGCAGAGAAGACCCACCCAACATGGTACTGGAGAAGAGTGCCTCGCAGTGAAGACCCACCCAACACGGTACTGGACAAGGGTGCCTCGCAGAGAAGACCCACCCAACACGGTACTGGAGAAGGATGCTTCGCAGAGAAGACCCACCCAACACGGTACTGGGGAAGGGTGCCTCGCAGAGAAGACCCACCCAACACAGTACTGGAGAAGGATGCTTCACAGAGAAGACCCACCCAACACGGTACTGGAGAAGGGTGCCTCGCAGAAAAGACCCACCCAACACGGTACTGGAGAAGGGTGCCTTGCAGAGAAGACCCACCCAACACAGTACTGGAGAAGGGTGCCTCGCAGAGAAGACCCACCCAACATGGTACTTGAGAAGGATGCTTCACAGAGAAGACTCACCCAACACAGTACTGGAGAAGGGTGCATCACAGAGAAGACCCACCCAACACGGTACTGGAGAAGGGTGCCTTGCAGAGAAGACCCACCCAACACAGCACTGGACAAGGGTGCCTCGCAGAGATGACCCACCCAACACGGTACTGGAGAACGGGGCCTCACAGAGAACCCCCGCCCAACACGGTACTGAAGAAGGGTGCCTCGCAGTGAAGACCCGCCCAATGCGGTACTGGAGAAGGGTGCCTCGCAGAGAAGACCCACCTAACACAGTACTGGAGAAGGGTGCCTCGCAGAGAAGACCCACCAAACGTGGTACTGGAGAAGGGTACATCGCAGAGAAGACCCACCCAACACGGTACTGGAGAAGGGTGCCTCGCAGATAAGACCCACCAAAACACGGCACTGGACAAGGGTGCCTCGCAGAGATAACCCACCCAACACGGAACTGGAGAAGGGTGCCTCGCAGAGAAGACCCACTGTTGGACCCGGCCTCGTAGAATGGCCCTCCGTGCCCCCGCACCACCGAAACCTGGTACCTACAGCCCAAGCACCCGGCCCAGCCGAACCTCCCCACCAGGACACACGCACCGATCCGGACATCCCCGTCCCTGGCCTCTCTCCTTTCGGCCACCCCGGGCCCGCGTGCCCACTTCATGCACCAAGATGGCCGCCCGGCCCCAGCGCGACCCGGGCCTAGAGGCGCCACCCCGGCTGGAGGACATCACGCTTCCAGGGGATGAGAGAGGGAGGAGCAGTTTCTATCGCACCTCTGAACTCCCCCGGGACGATGGGTTTTGATCGGCCCTCCGGCCTCCCTGAGGGCTGGCTCCACGCCTGCTGGGTGTCTGGGACTCCTCCCGACCCGGCCCTGGAAGGATCAAAAGACTATAGCAGGAAATCCCGACAAGCGACCCCCAGGTGACAAGACCCCTGCCTGCACAGACTCCGGACATCAAAGAGGGGTCGAACTATAACAAGGAGTGCTCTGGGGCTGTCCGGCAGATTCGACGCTGGAACAACGAGAGCCTGCTGACGTGGTCGCGGCTCCTGGAACTGGAACTCACCTGAGCCCTGCTGAGTGACTCGCGGCTCCCTGAAGAACGTAAGACCTCCGAACTTGTGCTTGAGCCCTGCTGAGTGACTCGCGGCTCCCTGAAGATCGTAAGACCTCCGAACTTGTACCTGAGCCCTGCTGAGTGACTCGCGGCTCCCTGAAGATCGTAAGACCTCCGAACTTGTACCAGAGCCCTGCTGAGTGACTCGCGGCTCCCTGAAGATCGTAAGACCTCCTGTTAGAAAAGGTAGACGGACCGGGAGGGTCGGCCGGGGTCAGGAGGAGAGGTCTCCGGGGAGAACCGTCTCCAGCGATCGTACAGACAAGTAACTTCCCCCCCACAGACAGATACCACACACGGATAAGGTTCAGTGTTCTTTATAAGCACTTCTTAAGGTACGGTTGAATGGTACAAGGAGGTCTGGACTCAGGGGTCCCCTCGATTCGAGTCTCGCAAGGTAGGAAAGGGGGTAGCGGGACAGTCTGTTTACCCGTCAGGTAGTTCGGATGAGATGATGAGCTCACAATCCTCGAGCTTGGTGGTTAGGTGGTACGGGCCGCGGCAGCGCCAGCAGGTCCCGGTGATGATGGTCGATGTACGGTCCGCGGCAGCGCCAGCAGGTCCCGGTGAAGATGGTTGTTACAGCGGGCCGCGGCAGCGCCAGCAGGTCCCAGGAAGATGGTCGATGTACGGTCCGCGGCAGCGCCAGCAGGTCCCGGTGAAGATGGTTGTTACAACGGGCCGCGGCAGCGCCAGCAGGTCCCAGGAAGATGGTCGATGTACGGTCCGCGGCAGCGCCAGCAGGTCCCGGTGAAGATGGAGATTGCAGAAGGCCGCGGCAGCGCCAGCAGGCAGAACGATGGGTCACAAGAGCGGGCTACGGCAGCGCCAGTAGACCGTCAAGGCTGAGTTCACTCGGTGTCTCTCGACTCCAGGATACAACTGCCTTCCTGCTCCGGAGCTGCCCCAGTTATAGGGCTGGTGCCCTTTGATGTCCGGACCCTCGCACTTGGAGGTCGGAGGGTCCGGGATGAAGGTGTCCAGACACCCAGCAGGGGGTGGAGCCAGTGCCTGGGGGAGCTGGGGGCGATCGGCACCTGGCGGGGGAGAGCCTTTGACACCTCGTTCTCCCATTGACCTGCCAAGTGGTCCGCTCACCTCCTGGGTGGATGGTGGTGCCGGGATGTCGGGGCCGGCCAGGCCTGGGGTTGGGGTCGGGGTGAGGCCACGCGGCCGCGTGGTGCAGGGCCCAAGATGGAGGCTTGACCCGGCCGGGGAAGCCGGTGGGGCTGGACCCCGTGATGAGTAGTGGTCCGAGGGCAGAAGATCCGTCGGGAGACGGGGTACAGGTGCTTGTCGCGGGGGTATTCCTGGTGGGCCGGAGCTCGGGCCCTGTCGTGCGGGGAGGGAGCAAGCCCTCTGTGTGGCCTGTCCAACATGCGTCCCCCCCAGCTGAAGGCGGGGAGAGTCACCCATCTCCTTGGGGACTCTCTTCGTCGAGGCGGAAAAAGCGGGACAGGCCATCCGCGTTGGCGTGGTCTTGGCCTGGTCGGTGCTCCACGGTGAAGTCCATTCCCTGCAGGGAAATGGACCAGCGCAAGAGTTTTGGGTTCTCCCCCCGCATCTGCATCAGCCATTGCAGGGGTCGATGGTCGGTTTGTACCCGGAAGTGGGTACCGAAGAGATAGGGTCGGAGCTTTTTGAGGGCCCACAATACTGCAAATGCCTCCCTCTCGATGGTGCTCCAACGCTGTTCTCGGGCCAGGAGACGTCGACTGATGAAGGCCACCGGCTGGTCATGACCTTCGGGGTTCAACTGAGAGAGGACGGCCCCGATGCCGTGGTCGGAGGCGTCGGTCTGCACCACAAATTCCCGACTGTAATCGGGGGCCTGGAGCACAGGGGCGGTGCACAGGGCGGCCTTCAGCTTCTCGAAGGCCGCTTGACAATCAGGAGTCCAGTTAATCCGCTTCGGTTGGTTCTTGGACGTGAGACCCGTGAGGGGCCCCACGATGCTGCCGTAGTCCTTCACGAACCGCCGGTAGTAGCCGGTGAGCCCCAAGAAGGCTCGGACCTCGGTCTGGGTGACGGGGGGCTGCCAGGACTGGATGGCCGCAATCTTAAGTTGTAGGGGGGCCACCAGCCCGCTCCCCACTTGGTGCCCAAGGTAGGTCACAGACCCTTGGCCAATTTGGCACTTGCCGGCCTTAATGGTGAGGCCGGCCCGCTGGAGGGCTTGTAGGACCTCTTGGAGGTGACGGAGGTGATCGGACCAGTGGCGGCTGTATACAGCGATATCGTCCAGGTAGGCAGCGCTGAACTCCTCGAGCCCCGCCAAGACCTGGTTCACAAGGCGTTGAAACGTGGCGGGGGCATTCTTCATGCCAAAGGGCATGACCTTGAATTGATAGTGGCCATCGGGGGTAGAGAAGGCTGACCGTTCCTGAGCCCTGGGTGTGAGGCCGATCTGCCAGTAGCCCGCTGTTAGGTCGAAGATACTAAGGTAGCGGGCGGCCCCCAGCCGGTCGATCAGCTCGTCTGCTCGGGGGATGGGATGAGCGTCGGTCCGGGTGACAGCGTTCAAGCCCCGGTAGTCAACGCAGAATCTCAGTTCAGGTGCGGTGCCGGGGGCAGCGGCTTTGGGAACCAATACAACCGGACTGGCCCAGGGACTGTCCGAGGGCTCGATGACCCCGATCGTGAGCATCTTGGCCACTTCCTCTTGTATGCAGGCCCGTACCCGATCTGGTACGAGGTAGGCCCGGTGTCGGACAGGGGGACTGTCCCCGGTGTCTACGTCGTGCAAACACCAAGGGGTGACCCCGGGGGTGAGGGAGAACAGGGCAGCGAACTGCAGCAGGAGGTTCCGGCAGTCCTGGCGTTGCTCCGAAGTGAGGGCGTCAGAGAGCCGGACCCCGTCCACGGAGCCGTCATTCTCCTGAGTATTCAGAAGATCCGGGAGGGGTTCGGAGTCTTCCTCTGCCCCACTGTCCGTAGCCATCAGGAGGCTGAGTTCTGAGCGCACAAAGTGTGGTTTGAGTCGGTTGGTGTGGAGGACCCGAAGGGGGTTCCGGGAGGTCCCCATGTCGATGAGGTAAGTGACGGGGCTTTTGCGCTCGACCACTTTGAAGGGCCCCGTCCACTTATCTTGCAAGGCACATGGTTCGGTGGGGGACATCACCCATACCTGCTGACCAGGCTCGAATTCAACGGAGGAGGCATTGTGATCATACCACCTCTTCATGTCCTCCTGGCTGGCCTCGAGGTTCGCCTTGGCCATCTCCCTGAAGCGCCGGGTCTGGTTTCGTAGGGCCAGGATGTATTTGAAGACGTCTGGAGGGGTTGTTAGGGGGGCCATCTCCCAACCTTCCTTGACTAGGCTGAGGGGCCCTCGCACAGGGTGCCCGTACAGGAGTTCGAAAGGGCTAAAACCGAGGGACTTCTGGGGAACTTCCCGGTAGGCGAAGAGGAGGCACGGGAGTAGTACATCCCACTGGCGACGGAGGGGCTCTTCCAATCCCCCAATCATCCCCTTGAGAGTGCGGTTAAAACGCTCCACTAGTCCGTTCCCTTGGGGGTGATAGGGGGTCGTGAATCTGTAGGTGACCCCGCATTGTTGCCAGAGGGACTTCATGTATTTGGATATGAAATTTGTGCCTCGGTCGCTGACGACTTCTCGGGGGAAGCCTACCCGGGAGAAGATCCCCATTAGGGCCCGGCCAACCACCGGAGCTGTCACGGTCCGTAGGGGCACCGCCTCGGGGTAGCGGGTGGCATGGTCCACTAGCACTAAGATGAACCTGTGTCCTTGTGCCGTGCGGGGGTCCAGAGGCCCCACAATGTCTATCCCCACCCTCTCGAACGGGGTGGTGACCACAGGGAAGGGTCGCAGAGGGGCTTTCAGCTTCCGACCACTCTTCCCGCTGGCTTGGCATGTGGGGCAAGATCGGCAGTGGTTCAGGACGTCATTCCTCATTTTTGGCCAGAAAAAGTGGGTCACTAGGCGATTGTACGTTTTGTCCTGGCCCAGGTGTCCAGCCAGGGGGACATCGTGGGCTAAGTTGAGCAGAAAGTCTCTGAAGCGGAGAGGTACCACCAGAACTCGACCGGCCCCCAGCTCGGCGATTCTTTGCTCGCTGTAGAGCAGGTCGTTATCCCAGTAGACCCAGTGAGTTCCGGTGGCGTCCCCTGCGTTTTGGGCGCTGGCTTGTTGGCGGAGTCCCTCGAGGGAGGGACAGGTCTTTTGTTCCTGGCGGAACTGTTCTTGGGTGGGCCCCCCTTCTTGACGCCACTGAGCCAGATCCGGGAGGTCCTGGGGTTGCGCGTCCTCTTCGGTCGTCGGGTCCGGGAGGCCGGCCTCGCCGTTGCCCTCTACTGGGGCGACCGGGGGCGGAGGTGCTGGCCATTCGGGTTCTTCTGCTCGGGGGGCGGCACGGGCGGCCATGGACCGGGTGGTTAGGCAGGCCCAGTCCGGGAGGCCCAGCATCCCCAGGTGCTCTCTTCTCTCGACGGTGGCCTACGGGGAACTCTCGAGATCATTCCCCAGGAGGCAGTCCACGGGGGCATCGTCCCGGACCGTCACTTTCAGCAGGCCGGAGACCCCTCCCCATTCGAATGGGACGCAGGCCATTTTACACATACTCTCAGAGTTATCTGCCGAGCGGACGGGGCAGAGAATGTTCGGCAGGATCTGCTCGGGCTTCACCAGGTGACAGCAGACGGCCGTCACACTGGCGCCGGTGTCACGCAGGGCCTCGGCCCTCTGTCCATTAATGGTCACCCACTGACCGTATTTCCTGGTGTTGGCGGGTAGGGGAGCCCGCGGGACCATGTCTCTCCCCCCTAAGCACGCCAGGACCATGGCGGCCGGTTCCCACCCTTGCTGGGCCGGCTCATACTCTTCGGGTTCTTCCGATAATCGCTCTTCCCCCAGGGCGGCGGCCGCTACCTGGCGGGGCTTGGGTGTTTGGTTTAGCGGGCAGCTCGGGTCATTGGCGTAGTGGCCTAGTCGCTGGCACCGGTGGCACGTGACGTTGGCTCGGAACCCGGGCCGCAACGGAGGGTTGCCCCGGCCGACCGGAGGCGGGGTGCTGGCCACGGGTGTTGCTGGCAAGGCGTCTCTCCCTCGACCCTGGCCCCCTCCTCCTCCCCGAGGACGGTGCTGGCCTTGGCTGCTTCTGTTCTGGTCGTGTGGCCCTTTCCGGCCCACTCGGGTGCTTTCCCATCGGTCAGCTTCGGCGGCGAGCTGCCGGGGGTCAGTCAGCTTACTGTCGAGGAGGTGCTGCCTGAGCTCGACGAAACAGTTGTTTGACAGGTGCTCCCATACCATAAGGTTGAAGAGTTGTTCGTAGGTGGTGACCTGACTCCCCTTGATCCAACCCTCGAAGGCACGGCTGAAATAGTTCACGTATTCTACCCAAGTTGTACCTGGGATCCGGGTGCAATCTCTGAACCTCTGGCGGTACATCTCGGGTGTGAGGCCGTAGCGGGTGAGGAGGGCAGCCTTCATGTGGTCGTAGGACGACATTTGGTGATCTGGGAGCTGCAGTAGGGCATCGCGACCCTCGTTGATAAACCTCCCCCAAAGTCCGGCTCCCCAATCACTCCGGTCGATCCGGTGGGAGGTCATGGCGATCTCATAGGCTTTAAACCATTGCTGTATGTCGTCTTCTCGGACATACTCGCGGACAACATCCTTGGGGATATGGACTTTTTTCTCAATTGGCCCCGGGGTGTGTGGTCGCTCAGGCACCCCCACTTCCTTATTCTGTTTTCGCAGTTTTATCTCCGCTAGTCGGCGCTCGTGCTCGAGCGTTATTTTTTTCTCCTCCAGCTCTCTCTGTCTCTGCTTCTCTTCTCGTTCATCTCGGAGCCGCATGTGCTCGAGGTTGAGTTTCTGTTCAGCTAACTTGAGTTCCCCATCCATCTTGAGTCGTGCCATCTCCAACTCGTGTAATCTGATTTTGTCTCTTTCTCGGATCTCCTCCTGTGAGAGGCCCGTTCCCCGCTCCTCGGGAGCCGTGGCGTTCCCCTCTGGTGTGATGCTGTTTTGGTCTGGTGTGACGCTGCTTTGGTCGGAGGGTCCTGCGACCCCAGTTTCTGTCCATGACTCAAGGGCGCGCTTTAGATCATCCTTGGTACTTAGGCCGGTGGTAGCAATGCCAAGTTCTATGCAAAATTGTCTCAGTTCGCGGTGGTTGTATTCTTCTAATTTCTCCATTTGGAATTTCTCGGTGGGGCTGCTATCTTTGGTCGACATCGTGTTTTTGTCGTGGGGTGAGCTACTCTCTGTACGATTACGCGTTGATTCGGATCGCGCCGCTGGCCACCAATGTTAGAAAAGGTAGACGGACCGGGAGGGTCGGCCGGGGTCAGGAGGAGAGGTCTCCGGGGAGAACCGTCTCCAGCGATCGTACAGACAAGTAACTTCCCCCCCACAGACAGATACCACACACGGATAAGGTTCAGTGTTCTTTATAAGCACTTCTTAAGGTACGGTTGAATGGTACAAGGAGGTCTGGACTCAGGGGTCCCCTCGATTCGAGTCTCGCAAGGTAGGAAAGGGGGTAGCGGGACAGTCTGTTTACCCGTCAGGTAGTTCGGATGAGATGATGAGCTCACAATCCTCGAGCTTGGTGGTTAGGTGGTACGGGCCGCGGCAGCGCCAGCAGGTCCCGGTGATGATGGTTGATGTACGGTCCGCGGCAGCGCCAGCAGGTCCCGGTGAAGATGGTTGTTACAGCGGGCCGCGGCAGCGCCAGCAGGTCCCAGGAAGATGGTCAATGTACGGTCCGCGGCAGCGCCAGCAGGTCCCGGTGAAGATGGTTGTTACAACGGGCCGCGGCAGCGCCAGCAGGTCCCAGGAAGATGGTCGATGTACGGTCCGCGGCAGCGCCAGCAGGTCCCGGTGAAGATGGAGATTGCAGAAGGCCGCGGCAGCGCCAGCAGGCAGAACGATGGGTCACAAGAGCGGGCTACGGCAGCGCCAGTAGACCGTCAAGGCTGAGTTCACTCGGTGTCTCTCGACTCCAGGATACAACTGCCTTCCTGCTCCGGAGCTGCCCCAGTTATAGGGCTGGTGCCCTTTGATGTCCGGACCCTCGCACTTGGAGGTCGGAGGGTCCGGGATGAAGGTGTCCAGACACCCAGCAGGGGGTGGAGCCAGTGCCTGGGGGAGCTGGGGGCGATCGGCACCTGGCGGGGGAGAGCCTTTGACACCTCGTTCTCCCATTGACCTGCCAAGTGGTCCGCTCACCTCCTGGGTGGATGGTGGTGCCGGGATGTCGGGGCCGGCCAGGCCCGGGGTTGGGGTCGGGGTGAGGCCACGCGGCCGCGTGGTGCAGGGCCCAAGATGGAGGCTTGACCCGGCCGGGGAAGCCGGTGGGGCTGGACCCCGTGATGAGTAGTGGTCCGAGGGCAGAAGATCCGTCGGGAGACGGGGTACAGGTGCTTGTCGCGGGGGTATTCCTGGTGGGCCGGAGCTCGGGCCCTGTCGTGCGGGGAGGGAGCAAGCCCTCTGTGTGGCCTGTCCAACACCTCCGAACTGGTACCTGAGCCCTGCTGAGTGACTCGCGGCTCCCCCAGACTCTCACGGTCCCGCCGGACCCCAACTCCGACCACGTATCCCCCAGCTCGAGGATTGTGAGCTGTGCGCCGGATACGTCCCTGCTTGAACCGTTACCAGAGACAGTCCCGCTACCCCCTACCTTTCCGAGACTCTTGAGCCCGTGCTCACCTTGTACATATTTGCAGTGATACCTATTTGATAAAGCTTGTTCTGAGAATACCCAGTGTGGTCTCTCTGTGTCGTGTGGTGCCAGAAGTACGATCCTAGTTGCGAGATTCCTCCCCCTGGGGAATCTCCCGCCAGTGCCCGGCTACAATACTACACGGGTGGGACTCAGGGAAGTCAGGACCCCTCTCCGGGCTCCTCTGAGGTCGCCGTCTAACATTGGTGGCAGCGACGGGATTCGGGCCCATCACCTAGAGATCGTACAAGTGAACAACGGACGCACGACCAACAAAGATGGCAGAAGGAAGCGCCACGAGCTCCGCAGAAACCAACGCCAACAGAGTGTTCCAGGTGGAGCATCTGGAAGAATACACACACAAATAGCTAAAACAATTTTGCAAAGAACTTAAAATCGCTACCACTGGCCTCAACACTAAAGAAGACTTGCAGAAAGCACTGAAAACTTGGGTGGAGACCGGGGCCTCCCGCCCGGAAGGCACGGGGGAGCGCCCCGACGAAGCCGAAACCCCCCAAAGTGAAAGCAGTAGCAATCAGGTGCGAGGCATCGTACCAGACGGGGGCCTATCCCCGGAAGAGCTCGCGGACAGAGAGAGAAGCCGCAGTCATGAACTCGAGTTAGCCAAACTCAAAATCGAGGGCGAATTGAAGTTAGCGGAGAAAAAGCTAGCAGTAGAGCAAATGCGCGTACAAGGCGAACTGGAAGAAAAGAAGCTCAACGGGAGCACGAAGGAAGGAAGCTCCAAATGGAGCACGAACGTAGGTTTAAGGAACTCGAGCTCAAGGCCCGAAATGAGGACGGGAGGCCCTCGGGGAACCGAGAGACGGCCCCCCCAGCGGAACAGAAGGTCCACATCCCCAAGGATGTGGTCAAAGAATATTATAAAAACGATGACATTCAGCAATGGTTTCGGGCCTACGAGGTCGCCATGACCTCCCATCGGATTCCACAGAAGGACTGGGGGGCGGGGTTGTGGGGACGGTTTCTGAGCGAAGGAAGGGACACCCTGCTCGACCTACCCCTCTCCCTGCAGACCTCCTACAGCCACATGAAAGAGGCTCTCCTCACAAGATACGGCCTCACCCCAGAAATGTACCGCCAACGGTTCCGGGACTGCAGGAAGATCCCGGGCACCACCTGGGTGGAGTATGTAAACTTTTTTAGTCGGGCCTTCGATGGGTGGGTCAAGGGCAGCAAGGTCACCACCCTTGCCGAACTCACTGACCTCATGTTGTGGGAACATCTGGCTGCGAACTGCTTCGTAGAGCTACGTCAACATCTGCTGGATAGCAAGCTCACAGATCCTCGGAAGCTGGCCGTGGAGGCCGACCGCTGGACCAACACCCGGGTCTCCCGGGGCATGGTAGGAGAGTACCCCCGAACCAGTCAGGGACCACCCCGCCAGAGAGGGGGAGGGAACCAGGGAGGGCCGAGGGAGTCCCAGCCTAGCCCCCCGAAGACACCACCTCCACCTTTCCCGGCGCCCCCCCCCACCAGTAACAGGGCCCCCTGGGAGACGGGGACACCGGGTGACCGTCACATGTTTTCGTTGCCAGAAACCCGGGCACTACGCCAATGACCCAGAGTGCCCCATGGCCACCCAAGTCACCCCTGCGAGACAGATAGCCAACGTAGCCCTGGGGGAGGAGGTTGAGGAAGCCGAGGAGTGGGAACCCGCCGCTATGGCCCTGGTATCCCTGGGGGATAGGGAAATGATCCCTGGTAGCCTCCTACCCTCCAACACACAGAAATATGGGCAGCTCGTCAAGATCAATGGCCACCAGGTAGAGGCCCTGCGGGACACCGGGGCCAGTATCACCGGTGTCCTCAGGCACCTAGTTCCCGAGGAGCAGATCCTCCCCAATGTCTTTTGCCCCGTAATATCTGCAGACAATAGGGAAAGTATGTGTCAGGTGGCCCTGGTGCCATTTGAGTGGGGAGGGGTGATAGGTAAACTCAAGGTGGCCGTAAGAACCTCCCAGCCGGTCGACTGCCTCTTAGGGAACGACCTGGAGAGTTCTCCCTGGAAGCACGTAGAGCGCAAGGCCCACCTAGGAATGATGGGACTCCCCGAGTGGGTGTGTGCCACCACCCGATCTATGACAGCCCGACTCACTCCCCGGAGAGAAGTCGAGAGCACCCCGGTCGAAGTAGCCAGCACCGTCCCCGCCGAGGGTCCTCCCGTTCCCCCATCGGAAGGGTCCGTCGCCAGCGACGAGCCCGCACCATCCGACCCCGCCCCGGTCCCCGAGTTGGGGGATCTACCCGAGTTGGCCCATTGGCGCCACGAGGGCGGGCCCACCCGAGAAGAATTTTGCCGGGAGCAAGCCACCTGTCCTTCCCTGGTCGGGCTGCGGCGCCAGGCCGAGGGCCAAGCCGCAGGTGACCAGACCGGAACGCACCGAATCTATTGGGAGAATAACGTCCTGTATAGTGAGCAGAAATCAGTGGAGCTGGGATCCGGACGGGTACTGGTGGTACCTCTCCGCTTCCGGGATTTCCTCCTGGGCTTAGCCCACGATGTCCCCCTCGCCGGTCACCTGGGTCAGGACAAGACCTACAGCCGTCTCGTGACCCATTTTTATTGGCCTAAGATGAAAGCAGCGGTAGAGGCACACTGCAAGTCCTGCCCCACGTGCCAAGCCAGTGTGAAGAGTGGGGGGAAGCGCAAGGCTCCCCTCCAACCCTTCCCGGTCGTCAGTACCCCCTTCGAACGAGTCGGGATCGACATCGTGGGGCCACTGGACCCCCCCACCTCCCAAGGTCACCGTTTCATCTTGGTCCTAGTGGACCACGCCACCCGCTACCCAGAGGCTATTCCCCTACGCACCATTACGGCCCCCGTGGTGGGCCGGGCCCTGATGGTACCACCCAACATGGTACTGAAGAAGGGTGCCTTGCAGTGAAGACCCGCCCAACACGGTACTGGAGAAGGGTGCCTCGCAGAGAAGACCCACCCAACATGGTACTGTACAAGGGTGCCTCGCAGAGAAGACCCACCCAACACAGTACTGGAGAAGGATGCTTCGCAGAGAAGACCCACCCAACACGGTACTGGAGAAGCATGCTTTGCAGGGAAGACCCACCCAACATGGTACTGGAGAAGGGTGCCTCGCAGAACAGACCCACCCAACATGGTCTGGAGAAGGGTGCCTCGCAGTGAAGACCGACCCAACACGGTACTGGAGAAGGGTGCCTCGCAGAGAAGACCCACCCAACACGGTACTGGAGAAGGGTGCCTCGCAGTGAAGACCCAACCAACACGGTACTGGAGAAGGGTGCCTTTCTGTGAAGACCCACCCAACACGGTACTGGAGAAGGGTGCCTGGCAGAGAAGACCCACCCAACACAGTACTGGAGAAGGGTGCCTCGCAGAGAAGACCCACCCAGCACGGTACTGGAGCAAGGTGCTTCGCAGAGAAGACCCACCCAACACAGCACTGGACAAGGGTGCCTTGCAGAGATGACCCACCCAACACGGTACTGGAGAACGGGGCCTCACAGAGAAGACCCGCCCAACACGGTACTGAAGAAGGGTGCCTCGCAGTGAAGACCCGCCCAACATGGTACTGGAGAAGGGTGCCTCGCAGAGAAGACCCACCCAACATGGTACTGGAGAAGGGTGCCTCGCAGAGAAGACCCACCCAACACGGTACTGGAGAAGGGTGCCTCGCAGATAAGACCCACCCAACACGGCACTGGACAAGGGTGCCTCGCAGAGATAACCCACCCAACACGGTACTGGAGAAGGGTGCCTCGCAAAGAAGACCCACCCAACATGGTACTGAAGAAGGGTGCCTTGCAGTGAAGACCCGCCGAACACGGTACTGGAGAAGGGTGCCTCGCAGAGAAGACCCACCCAACATGGTACTGTACAAGGGTGCCTCGCAGAGAAGACCCACCCAACATGGTACTGGAGAAGAGTGCCTCGCAGTGAAGACCCACCCAACACGGTACTGGACAAGGGTGCCTCGCAGAGAAGACCCACCCAACACGGTAATGGAGAAGGATGCTTCGCAGAGAAGACCCACCCAACACGGTACTGGGGAAGGGTGCCTCACAGAGAAGACCCACCCAACACAGTACTGGAGAAGGATGCTTCGCAGAGAAGACCCACCCAACACGGTACTGGAGAAGGGTGCCTCGCAGAAAAGACCCACCCAACACGGTACTGGAGAAGGGTGACTCGCAGAGAAGACCCACCCAACACAGTACTGGAGAAGGGTGCCTCGCAGAGAAGACCCACCCAACATGGTACTTGAGAAGGATGCTTCACAGAGAAGACTCACCGAACACAGTACTGGAGAAGGGTGCATCACAGAGAAGACCCACCCAACACGGTACTGGAGAAGGGTGCCTTGCAGAGAAGACCCACCCAACACAGCACTGAACAAGGGTGCCTCGCAGAGATGACCCACCCAACACGGTACTGGAGAACGGGGCCTCACAGAGAACACCCGCCCAACACGGTACTGAAGAAGGGTGCCTCGCAGTGAAGACCCGCCCAACACGGTACTGGAGAAGGGTGCCTCGCAGAGAAGACCCACCCAACACGGTACTGGAGAAGGGTGCCTCGCAGAGAAGACCCACCCAACATGGTACTGGAGAAGGGTGCCTCGCAGAGAAGACCCACCCAACATGGTACTGGAGAAGGGTGCCTTGCAGATAAGACCCACCCAACACGGCACTGGACAAGGGTGCCTCGCAGAGATAACCCACCCAACACGGTACTGGAGAAGGGTGCCTCGCAGAGAAGACCCATCCAACATGGTACTGAAGAAGGGTGCCTTGCAGTGAAGACCCGCCCATCACGGTACTGGAGAAGGGTGCCTCGCAGAGAAGACCCACCCAACATGGTACTGTACAAGGGTGCCTCGCAGAGAAGACCCACCCAACATGGTACTGGAGAAGAGTGCCTCGCAGTGAAGACCCACCCAACACGGTACTGGACAAGGGTGCCTCGCAGAGAAGACCCACCCAACACGGTAATGGAGAAGGATGCTTCGCTGAGAAGACCCACCCAACACGGTACTGGGGAAGGGTGCCTCGCAGAGAAGACCCACCCAACATGGTACTGAAGAAGGGTGCCTTGCAGTGAAGACCCGCCCAACACGGTACTGGAGAAGGGTGCCTCGCAGAGAAGACCCACCCAACATGGTACTGTACAAGGGTGCCTCGCAGAGAAGACCCACCCAACATGGTACTGGAGAAGAGTGCCTCGCAGTGAAGACCCACCCAACACGGTACTGGACAAGGGTGCCTCGCAGAGAAGACCCACCCAACACGGTACTGGAGAAGGATGCTTCGCAGAGATAACCCACCCAACATGGTACTGGAGAAGGGTGCCTCGCAGAGAAGACCCACCCAACATGGTACTGAAGAAGGGTGCCTTGCAGTGAAGACCCGCCCAACACAGTACTGGAGAAGGGTGCCTCGCAGAGAAGACCCACCCAACATGGTACTGTACAAGGGTGCCTCGCAGAGAAGACCCACCCAACATGGTACTGGAGAAGAGTGCCTCGCAGTGAAGACCCACCCAACACGGTACTGGACAAGGGTGCCTCGCAGAGAAGACCCACCCAACACGGTAATGGAGAAGGATGCTTCGCAGAGAAGACCCACCCAACACGGTACTGGGGAAGGGTGCCTTGCAGAGAAGACCCACCCAACACAGTACTGGAGAAGGGTGCCTCGCAGAGAAGACCCACCCAACATGGTACTTGAGAAGGATGCTTCACAGAGAAGACTCACCCAACACAGTACTGGAGAAGGGTGCATCACAGAGAAGACCCACCCAACACGGTACTGGAGAAGGGTGCCTTGCAGAGAAGACCCACCCAACACAGCACTGGACAAGGGTGCCTCGCAGAGATGACCCACCCAACACGGTACTGGAGAACGGGGCCTCACAGAGAACACCCGCCCAACACGGTACTGAAGAAGGGTGCCTCGCAGTGAAGACCCGCCCAATGCGGTACTGGAGAAGGGTGCCTCGCAGAGAAGACCCACCTAACACAGTACTGGAGAAGGGTGCCTCGCAGAGAAGACCCACCCAATGTGGTACTGGAGAAGGGTACATTGCAGAGAAGACCCACCAAACACGGTACTGGAGAAGGGTGCCTCGCAGATAAGACCCACCAAAACACGGCACTGGACAAGGGTGCCTCGCAGAGATAACCCACCCAACACGGAACTGGAGAAGGGTACCTCGCAGAGAAGACCCACCCAACATGGTACTGAAGAAGGATGCCTTGCAGTGAAGACCCGCCCAACACGGTACTGGAGAAGGGTGCCTCGCAGAGAAGACCCACCCAACATGGTACTGTACAAGGGTGCCTCGCAGAGAAGACCCACCCAACACAGTACTGGAGAAGGATGCTTCTCAGAGAAGACCCACCCAACACGGTACTGGAGAAGCATGCTTTGCAGGGAAGACCCACCCAACATGGTACTGGAGAAGGGTGCCTCGCAGAACAGACCCACCCAACATGGTCTGGAGAAGGGTGCCTCGCAGTGAAGACCGACCCAACACGGTACTGGAGAAGGGTGCCTCGCAGAGAAGACCCACCCAACACGGTACTGGAGAAGGGTGCCTCGCAGTGAAGACCCAACCAACACGGTACTGGAGAAGGGTGCCTTTCTGTGAAGACCCACCCAACACGGTACTGGAGAAGGGTGCCTGGCAGAGAAGACCCACCCAACACAGTACTGGAGAAGGGTGCCTCGCAGAGAAGACCCACCCAGCACGGTACTGGAGAAAGGTGCTGCGCAGAGAAGACCCACCCAACACAGCACTGGACAAGGGTGCCTTGCAGAGATGACCCACCCAACACGGTACTGGAGAACGGGGCCTCACAGAGAAGACCCGCCCAACACTGTACTGAAGAAGGGTGCCTCGCAGTGAAGACCCGCCCAACATGGTACTGGAGAAGGGTGCCTCGCAGAGAAGACCCACCCAACATGGTACTGGAGAAGGGTGCCTCGCAGAGAAGACCCACCCAACACGGTACTGGAGAAGGGTGCCTCGCAGATAAGACCCACCCAACACGGCACTGGACAAGGGTGCCTCGCAGAGATAACCCACCCAACACGGTACTGGAGAAGGGTGCCTCGCAAAGAAGACCCACCCAACATGGTACTGAAGAAGGGTGCCTTGCAGTGAAGACCCGCCGAACACGGTACTGGAGAAGGGTGCCTCGCAGAGAAGACCCACCCAACATGGTACTGTACAAGGGTGCCTCGCAGAGAAGACCCACCCAACATGGTACTGGAGAAGAGTGCCTCGCAGTGAAGACCCACCCAACACGGTACTGGACAAGGGTGCCTCGCAGAGAAGACCCACCCAACACGGTAATGGAGAAGGATGCTTCGCAGAGAAGACCCACCCAACACGGTACTGGGGAAGGGTGCCTCGCAGAGAAGACCCACCCAACACAGTACTGGAGAAGGATGCTTCGCAGAGAAGACCCACCCAACACGGTACTGGAGAAGGGTGCCTCGCAGAAAAGACCCACCCAACACGGTACTGGAGAAGGGTGACTCGCAGAGAAGACCCACCCAACACGGTACTGGAGAAGGGTGCCTCGCAGAGAAGACCCACCCAACATGGTACTTGAGAAGGATGCTTCACAGAGAAGACTCACCGAACACAGTACTGGAGAAGGGTGCATCACAGAGAAGACCCACCCAACACGGTACTGGAGAAGGGTGCCTTGCAGAGAAGACCCACCCAACACAGCACTGAACAAGGGTGCCTCGCAGAGATGACCCACCCAACACGGTACTGGAGAACGGGGCCTCACAGAGAACACCCGCCCAACACGGTACTGAAGAAGGGTGCCTCGCAGTGAAGACCCGCCCAACACGGTACTGGAGAAGGGTGCCTCGCAGAGAAGACCCACCCAACACGGTACTGGAGAAGGGTGCCTCGCAGAGAAGACCCACCCAACATGGTACTGGAGAAGGGTGCCTCGCAGAGAAGACCCACCCAACACGGTACTGGAGAAGGGTGCCTCGCAGATAAGACCCACCCAACACGGCACTGGACAAGGGTGCCTCGCAGAGATAACCCACCCAACACGGTACTGGAGAAGGGTGCCTCGCAGAGAAGACCCATCCAACATGGTACTGAAGAAGGGTGCCTTGCAGTGAAGACCCGCCCAACACGGTACTGGAGAAGGGTGCCTCGCAGAGAAGACCCACCCAACATGGTACTGTACAAGGGTGCCTCGCAGAGAAGACCCACCCAACATGGTACTGGAGAAGAGTGCCTCGCAGTGAAGACCCACCCAACACGGTACTGGACAAGGGTGCCTCGCAGAGAAGACCCACCCAACACGGTCCTGGAGAAGGATGCTTCGCAGAGAAGACCCACCCAACACGGTACTGGGGAAGGGTGCCTCGCAGAGAAGACCCACCAAACACAGTACTGGAGAAGGATGCTTCGCAGAGAAGACCCACCCAACACGGTACTGGAGAAGGATGCTTCGCAGAGATAACCCACCCAACACGGTACTGGAGAAGGGTGCCTCGCAGAGAAGACCCACCCAACATGGTACTGAAGAAGGGTGCCTTGCAGTGAAGACCCGCCCAACACAGTACTGGAGAAGGGTGCCTCGCAGAGAAGACCCACCCAACATGGTACTGTACAAGGGTGCCTCGCAGAGAAGACCCACCCAACATGGTACTGGAGAAGAGTGCCTCGCAGTGAAGACCCACCCAACACAGTACTGGAGAAGGGTGCCTCGCAGAGAAGACCCACCCAGCACGGTACTGGAGAAGGGTGCCTCGCAGAGAAGACCCACCCAACACGGTACTGGAGAAGAGTGCCTCGCAGAGAAGACCCAACCAACATGGTACTTGAGAAGGATGCTTCACAGAGAAGACTCACCCAACACAGTACTGGAGAAGGGTGCATCACAGAGAAGACCCACCCAACACGGTACTGGAGAAGGGTGCCTTGCAGAGAAGACCCACCCAACACGGTACTGGAGAAGGGTTCCTCGCAGAGAACACCCGCCCAGTAGGGTGCCTCACAGAGAAGATCCACCTAACACAGTACTGGAGAAGGGTGCTTCGCAGAGAAGACCCACCCAACATGGCCCTGTAGAAGGGTGCCTCGCAGAATAGACCCACCCAACATGGTACTTGAGAAGTTCGATTCGTAAAGAGGCGCCAGCACGGTACTGCTGAGATGCCTCACAGAGAGGTCCCAGCACAGCAGTACAGAAAGTTGCCTCATAGAGAGGTCACCCCTGCACAGTACTGCGGAAGGCCGCCTTGCTGAGAATTCTCAGCACGGTACTGTGGAAAGGGCCCACTATGGCACCTGTAGGAGGCCACCTTGCCAACAGGTCCTGGCACAGTACTGGAGAATGCTGCCACGAAAGAGAGGACCCAGCACAGTACTGCAGGAGAGTGCCTCATAGAGAGACCGTGCAGCACAAAAATGATCATTCCAATCCACATTAGGTGCACAAGGTCCGAGGAGGGCAGCCATTACAGCTGCCCCGTGGTTGAGAAAAGACCTCAAAGAGTCCCAAAATATGGCCCAGCACTCTATTTATATTTTAGTCCCAGAACCTTGTTCTAGCAGTCTGTCTTATGCAGTCCAGATATGATGGATGGGGAACTCTTCGAATTCAAATGTAAAGTCACTAACAATGCCACGGCGATCCACAATTTGAGTTAATACATCATCCTTTATTGCAGAGTACATTTCCAGACACGATTTTGTTTGGGGAGAGGAGTTAGCCTAACGGCTAGGGCGGTCGACCTCGAATCTGGGGAACCGGTTCGAGTCTCGGCAATGACGCTGAACATCCTGTGATTCTGGGCAAATCACTTAATCTACCCGTGCCTAACATAACTGAATGTGTCTTCTTGTAAGGCAACTAGTGTTATGTAAAGCGCTCTGATACCAGATACCTTCCGGTCAAGTTTGCGCTATATAAAACTCCGTAAAATAAAAAATAGCTAAAGCCAACGTGTTTCGTTCGCAAGAAACTTCTTCAGGGCTTTAATTCTTGATTTTAGATGAAGTACATTTCTTTTATAATCCACATCCGCATTACATCCTATCATAGGTATTTACACCTCTACTCCGCTTTTGATTCAAATAAACCCCAACATTCTGCATGCTCTTTGCGTATATAGTGTAATAGTGTGCTGGGCCATATTTTCGTGGCTCACAGAGAGGTCCCAGCACAGTACTGCATGAGGCTTCCTCATAGAATCCCCAGTATGGTATTAGAGAAGAGCCCATCTTAGAGATGTCTCATCACAGTACTGCAGAAGGCTTCCTCATACAAAGACCCCAGCACAGTACTGCCGAAGACTGACTCGTGGAGATGGCTCACCATGGTACTGCAAGAGGCCGCCCCAATGACACGTCCAAGCATAGTATTGGAGAATGTCACTTTGCAGACAGGTCCTGGCACAGTAGTAAAGGAGAGTGCCTCATGGAGAGACCATGGGCACTAGGACAGAACTTCACAAGGCCGCATTGCATAGAGGTCTCCCCAGCACAATAGCGGAGAAGGTTGGCTCGCAGAGAGGTACAAGTATAGTACTGTATAAGGCTTCCTTGTAAAGAGGCCCAGAATGGTACTAAAGAAGGCTGCTTCATAAAGAGGTCCTAGCACAGTACTACAGAAGGCCACCCTGCTGAGAGGCCCAGCACGGTACTGCAAAAGGTGCCTTGTTGGGCGGACCCAGCAGGGAAGTGCTGCTAGGTGGACGGTGTCTTAGACCGTGAAGGCAGGGGCAATTTGCAAACATTTTTGGGAATATGTTTAGACCGAAAAGAGATGTCTAAATAAATACTGACACACACAGTATAATACCCACTATTGTCTATAGAAGGTGCTACCATCTCCATGTCATGATGAAGACCCTGTACCAAATTATTTAGGGGGTTGAAACATTGGCTGGATGTTTATCACATACATAAGAAAGCCTCAACCATTAGTATGGTAAATGGTTGCACAAAAAGACACTTTGATGCAGCCAATACTCTTGAATTTCTTTTTTCTTCAATTGTGCACTTCATCACTTGTTTCACTGATCACTTGCATCTCACTGTCGCATCGAGCACCACAGTTTTTTTTAAACTTTAATCTATTGTATAAACATGAATACAATCCATTCATGCCTCATTCTAAGACACTCTATTGTGGGTCCTTCTTCAAGTTGATTTGCACTATTTGTCATTCTTGAAAGCATTCTTGATAGATCCGAGGGAGCCACTCTAGTCTATACACATATACCAAGCCTGGTAGTGCAGTAGATTTCCTTGCAGAAACTCTGCAGACAATCGCTCACAGAGAGACCCCGATATCCTTGCAGAGAGCTCCAGCACGGTATGAGATTTCAGTGCAGTACTGATGATTGCCTCGTAAAGAAGCCTCAGCAAGGTACTGCAGAAGATTTCTTCCTAGAATCCTTCTCCCAGATTTCAAACTTTACACCTCCCTCTCAAATGGGCACGCTAGACACAGGTGTGATCTCCTTTTATCAGTGGATCACTAATGCCCTCAATCGCATAGCACCTCTGACACCACAAGCGGCAAAAAGGACTAAGCCCTCGGCCCCCTGGTTCTCCTCTGCATTAAGGGAACAAAGAGCCACTGTGAAAAAATGGAACACAACTGGAGAAAGTCTTGTGGTTCTGAAACCAAAATTATATATAAAGCTGTACTCAGTAAATTTCGTAAATCATCTCCTAGAGCGATGAGGGAGCACCTTTCTTCTTGTATATCAGTAGCTACTAATACATCCCGCGAACTGTGAAACATTGTTAAGTCATTCCTCTCTCCTGATGCCGCACAATGCAGTTTCAGTCCTTCCCTTGAACTTTCGAATGATTTATCTTCTTTTTTGATGATAAAATTCAGAAACTGTACGATAAGTTTCCTGCAACCAGTATTCCTGGAGCACAGACAAATCTCCTGCATCCGTAAACGCCAGTTCCTATCAACTTTCTCACAATTTCAGAGGAAGTCTCTTTAAATGAATTGGAGAAATGTAAATCTGGTTCCCAGGCGGATCCTTATCCACTCCGAATATTTAGGATGATGGCCCATACCGTTAACCCAGTGCTTAATATTATCTGGAATACCTCCCTGGATGCTGGCTTATTTCTCGCCAACTGAAAACAACTGTTCCTCTTGCCTCTCTTCAAGAAAGCAAATGCAGGCCCTACCATCTAAAGTAATTTCAGACCTATCTCCCTGTTACCAGCACCAGCTAAAAATCTAGAGAAATTGCTGAACCACCAGTTATCCCCTTTTGTGGAAACAAATGACCTCATGATTCATAATCGGGCTTTCGTTTAGGCTTATATCTGAACCTGTGTTACTGGAGGTCTCGGAATTTATTAAAGGGAACTTAAGATGGTTGACGTTCAACCATGGTGGTTCTGCCGAACCTGTCGGCAGCGTGTGATATGGTCTTGCATGCCACCCTTCTGGACAGGCTAAAACAAGATGCTATTCAAGGCAAGGCTCTATTGAGGATAAAATCCTTTTTGGAAGGCAGATCTCAGCAGGTGCATCTTCACCCTTTTTCATCTCCCCCAATCCGCATTATAAAGAGATGCATAAGGCTTAGCTTTGAACCCAACTCTGTTCAATCTATATCTGACTCCTTTGGCGGGCCTGATTGAACTCCGGGGTGTGCAGGTGGTATCATATGCTGATGACACCAAACTCTTATTATCCTTCAGGAACATTTGGAAGAAGCTCTCAACAAACTCAATGGGGCCCGATTCACAGAATTAACTTAAGACAAAATCCTAAACTTACTACTTTTGGTATTCACAGAAGTTAGGATTTTGTCTTAAATTTGTCTTAAGACAAACTTATGATAGACTTAAGACAGACTTAAGACAGACTTAGGACAAACTTAAGAAAAACTTAAGACAAACTTAAGACAGACTTAAGTCAGACTTAAGACAGACTTAAGACAAACTTAAGACAAAATCCTAACTTAAGTCTGTCTTAAGTCTGTCTTAAGACAAACTTAAGACAAAATCCTAACTTCTGTGAATACCAAAAGTAGTAAGTTTAGGATTTTGTCTTAAGTTAGTTCTGTGAATCGGGCCCAATGAGTTCCTTAAGGGAGTGGGGGAGTGGCTGTATGGCTGCAAACTCCTTAAATTGGACTCCAAAATAACAGAAGTTCTCTTCTTCGGTCTTTATGGTCCTTCCCCATTCCCCAACCTCTGAGCTCTGGTGGCCGGAGGTGGGCTCAATTCTCTCACGGTTCCCATTACTTCTGCCACAAATTTTGGTACACTCTTTAATGAGGCCCATTTCTTTTGTGCCCTATCCTTCTCTTCCCATAACAAAGCAGAGTTTTGTCAGTATGATTCCCAAACTGAAATCCCTAAGGAAGCTGAGGCACCTTATACCCGAGGGCACAAGAAAAATGGTGGTTCACACACACTCCCCAATTGTCTCTACTTGGGCTTTTCTAATTCAAAGACTCTAGATCATTCAAAATGCAGCAGCAAGACTAATCCTGAGAGTGCCTCTCCAGCAGTCTTTTACCCCCTATCTGAAGCAGTAACATTGGCTGCCAATCACCAAGCGCATTCCATTCAAAGACCTCATGTTGGCATTTAGAGCCTTTGCAGGGGAAGGTCACTCTATCTGAGAAACAGACTTAAACCCTATAAGCAACTTCGATCACTCAGGTCCAATAATCTACGCCTGATCCCAAAATTTTCTACGGTCAGACTGGGAGGCAGTTCCTTCACAGTCCTGAATGGCAAGTTGTGTAACGCTCTCCCATTCAACCTCCATAGTGTTCCTTCAGTCTCTAGCTTCAAAAAAGATTTAAAAACCTTTCTCTTTGACATTGATTAGCCGTCCATCATTGATAGATTCCCCTTGATGTCAGTCTTCTTAATGCATGAGCGCCAGCATGCTTCCGGTGAAGCAGCTATGCGCTGTACAAATATATTTTGACTGATTGATTGATTGTTAGACAGTCCCCAGCACAGCACTGCAGGACACTGCCTCATAGAGAGGCTCCAGCTTGTACTGCAGAAGATTTCCTCGCAGAGAAGCCACACCAATGTATTGTGGAAGATTTCCTTGCATTAAATGCCCAGGGCATTACTGCATAAGCAGGGGTGTAGCTTCAGAGAGGTGTTTGGGGTGTGAAACCCCTTAAATAAATGCATTATTGGCTAGAGAGTTGGGTCTGGGTGTCCTGAGTTGGGCCACCCATGCCTTGGTTCATTTTTCATGTCATCCTCGTTTCACTAAAAGGTTTTAACTTTTTTTAATCAGGAACCTAGACAGAGGCCAACCTAATGCGGATCAGCCTTGAACCTGATCCTCATGGAAACAGTGTATCCCAAACCTTGGTCGTCTCTCCTCCCTTTCGCATACTGCTGTTTAGTTGGAAAATTTACGATTTACCACCGCGCATCTCACTGACTATCCTACACCTCTGTGCAGAAGGCCGCATCACAGAGAGATGTCAGCATGGCACTGCAGAATATCACAGTCAGACTATTGTTTGGCAAAAATATTCGATCCAAAATATTATTCACAAAAATGTCAACCAGCTGCAAATAATGGAATTTGTACATCAATGGTACAATATTTTTGCAAAAACAAATTCGGAAGACAATATTTAAGTGCACAATAGTGTGTCAACAGGTGATCTGGCATCATGCCATAGTATAAACACATATTCTGCATGGACCCAGTTAGAGAGGAGTCACACAGGGAACATTGTTTTGTCTCACATAAGTGACTCGATGAGTAAATGTACATTAGTAACTGCGTGTGAACTTGGGCCAGGTGTACATATGGTCCTTTTTGCGATGAGCTAATTGTGATTTTTTTAGACTCACATTTAGATAGTAACAAATTGGCAAGTAAGTATTTTAGAATGGCTCAATTTGCAACTCACAATTCATGCAAGTCACAGTTTTGGAGATCGCATTTTGCAATTTCCAAATTTGCGACTGTGGCCACTAATTGTAAACGCAATCAATCAATCAATCAGGGAATTGTAAGCGCACTACTCACCTGTGAGGGTCTCAAGGCGCTGGGGGGAGGGAGGGTAGGCCACTCCGTTCAGCCGAAAAGCCAGGTCCTGAGGGTCTTCCTGAAGGTGTTTAGGGAGGGTGCGTGTCTGATGTCTGCCAGTAGTTTGTTCCAGGTCTTGGCTGCGATATGAGAGAACAATCTTCCGCCAGATCTGGCTCTGAGGTTCCAAGGGGTTTCAGCCAATGCGAGGCTGGATGATCGCAGGTTTCTTTTGGGTACGTGGAAGTTAATTCTGTCGTTGAGGTATTTGGGTCCGTTGTTGTGCAGGCCCTTGTAGGCATGAGTGAGGATTTTGAAGGTGACTCGCTTCTCCACGGGGAGCCAGTGGAGTCACTGCAGGTGTTGGCTGATGTGTTTGTGCCTGGGGATGCCGAGGACGGGTCTGTCCGTGGTGTTCTGTATTGTTTGTAGTTTGCGGAGTAGGGACTCGTTGATGCCGGCGTAGAGTGCATTGCCATAGTCGAGTTTGCTAGTGATGAGTGCGTGGGTGACTGTTTTCCTCGATTCGGGGGGAGATCCATTTGAAGGTCTTTCAGAGGATGCGGAGGGTGTTGAAGCAGCTGGAGGTGACGGCGTTGACCTGTCGGTTCATGGTGAGTGATGAGTCGAGTACGATGCCGAGGTTCTTGGCGTGGTCTGTGGGGGTGGGTGGGTTTCCGAGGACTGCGGGCCACCAGGCGTTGTCCCATGCTGAAAGGGTGGTTCCAAGGATGAGGACTTCTGTTTTCTCGGCGTTGAGTTTTAGGCAGCTGTTGGTCATCCAGTTTGCCAGTTCTTGCATTCCTCTCTGGAAGTCGAGTTTTGCGGTGGTGGGGTCTTTGGTGAGGGAGAGGATGAGTTGAGTGTCGTCAGCATAGGGTACTATGTTGAGGTCGTGTTGTCGGACGATGTCTGTGAGGGGGGCCATGTAGATATTGAAGAGGGTCGGGTGTCTGCAGGTGCATCTGGCTTCTTGGAGGTTGGTGGTGAACCATGCGGCTTTTCAGGGGTGTTGTTTGCCGGTGTTGCGTAGCGGGGCAAGCTCGTCTGCGCAATTGGAGAACCACGTGTGGAGTTCTCTGGCTACGGTGTTTGCGTCAGTTGCCCAGGTGTGGTTGGCTCGGGAGAGGGTGGAGTTCAGTTGTTCATCGGTGATCTTGCTCCAGGTCCTTCGTGGCGGGCGGGGGGCTGGATTAGGTGCTTTGGGTTTCTCGACGGTGAAGTGGACGCAGTGGTGTTCGGTCCAAGGTGGTTGTGTTGTGTGGCTGAAGTGGACGCTGTTTCCTGCAGCGAAGATGGGGTCGAGGTTGTGCCCTGCCTTGTGTGTCGGTGTGTTGACGAGCTGGTTGAGTCCGATGTTTGCGAGGTTGTCGTGGAGGATGGTGGAGTTGAGGTCGCTGGGGTTGTCGAGGTGGAAGTTGAGGTCTCCGATGAGTATGTAGTTCGTTGATGCGATGGCGTGGGGAGCAATGAAGTCGTTGATGGTGGTGGCGAAGGGTGTCCGGGGGCCAAGGGGTCTGTAGATGAGTGTGGTCTTGGGGCTGGTCTTGATCTGGAAGTGTAGGTGTTCGGCGGAGGGGAGGCTCTCGCTGGAGATGGTGAGGCAAAGGGTGTTTTTGTGGACTATGGCGAGGCCTCCTCCCAGGTGGTTGGGACGGTCCTTCCTCTGGATCTTGTAGCCGTCCGGGAAGGCTGTGTTGATGTCTGGGGCGGAGGCGGCGGTGGTCGACGTCTCTGTGAAGAAGGCGACGTTGGGGGAAAGAGAGTCGAGTAGATTCCAGATTTCCGTGGCTTGCTTGTGTACGGAGCGCATATTGAGGAGGATGCAGCTGAGGGTGTCGGTGGTGGTGGTGTTGGGGGTCGGGGTGGAGGTGAAGGTCCGGTGGCAGCAGAGGCAGGAGAACTCGCCGTGGGTCGTGTTCGGTGAGGCCAGTTTGCAGTCTGTGCATCTTCCGGGGTTGAGTGTGAGGAGGGTGGTGGTGTCGTAGCGACGGACGGTCGGAGATCCAGGGTTCCTGGCGCTTGCCGCGGTCAGGTCGCGGACAGGCGCAGACGGGCTTGCCTTAGGCGCGCCAGCGGCGCACCCACTGCGCGAGTCTGCTGCTCTACCACACAGCGGCCGCCATTAAGTAGGGGTGGGACGATCAGCTGGGAGACAGGAGGCAGGAGCCTGTGAGGACAGGGGGCGGGGCCGCAGGGTCAGCAGTGGCGGGAGAAGGGAGCGGCGAGAAGGGCACACCAGGAGTAAGGAGAGCCAAAAGTGGAACAATATGTCACAATAAAGACAAAAAAAACACAGCACAATACACAGGGCACATCTGGAGAACAGTTACAAGATAGCAGAATAAAATAAACAATACCGGGAATTATGAGCGCCAAGGGGCAGAGCACACAAAGGAGCACCGGAAGGCACCAGGAGGGGGCTCGAGGCTCAGCGGCAGTGAAATATGAGCAGATCTGCTGAGGAGAGAGTCTGCCTTTGACCAGAGAAGCACTTCTTGGTTTAGCTGTTTCACCCTGAGGGTCAAACACCTGAACCAGGAAGTGCTTCTCTTTGCCTGCCAGCAAAGCAAAAAGGGAGGAGTTGCTGCAAACAGCTGGTGATATCTCTTTGCTTGGTGGCTTGGAAACCCCTACACCCCCCCAAAAAAAACACCAATGTTAAGCCAGGAAGGAGATAACGAGGCAGGTGACAGGAAAAGAAAGTTAACATTTTCTGAGAAGATTGAGATCCCAGCAGAGGAGTTCTGCAATCATCACGATTTGCTATTTGGGAAGGCCTCCATGACTGTCCCTGAGGTACAAAAACCCAGACGATCTGGTTTGATATGCAGGCCAAAATCGATACAGTCGGAGTCATGCAGCACTCTGTTGCTGAACTCAGAAAAAGATGGTATGACCTCAGGTCGAAGACCAATAAAAAGGTAGCCACACGTCTGGCAGAGAGTCGTGCTACAGGGAGAGGACCTTTCGGGGTACCCCTACCTACAGCCATGGAAACACTAGTGGAAGGCACCCTTAAGGGAGAGGCAGTTGATGGATTTGGCTAAATGGACACCTCGACTCCAGGAACCAACCCAACTAAGTGCAGCATGTCCATTGTATATTAAAAATGTTAAAGACGCATGTTAAGGTAGCAGTGACTGCAGCCATACCAGTGCATTACGAGGCATGTAGTACATAAAACATAGTGAATTTTTTGTAAAAATGTATTGGGACTAAACAACAAAGGTATGTTAGGTGTCTCAAAATGATACACAAAAGAAGTAATTGTACGTTTCTCCTGCACCACAGATGAAGCTGCACAGCACACAGAAGGGGCGGATTTAGAGGGAGGTGAGAATACTGACAGGGATGATGAGGAAGAGCCCATTGACAAGCCAAAGAGGAGCCGTCACATCACATGTGCACACCACAAGTGCTGTTTTGTCAGAACAGTCTGCATCAGGAAAGGAGAATGAGGGCCCACCACAAATGAGTCCTGCAACTTCTGCTTTAGTAAGACCACGTCATCTGCATCTTTTTGTCCATGGTCAACCATGGCGTAGGCCAAGAACTGTGCCACAAACATTGCCATCAAATCCACAATGAGCAGAGGACACACAGGTGTGAGGAGGGCCAGAAAACTCCATGTTAAATATTCAACGTCTGCAACAAAAACAAATGAAACTTATGAATAGGAAGTTGCATGTCATGCAACAAAATTTCTCGTTTAGAGTTGTAAATGTTGCCAGACAGTTGGCTGAAAGCCAAAAACAACATCAACCCCGCGTAGACAAACTGTAAACCTACAGCTAGAAATGGGCCATTTTAGTGGCGCCGATGTATCAAGGGGAATGCAACAAATAACATCTGCAGTTGAGGCAATGCAGACTGACCGCATTGCAGGTTGTACCTCAAGAGAAGGTCAAGATAGTGAGGACTGATCTAGCATTAGACGCGTGCCCACTACAGATGCCAGGTCAGCGAGACACAGCAGCAGCCACATGCTGCAACACAATCTGAAAATAGCCCGTCAGCCAGAGGGGCAGGAAGCACTGATTTTTAAATTTTTTGTTTGGATGATGATGTTTTCGTTCATTCATATCTAGTGACTTAACCAGAGGATCAGTATTTGCTGTTTTAATGTTTTTTGTGTAACAAACAAAATACATACCTGAGGTAAATCCGAATCAGTGGTACATTAATAGGGATGATGGTGCTACTTGGGAAAGTTCACACGTGTCCGTTCAATGGCTAGTATTATATGACGGTGCTGCAGGATAGAGAGAACCACTTATCCCCCTATGACATGGCCTAGGCCAACACAACAAAGCATACACAATCCCCAGCACACGTCCAGAATGTAAAATAAATATTTGATGTGATAGTGTAAACACAAAAAATATCAAATTTGTAGTATTCCTCTTTTCTTTATTCTTTTCTTTTCCTGTCACTGGGTTGAATTCTTAGCCAGCCAACAAGTGTTTTGTCACCAAACGGGAAATTGTCCCGCGACTTTTTCAAGGCTAAGTAAGCAAATAAAAACATAAGGCCACTGTGACACCATACAGATATGTGGTGTACAACAGACAAGTGAAGCAATCTCACTGTGACTTTACAGGGTTCCAATCGCAGATTGGAGATTATTCTGAATGCATGCACAGTGTGGAAACCCTCAAATCACATTCAAAAAAAGAAAATAAACACGTCTAACAATCAGAATGGTTTTCCATCCTAAATTATCTCAGAGCTTTTCGTGGCACCCTGAAGCTATTCATACACCAGTGTTAATTCAGTCTACAGCATGTATGTTATGTCAATCCACATAAAAAAAATGTATGGAAGTGCACCACGTATACCCGTAGAGTGCAATATACATTAAGCAAATCACATACTCATGCATATATAAATGATCACAAAATACCTCAAGCATCCAGTACTGAGACCTATGGGTAAAAGAAGGGAATACAACAATAATAAAAAAATTTAAATTGATACTTGTATAGCGCACTACTCACCCGGAAAGGTCTCAAGGTGCTTGTACGAATACCACTGTGAAACCCATCCTGGCTTTCCCTGTGAGGCGTCCACTCCTGGGCACCCCCAAGGTGGAGGCCAGGCATCCTTAGCGTTGTGGGGGCCGTTGTGGAGATTAAGCAAGCTATTGCCCAGAGTTGCAGAGTGGGACTCCATGATTGGAATAGGCACCGAGGCGAGAATTATCAGGTCTGTGGAATTTTTGAGCCCAAGACCCGCCGAGGCGGGGAATTGAGCCCTGGTCCTGGGCTAGACCTCTGCATCAGGGTCTGCCGCTCTAATCATTTAGCCACACTTCTCCACCATGTCCTCCCAGACCACTATCAGTCACAGTGTAGTGACTTAAATATTCAATCCAAAAAACCACCAACTTTTCATATAGTGATAATTCCAACCCACATGGCGTTAAAGGTTTTTTCAGTGTATATAGATCCCAATCCGAACCTAAGTACAGCAGGTAATCCAAATCCATTCAATTTAGACCTAAAACCAGAAACCAGAAAGGAATCTGTAAAGAGCCTCAACGGTAAGGTGATGATCCCATAACCAGCACACCCCAAAGAAACAGTATAGAATATAATACAGTGTGATATCCTTACCAGCACGCTTGTTCAGTCAAGTTAGTTCTGAATTTTCAATCCTTTAATCAGTAAGGCGTCCATAAGACACTAAAATACGAACACCACACCTTCAGTGCTTTCACGAATTGAGCCGCATGCCCAAATGAAATTCTACCTGTTTAAAAAGTGCAAACAGGGGTTTGTGTAACAGAGACCCTCTTGCAGACACCACACACAACATATATCCAACCATCCCAATATATCTGTCCCCTGCTTACGAAGCATGTGGAAAAGAGACAAGTAAGTCCCCGTAAGGTGTCTCGAGTGAGAGGTATCCTCTGAAATCAGGGGGCAGATTTACAAGCCCCTTGCGCCACTTTTGCGTCACTTTTCCCATGCTATAAATGATGCAAAAGTGGCGCAAGGGGCTTGTAAATCTGCCCCCAGGTTCTTAAATCCCACGTATCTACAAACATATAAAAATAATGCCGAAATTAGGAAACCTGCCTTCCTGAGCTGCTCAAGTAGCCAAACAATCTCGCTACATAACAGGTGTATTTGTAAAGTGCACGATTACCCGTATGTGTCCTGGCGCTGAATAACAGATGTTTATTGTTACTCAACTCAATGGTACTCATTTTATTGACCTCAGATGGATGAAAGGCGGAGTGTAACTGCTGGGATTTGAACCTGTGACCATGAGGTCGAACACAGGCCCCTATAGAGGCTGCTTTAATCCACTGAGCCACCAGACTGCCTCGTCCTTACCAGGTAAACAACAGTAGTCCGTCTCACTATCAGCAAAAACCGTGTGCTCCAGTACGAGACGCGTTCCGTACATTTTGTGATCATTTATATATGCATGAGTATGGGATTTGGCTAATGTATATTGCACTCCCAGGATATACGTGGTGCACTTCCGTAGATATTTTTTATGCAGATTGACGTAACACACATGTTATAGACTGAATTTGCACTGGTGTACGAATAGCTTCAGAGTGCCACAAAAAGCTTTGAGATAATTTAGGATGGAAAACCATTCTGATTATTAGATGTGTTTATTTTCTTTTTTTAATGTGATTTAAGGGTTTCCACACTGTGCATAAATACATACCTGACATTAATGGTAATTTTATTTACCGGCATCTACATTGTTTGTGTTTTATGTTCATGCACAATGCATTTATATTGTTCACTTACCTCTCAAAATAATGTGTGGCAATGTGTTCCCTGTGCCTTCTTCCCTCCACTGCCTGCTCTCATCTCTAGGCTGCTGAGCAGGTGGCCCAGGATCTTCATCCTCTGAATCAGAATCTGAAACCTTGATGTGTAGACCTCTCATGGTGGCAATATTGTGTAGGATGGCACATGTTGCTACTATATCACATGCAATTTCTGGGAAACGTACTCTCACTCTTGTGTAGGCACAGGAAACAACTTTCAGTAGGCGAAATGTCTGCTCAATCACACTCCTGGTGCGACGATGTTGCAATGTTCTATCGCCCTTCATTTTGAGAGGTCGGGGAAAGGTATGAGAATCCAGGGATGTGCATCATATGCACTACCACCTTGAAAACATACATTGTTAGCCTACAAAAAAGATAGCAAGGAGACACTCAAACTTATCTGTATGTACATTTATTTTCAGTACCTAATAAATGTCCATCATCAAACTTCCCTCTTTCCAGTCATCTGAATATTCCACTGAGCCTAAGCAGAAGGAGTCATGGGTACTTCCTGGATATTTTGACACAATATCAGTTAATATATGGTGTACATTACATACCACTTGAATATTGAGGGAATGTGTACTTTTCCTGTTCCTGAAAAGATAGTCAAGATGGGATGGAGGACATATAAGCATATGTGTCTCATCTATACACCCTATGACATAGGGAAATTTGGCAATCCTGTAAAATTGCACTCTGGTACTTTGAATTTCCAGGGCATTCCTGTGTAGGTATATGTGGGATTGGAATAGAGCAGCATGGCATCTAGGAATGCACAGAAGAAATGTGAAAGCACACTTTGAGACACACCTCCTGCAACAGTAATCACACCCTGGTAAATGCCAATGGCTAATAGGTGTAATGAGCACAATACCTGAATATGAGAGGGGATTTAATTGCTGCGCAAAGTACTGCTTTCTAGATGTGGCTATAAGACGCTAATAATCTCCACTATGAAATTACTACTTAGTCTGTATTTGACATATATTTCTTCCTCTGTTGAAAACTAGTCAGCCTAACTCTGAAAATCCTCTCTTGCCTCAGCCACCTCCTCTGCTGAGCAGCCAGTATTTGCATCCTCCTTGCAATCACGTACAGGGCAGTCCCTGATGCATCTGGGCCAGATTTTATACTTTCCACCCAGTTACCACCTGGTTTGAATTGGTGCTAAATTGCTGTGCAAACAGGCCATTTGGCAACTATTCGCAATTTGAGATAGCCTCTAATATAGCGTTTGCGAATCGCAATAAGGTATTTCTTCTTTTAGGTTGCAAAAAATGCCAACTTGCAAAACAGTTGCATCGCAATTTTCGGTTGGCAAATGGCTTTAGTACATCACAAAAAACAATTTTTCCATTCCCAAACCACTTTGCGACCGATTTGTGAGTAACTATATTTTTGTACATCTGGCCCATGATCTACAGGGACGCTTGCCTCGTCACAGCCCTCATTATTTCTCCCTGGTATGGTTTGTCCTCGAGTAGCTTTTGCCTGATAAAATAGAGCACATTAGTTACAAAAGAATTCCTATCTATTCTACAAGCCGCGCCATTGCATTGATGGGAGCACATAATTCCCCAATCGATGATAGTAAATTACTGAACAGCGACAACAGAAAGCAAACCCTCAGGTTTAAAGGTATCTCCCTGTGTTGAAGTTATGGGTGAAAGGAACACCAAGTCCCATAATTCATATGGTTTGTGTCACTGGATATCTTACCCTGTACAACAGAACAGCCATCTTACTTAGCAAAATTCAGGGTGGAGAGAGGGTGACACCATTCCCCTACTCGAAGTACTGTACGATTTATTCAAGCTAATTTTTCTGCATTTACACACACCAAATAAAATTGATTAGCTAAAGTTACTCTGTTTTCTTGGAATAACTACTTGAACAGACAAAGAAAAATAATTCATTTAATGAATGTATGCTGTGGGGATGTGCAGATTTCTTTGAAAACATTTGAAAATGTTCTGTTTTGACATTGCTACTGCTTTGTTATGTTATCTGTTTGTGTATATCGCAACACCACTATTGGCATGTCTTGTCGGGCTTTTGGAACCTAGGCCTGCTTTATGTACAGTTCTCGGGTTCTGCTGACCCTTGGTAATGGTATAGTTTGCAAACCTATCCCTGAATACCAGCAGAGAAGCACTTCCATAAGAACAGTACCCAGCCCATGTAGCCAATGGTGTGTACTTTCCAAATGTTCATATTTTGTGCAATGATCAATTAACTTCAAAATGTGCATGATCAACTTGGCCAGCTGGATGAGAATAAACTACCTCAAACTCAATGCCGACAAAATGGAAGCGTTGTCTATGACAACAAAACCTCACCCTGGGACTCCACCTTTTGACCCAGAGAACTAGGCTCCACCCTGACACCCTCCGACCACACCAGAAACCTGTGCATCATCTTGGACACCAACCACACCATGAGACATCAAATCAATGCCGTCACCTCTGCCTGCTTTCACATCCTCCACATGCTCAGAAAAATCATCAAATGGCTCCCTCCAGACACCAGAAAGACAGTCACCGAGGCCCTCATCACAAGCAGACTCTACTATGGCATATAAGCACATCTGCTACAAACCATTCAAAACGCTGCTGCCAGACTAGTACTCAACCTTCCTCGTTGCACGCACATCTCATCTCTACTCCAGCTATACTGGCTCCCCATTCAGAAATGCTGCCAGTTCAAGAGGCTTACCCACGCCTGCAAGGCATTACACAACCTGGACCCCACCTATCTCAACCACCAACTACTCTTCCACCAACCAACCAGGAACCTTTATTCTGCATCACTCGTGTTGTCCCCCCACCAGTATCCATAGAGGGAAGGCAGGAGGCAGGGCGTTCTGCTACTTGGCAGCCAACTCCTCGAACGACCTCCCTAGCACATCAGTGCAGCAACATCACTTAAGGAATTTTGCAAGAAACTGAAAACCTGGCTCGTCAACTGAACCTACATGCACAGCCCGCACCTGCTCAGTGCTTGGATACCCTCACAGGTAATAAATGAGCACTCTACAAATCCACGATGCATTACATTACATCATCCTGGAATGTTGGCAATAACTATTGTATTACAATGTCTGCTTTAGTACTTTAAATGCATCTATAGAAGTGCGGGCACTCACTATTTAGAGTACCTGTTTGTTCCTGAGAAGTGAAGGTACTCTCCTATTTAATGTATTGAAGAAGTGCTGAGAAGTGCAGCTACTCTCGCTCTCTAGTTAAAGAAGTGCAGGTCAATACCGGACTGTACATGCCCAATTAAAACACCAGTTAGGATCACATAACATCTAGAAGAGAATTTGCATACGTAGTTACCAGGTAACCTAGACAGAAATCCCAGCTAACTTGTTTGACCACATTTTCTAAGCCTGGGAAATTGGCTTTATGGCCATCCTTCTGTTTCTGTATCCATCAAATATTTAAGAGCGCCTTGAAGCAAGTCAGTTTTCAGTATGCGCTAGGAAGGAAAATGCATTTGTTTCGTTGATGGAAAGCAAAGCGTCCCCAAAGACCTCCATTTTTCCTAATCCGACCGTTACTAGTTTTTCGTGTCATATTTTTATATTTTTAGCCTTCTAGAACGTGCAGTATGGTTCTTCTTCATTGTAAATGCAATAGCTGGATGGCCCACTCACGCCTGGCATGTGACAACTTAAGAGCTTTTAGCTTCCAACTCCCCATGCCTAAGAGGATCTCTCCTGTCTCCCTTTCAGTGACTGCCACGACTCTCACAAATGTTCAAATCTCTGATCGAGGTCTAACAATAGGTTTTATGTTAGACTGTAAAAGGCTTATGACTGTTGAAATTACGTCAGCCATAATGCATCATAACTTCCTATAACTTTACAATATGTGCCTTGATTAAAAATGAATTATCATGTTGGACAATTGGCACACTGAGCACTTCTAAGATATTCCAGACACAACCATTCAACAATCCAGTGTCAGACAGAACACTTTCATTGCATCCTCCACAGCACAGATAGGCCATATCAATAACCAATAAAAAAACATAAAAAAAGTACAAACCTATACGGTGTTTTATTACATCTATATATTTCACCTGCCACCGAGAGAAAACATACAAATGCAGTAAAACACATTGCGAAGAACACTGAAAACTCATTCATTCATTACTTAACTCGGGCTTGTTAAGAGCGCTTCCCACTTTTGCTTTACACTCCCAAAGAACAGACAGAGCAGACCACAACACACATGTTCACGACAGCTCAAAAGTACCAAAATAAACACTAGTACCATGCTCACATGCTGTGCAATTGTAGGGCAATTAACAGAATACTGACTAAAGAGTTGCATAGGCATCATCTCTCTAACACTAAAACCCTACACTCTGAGCTCACTGAATAATAAGCTACTCCCCACCCTGTGAGACAGACAAAAACACCATACACATGTCAATAACATAAAATACCACAGCACAGACAGCAGGCACACCGGTAAGACAACATAGCTCTCAGCCATTCACAGCAGCCTGGAAGTTGGAAGCAAAACTTTCTCAATGGCAGAAGATCCCATCAGCGTGACACACTCAGCTGCGCCTTTGGGTACTGGACAATACACAGTAGCATCAACTTCCATCACCAGTGCCTTCTCAGCAACAGAAGACTTCAGCAGTGTGCACTTTCCAGGCCCCTCATCATTGCCTTCTCAGTACTATGGAAGCTTGAACATCTCGTATAAATCTTTTTTAGTGATAGACAAGTCTGGCATTTTGGCCTCCGTCCACTTATGCCATGTCAGGGCCTTATAAGGCCTTGCAACACTTTTACACTGCCATTGTGTCACTTTTCGTGACACAGCGGTGGCGTAAACAATGCACCACGTTGCGACATATTTACAAGGGGACGCATATAGGCAGATGTGTCATCTTGTAAACCCCTGAGCCACATTATACCTGCCTCAGGTATAATGTATGCAGGGTGGGCATTCCCACATAACAATGGGTCGTAGGAGTGTCTCAGTAAAATCTATGAGATTTCACTGCAACACTTCTAGGACGCCTCTGCATCAAAACCTTATGCCTGCCTCATGGCAGGCGTAAGGGTGACGCAATGCAATGGGAATAGGCCTACCCCATGCATTGTGTGACTTTTGTGCTGACAGATACGTCATGATTCCTGACGTATCTGTCATTCCTTGCGACATGGAGCGCCATACATTAAATACAGCACATCCATCATGTCACAATGAGGGGGCATTGAAAACTGTTGCATCGCTGTTTTATCACAGTGATGCAAGAGTTTTCATAAGTAAGGCTCTCAGTGCTTTAGGATGACAGATAGTTCAAAAGCGAATTTCAGTAGGGGAGATACAAAAAACATACATTCATATACATATGCATCTGAAAGATTCCCACTAGATAACCAAGGAGAAGGTCTACATTATAGAATCTACTGTTTTTTTCAGCATGTACTCAAAAGTTGCAAGTTAACACATTTCAGACACAAAATGCACAATGCAAAAAACCCTATAGCTCAAGCTATTTACCCAAAAGGAAATTAGTTATAATACCCTAGCATCACTATGCCTCAGGTCACATACAAGTTTGACTGGGTCCCGTATGGCATCAAGGCAACCTATGTGAAGGTGATAGGAAGAGCCCGACAACAATCTTTCTCACTCAACCCACACAATATACCTATGTGCTTATAGGTGTCAATTGCAACTAACCCAGAGACCTTTACTCTTGTTGTCTATAGGCAGCCAGCCTTATACTAAATGATGGGTATTAGGGGTTGCAGCTCAAAACCAATTATCAGAAGCATTACAGTAAGTGTCGCTGCATTCGGGAGTCTCAGCCCACAGCAGAGTTTAAAAACCAAGGGGCATATGTATAAGCCCCTATCACCATCACGTCACTTTTATCGACGTTGTGGTGGCGATAGGGGCTGCTCCTTATTTACAAGGCAGCGTTAAGCCACATAACGTGGCTTAACGCTGCCTTGTAAATAAGGCCCCCTATCACGCTATGGTTAGCGTGAAAGGGGTCAGCAGTGGGTGTTGCGGTGGGCATTCCACTGCAACACCCATTGATTTTGACGCTGCCCCCTATGTACAAAGGTGGCGTACATAGGATGCAGCGCCAAAATTAAGACCAGGTAAGACCTGGTCTTAAGTTGGAGAAACGAGGAGAAATGCATTATTTCTCCTCGTTTTTGCTTTTTCCATGTTTGCTGCCTTGTGCAGCACACATGGAAAAAGCAAAGTGCCATGGATTGTTTATGTGCAGGAAGGGACACCTTCCTACACATAAACAATCCTCCCCTGCACGCAGACACCCTTGCACTATGGTACAAGAGTGCCTGCGTTGGCGCTATGTTGCTAAACTTTGCGCCCTCGCAGGGGGAAACGCAAGGCTGCACCACATTCTTGTAAATATGGTGCAGCCTTGCGTTTCATAAGTGGTGGAGAGCGGCGTTAAGCCATACGGCTAACGCCTCTCTCCGCTACTTCCTTGTACATATCCCCCAGAAGTATAAAAGTGAAAAAACTCTGGAGTTTCACAGGTGGAACCCACTTACCGACTGCTTCCCAAAGGAGTGCCTTATCTCTGCTTCAGGACTGCCCTTTTTTCACTAACACATTTTGACACTTTGTGATACCAGGTAATACAATCTTCCTCCACCAGTTTCTTCTATGTGCTATAGGACTCGCTCGTGCTTTCTCTGTGCTAAAGGACTCCAAACCTTGTGACCTTCCCCCGCCTCCCCCCAGCTATGCTGCTGCAGTGCTGCAGGTCTCCAGGGGATGTAAGGCTCCAACAGTGACCCCTCTTGCAAGAGCTCCAGTCATGTTTCCTTACTCCACAAGTGCTTTCTTGGTGCTTCTCATTGCTAGAACACTCAAACATTGGTGGCATCTTATAGAAGTGCCTTTTCAGTCTTCGGCTGTGTAACCATTTTCAATTAATGCCTTCTCACTGTTTATTAGATGGTATATAGCAGCAGTTCTCAACCTGTGGTCCGGGGACCCCTGGGGGTCCACGAAACCCAGGGCTGTTTCTACCATTAGGCAAGACTAGGCGGCCACCTAGGGCGGCAAAAGGGCTAGGGGGGCAAAAGGGGGATTTTTTTTAATTTGACCCTACGAATGTAAAGCTAGGCAGCCGCCTAGTCTTGCCTAATAGAAACGGCCTTGATTCTGAGGACCCTTCAGGGGGTGCAGATTGTCTCTCCCCGGAACCAGCCAGAGAGGGTGATGCGCGCCAAATCCCCACCCCGGGCCCTTCGTCTCATTCTAATGCGTGTGAAAAGTGCTGGAATCCCAAACAAGCAGCGTCACGGCCTGTACAAGAGAAGGGGCTGACAGTGCAGGGAATGTAGACTGTTTTAAACCACTCACCACGACTTTCCTAAACACCAAGAGCTCATAGAGAGGGGTGTAGTGAGAACTGATTTCAGTGCTTTGAGTCGCCCTTATGACGTGACAGGCACTGTACAAATAATATGCAACGTAACGCAGGATGGAAGCGGATAGCCCTCTACTTGAAAGGGGGTCATCCTCTGCTACTTCAAGGCACCCCCATTCCGGGGCTTGGCGTCTTCAGCACCAGCCACAGACCACCTGCGCGCAGTCTGCACACAGTCCACAGAGCTGCACAGACCCTCCAGACTGTATTTACCGATTTCTCATCACAGAATCAAATACCCTTCATATGATTCCTGTTGGCATAATGTACACCCGAAGACGCAAAATTGCCCAAGGCTGCAATAGCAGTGTCGGTGCTCACTCCCTGGCAATTGTCAACACAACACATGCAACACACAACGAGAACGGATGTCAACAGACTTACAAATGGAGGGCTAGACCCCAATGTCGCTCATGTTTTTCAATAAAAAAGTACATTTTGTCTCATTTGACCGTCATAAACAATTCATATTTTTTTTTAAACCGCTCAGTACCTTTTTGAAGACATTGTTGGAAGGTTGAGCAGAGTAACTGCGTGGCGATTGCCTCTTATCCTGTAAGTATCACATATAACCTTTATGCATTTCATTACTGGTAACTGGTTAATGGCTTAACAACTGAATGATTAGAGATTTGCACTTAAGTTCGCTTCATCTTCAACATGCCTTGAACTATTAAAAATGGTTATTGTTCTCTTTCGGAATTCTGGGCTAGAATATTGGCAGCTCAGTGAACTTTGCGCATGTTGTAATAATATTAGGCTGTTTGTGCCTAACAAAAATGAATGTGTCCTCATGATGTAACGCAACTTGTGTTCGTGTAAAGTGCTCTGATACCCGATACTTTCGGTGTCAAGATCACTCTATATAAAACTCAGTAAAAAAAAAAGAACTGACCACTAGCCTAGTGTCATGTCCGATACCGTCATCCGATAGTGACTGTTTAGGCCAAAGTCAATGTCCACGCTGGGATTTTTGAGCCAGTGCTCACCCTGTTAAAAGTAAGACTACAAATCCCAAAATACAATGCACATGTGGCCGCAAACCCAGGATTGGTTGAAGGTGTTCCACAACATGGAACCACTTGTCAACTATGGTGAAGTGTGCATTCTGCCTTGCACCGGCTCAAATTCTGGTCAGGATTACTCTCATAGCGGTAACATGCACAAGCTTGTCAATAACTTCTATTCACAGCGCCAAGAAGCAGTTCATTCTGTGTTGTACGCCAAACTTTATTAACATCTTGCCATAGTCTCTGATTAGCGCAGATTTGAGCATCATGAACTATAATCTCCCTGTTGTAGAAATCTTTTAATTGTTGTGATCAGCCTCTATTAAATGGATACAGTGGAGATGATAACTATTTCAGGTGCCTCAGTGAAAAAAACAAGCGTTGGCAAAACCACTAGGTCTGGCCTTGGAAGATGGTGCAAGTTACTATTTTTGTTGTTTCTGGTTTTGATGCCTCTGTGGTATTTAAACACATGGCTCTATTGGGCATTCGTGCACATAGTTCTGTGAGTGTATGGCTACCGTAATGGTCTGGGCTGGGCCTATCGCTGAGGTCGTTTGCAGGACTGACTGTTGTGATCGTGTTTCCTGATATTAAATGAGAGTAACATAGAAGGGTTCGGCAGTAGAGGGTGTGCCTCTCTAGACTGGATGACGGGGGAGAGAGTGATGGCAGTAAAAGGGAGGGGGTGGCATTTTTCAATTCTCGCCTAGGGCGGCAAAACACCTAGAAACGGCCCTGACGACACCTACTCAGGGGTCTGTGACTGCTTAGAAAATTAAATAATTAAATATTTTAGAAACGCTCCAACCTACCTATTACATGTAAATTATGTTAAATGTTTGTTTGAGAATTAGATAAAAAATATATATATTTTTTTATGAATGTTTGTTTCTTGATTTGTCTGTATTGTTTTGTTGATCAAAGCATCGAAATAGCTTACACCTGGGTCCATGGCTTCCAGGAATGAGTCGGTGGGGGTCTGATTTGTCAGTTACAGCTGTTTTCAGCTGGAGACCGGATCCATTAGAAAAACGATGAACGCCCTGTCCCACAACTGTCGGTGGGACTGAACTATGCTTCCCTCCGTTCATTCCATTTGTCGGAGAGCGGATACAAATATCACGTCAATTGGCGGAGGCGATCTTAGCATCTCCCTTATAAAAGTCTCCCTCTTGGTTTCCAGTATTATTTGAGACTGGCTGCGACCTGCTCAGAGTGCTCCGTGCCCCTCCACGATACTCTAGGGCCCTCATGCGGTAGCGCCCGATAGTCAATGGAGGCAATTATCCTTTATGACATAGAGGTTTTTTCCGCCACCAATGGGTTTCGGACACGTTGCAAGCATTCATTTAACAAACCTGGGCTCTTCCAAACACACACAATACTCTTCAACATGGGAAAGCTGGGTTTGTTGGTAAGTACACAACGCATGGTTTCTGTGGGGGCTGACTTTCCCCAAATTGTGAATGTTTTTATCAGAAATACTGTCATAGGGATTGGTGTATAGGTCGGTTCACAATGGCCGTTCGGCCGTTTTCAGCAGGTCATCCTCAGATAGTGGGCAAACCGGTTGGCTTACACAGGTATTCTGTTTGTTATTGAAAGGTATTAGGGTAGCGGAACCTCCCAAACCAAAATATTACCCTTTGTGGGATGTTTCTATAGTTCTTTCCTTATTTGGTAAACGGCCTACTAATAATGTCAACAGCAATTATCGTCCAACCTATGTTTCTAAACCTATCTACCTGCCGGTGTTTCTACGATTAGAAAGACCTGGATTTTACAGGTACAATATCTACTCCAGAGGGAGTTTAATTTAGTATTGATGTCAGTACTACAACTTGTCAAGAACTGTTACATATTATGCTTTCCAGCTCCTGCAAATTATGTGGGGTTCAATGACTTAAGGCTTACGAAGGCTGTTCGACATGATTAGTGATCACATTACATAAACTTTTAAACCTGTGTCTGCGGCTTTTATAGCCAGATGGTTGAAGTCAGTGATGAGAGAAGCCGGTATTCATACCCAAATGTTTGGGGCACCTTCTGTTCATGGTGCCATTGCATCTCAATATTTTATGATGATTTCTACTGTTCAAGACATCTTGAGATCTACTGATTGGTTTTCTCAGTCTACATTTAAACAGTTTATTATAAACCGGTGGTGATATAGCTGTAGTTGTGTTTTGATAAGCGTTAAACTAGCATAATCCGAAGCCTCCGGTCCTGTAATAGAATAAAAAATTAGCTAGCATTCGCGCCAAGAATTTTAAAATTCTATTAAGGACACGGACGCGAGGATTATCCCACCCGGTTTTAATACAATGTTGGTAATAATTACCCACCCACATGTACTTGTTGTTCTGTATAAGCAGAAGTTACGGGTTTTCCCTGTCTCATTCCTTTCAGGTTCTGAAAAAGAAGACGGAGCAGAAGTACTTCTGGCTTTGAAGACGTAAACTTTACAGTTTGGTTATGGTTCGTCCACGTTGGAGGATGATTGTTGGGACTTATGTTCCCTATTTTGGACTGAAATTGTTAATGTTATTGGCCATCAAGGTTCGAGCAAAGACAGAGGAGTAGAAACAGGATACGTGGCTCTTATAGGGCTATACAGGATGTGATGTATTGACGAGCATCATGGGAAATGTAGTTTTATTTGCATACAAAACGATTTTCATTGGCTGCTGTGAGTAGCAAATAAAAGAAAGAGAAGTATAATCCTCGCCTCCGTGTCCTTAATAGAATTGAAAATTCTTGGCGCGAATGCTAGCTAATTTTTTATTAGGTCGAGCCTAGAGCAGCTGCTCGACTTTTAGTAAAGGGGTAAAAAAAAGCGCTACCAGATGCTGCCATGGCCTGCCTAGAGTTTGAGTGCATGTGCGCAGATCGCGATCACTTTCACTTTCGCACACAACTCTTGCTGCATTAGTTTGTCAGTTCAAAGGTCAGAGTAAAAATGACCCTCGCCAATGCAAACTTGTTTTATCTTGTCCCAGGTGTATACTCTACCCATCCAACGCGTGTTATGCAAGATAAGGCTGACAGCTGACTGGCTCTTCTCAAACCCCCGCTGATCTTCATTTCGGGCAATCAGGAAGCTTTCACACTTTCTTACCGACGAGTCTAACATCTGAGTTCAGAGTCTGCAGACCCCCCTGTCCCGTTTGGAGCTCCCAAGCCTTAGATAAGCAGTTATGTCTACCTGGGTTCTGCCTGTCAACGGAGATACAGTCTCGTGCACCTCCCTCCGCGCGCTGGCTCTGCTCTGTTTCTTCCACACACATTGCCTGTTATGTGTGAGAGGGAGCCCTCGCCAGGACACTGGCTGTTCTGCTTTCAAGAAAAGGCTTCTCTAAACAGGTTTATGTATTTACGGTTATACTATCTGTTTCATTTTATTAGTATGGATGCGCACTCCAATGAGAAGTCGCTAAACATAGTACCAGAAACAGCAAATTTAAGTTAGTTATTATAGTAAGTTCATGGGAAATACATATTTTGTCGCTTTAACAGCAAACATATCGGAATTAACATCTTCCTGATGCTCTTTGGCTTTTTCTTGAGATGTATAAGCTTTTCTTTAGCATTACTCTATTTCTTTAAAGGAGCCAGTTAGTGAATGATTTCCCAATAAGTCTTACACCCCAAACGAGCTTCATCAAACAAAGACATTTCAGAGCCTTTACTGTTGGACATTGTGGATGATGTAGATGTGGGTTAGGAGAGATTCAGCCTCTTAGGAATCGGGTTCCAGGCAGAGGGCAGGCTTCCACTAATGATGCAAGAACAGCCCTTTATAGGTCTCGCCTGAGACAGTGCATGCTCTGTCTCTTGCAAGAAGTTTTGTTATCTTACAGGTGGGAGAGGTGCGGGGGGGGGGGGGGCTTAGAGGCCTCCCGTTGCTTAGCAGTGGCAGTTTTATTGTTACTATCATTTGTTTTTTTTATTATTGGTCAGCTTCCATAGGCTTCCTTCTTCATCCTCTTTGACTTTGTCCCTCCCCTAGAGCACTGATGTATTACTTGTATCCTTTCACTGCATATTTTCTCAGGTGCTAATTTTATAATTTTGTTAAACACTCTAAGAGACTGTGTTTTTCAGCTATCTCCCTTTGTACTTCTCCCCTCGTATTCCTCTTGCCTGCTGACCCGCCTTTGTCCATCTGCTTGCCCCAGCTCCTCTCTCCCAACCTCCATTGTCCATCTACTTGCCCCCAGACTCTCCCTCCCATTCTCCGTTGTCCCTCTGCTTGCCCACTGTCCTTCCCTGCCACCTTCCATTGTCCGTCTACCATCTACTTACCACCAGCCCCGCCATCTCACCCTTTGTTGTGTGTGTGCTCCCTTCATTGCCCATCGCTTGCCCGGAGCCACTCCGACACACCCTCCATTGCCCATATGCCCGCGACCTTGCCTCCCACCTTTAGTGTTGCCTCCTTCTCTCTGTGTTGCCTCAGGGGAGCAATACAAAATGCTATGATGTTGCTAGTGCTGGTCACATCATAGCACTTTTTAAAATTACTTTTAGCCATGCTGCACAGCAGATGCACTGCTGTACAACATGGCTAGAAAGCATTAACAAAGACAATAGTATTAGTTGGCGTGACCTATTGGCTTTGCCAAAGCTTTTTTCATTCTGACCAAATACCCACAGAGTGTCTTGTGTATTGATTTTTACCACAGTATAGCTCAGAAGGGGAAACGGAAAATCTGTGAGTGTCTACGAAGGTTTAGAAAGAAATGTATGTTTAATAACAATAATATTAATAACAATAATGATAACAGTAATGCTATTAATCATTATTACACGGGATTCCACAAACTGATTTGAATGTCTGCTCTTCATTGACTGATGATACAATTAGCCTACTAAATGAGACTTGTTTTATCAACCTCTGTTAGGACAAAGTGTCAGTGAGCTCTGCTGGGATTTCAATATCTGACCTACATTACCACATATGTTTCTTCAGTGGTTTAGGAACCATCCATGGGAACTGTGCAGAGAGGAGAAACATTAAGGAGACTAAAATTTGGGAACCCGAGACCCAATGAAGTGAGCAGCGGTGTCGCCATGGCGCGAGTGCTGATGCAACTCACTAACAAGCATTGTCATAGCCAATAGGTCTCGCTTTTGGGACCTTATAAGTATTTAGTTATGCAGCACAATATCCTTGGTGCAACAACATCAACTATTGCATGGCTAAACACACAAGGTCCCAAAGGCGAGACCTATTGGCTATGCCAATGCTTGTTTTTTTTAGCTCTTCCACTAAACATGCTTCACTCTCTAAAAAAGTCCCTTTTTACAACTCTTACCAAACAACATCTCCTATTCCGTCGGTTTTTATCGCACAGCCTCTTTCACAAAACTGTTCCGTGCACACAGCTACCTTACACAATGTAATCTGCGTACAACACACAGAAGCTTTTCACAATAAAAAAAGGCAGGCCTCTTTCTTTTGTCAATGCGTCCTTTGTAGTAATGAGTGTCTTTGGCAAAGATGCAACTGCGCATGAGTAAGCACCTGCCTGTTTGTGATGTAGCCATGCCACCTAGTGTAACGTGTGTCATTATAATTTATTACTCAGTAAACGCCTGTGTAACCAGGACATTGCACACGGGCCAACATGTCAAGGTCGTAATGACACGATAAGGATGTGATGAACGAGGCCCTGAAGTCTAGAACCACAGAAAGCACATCTTTGCACGCTGTGTGGACTTCTAATTTACGCTAGAGGCGTGGCCTGAGTTTCTGTGCCTGTCTGCGGCACAAATGATAAATGGCTCAAAATTCACTATTACGGCGGAATACTACATAAATTACAGCGACCTTACATGTAGAGAGGATGTGGCGTAATGGCCAGAGCTGCCAGCTTTACCCTGGGGAACGCGTTGGTGCAACATCTCTTGGTTCTCGGTAAATCACTTGATCTCACCATGCCTACTACAAAAATTAATGTGTCCTTGTGTAATGTAACTGGTGCTCATGTAAAGCTCTGAAATACCTTCAGGTCTAGTTTGCGCTAGAGAAAACTGCAAACAAAAAACTCGTATACGCCAGGGAAGCCAGGTCCTGAGAAGACTTTGTTAGTAATAGCAACTGTGCTTGTTTATTAGTGTAACACCGTCATGGTGAGTGATTTCAGACTGCCTGCCTGGTTCACCGTATGCTTTGGACCCCTCATGCTGTAAGAGTTTTCACTACCTCTACCTCCGCAATCCTACGTTGTCTTGATAACTTGCAGCGCCATGTTAACTCCTAAATACATATATTCGCACGCAAAGCGAGAAACGTTCGGAGACAACCTGAGCCTGGTTTACAATCAGTGCACTCTATGCACAGCTAAGCGCACGTGCTTAAGTGGTCGTTTCACGTTCGGTTTCCGATAAACCTATTAACCACAGGTCAACACGTTTAGTGATTTGCAGTAATTTCATATATTTGCAAACGCCAAAATCTGTCTACTGCAGAGGAGTGTGTATGTAGTAGGTAATCGTACAGTATAATGTGAAATCCAAATGCACCCAGCAGAATTCACTGCTGTCGAAGACGTACACAAAACTCCATATTAATGCCGCATGATGAACAAATATTCATTAGCGAGCGCGGGAGCGCCCGAGAGTGCATGAACGCAACAGTATCCAGCATGTGTGTATGGGAGAGAGAGATAACAAGACCATCTGCTCTGCGCCACTGGACCCCGAGCAGGGAGCCACGGAGCAGGACCTGTCGGCTGGAGACCAGGACATCCTGATGGAAAGCTAAACAAAGCGCTCGGCTCAGGGATAGGGGCCAGAGTAACTTCAGCACAGCAGGCAGACTGGGGGGTGGGGGGTTGGTGGCCGAGCCTCGGAAGGTTTGGAGGGCGGGACCGGGCGGCTGGGAGAGCTGAACCAAGCAGCAATCAGCCGAGGGTGGGAATATAACTAAGACTCAAGTGGGGCAATTGCGACGGAGCAGTAGCCCTGCAGGGCGGATGGGGGAGGGGTAGCAACATGGGTGATTGGCAGAAAACAAACCGAACTCCTCTAGGGAGAGAGGATTTAAGAACAAGAGGGAGACGAGAGGTAAATGTTGGGCGTAAAACATACCAAAACAAGCATTGGCCGCACGCGCGCCTCGCGTTTAATGTTAAAAAAAACAAGACAAGCCCGACGGAGCGTGGCGCGCGCGCGCTTGGGGGCGGGGGAGCGGACCCTTTGAAGTGCTCCCAAAAGGTGGATTGCATCATGGCGGCACGATGCGCGTGATTGTGCGCGTGCTAGCCATCCGCAATCCGCTTTTTGGGAGCACTTTTAAAAGCCACTATAGTCTCGCTTTGCGATCGCTCACGCGATAGCAAGGCGAGACCTAAAAAATCATACTACCTATAGAATTATGAATAAGTGTTTGCGCAAGCCCTCTGAATGTATTATAACACCTGAGAACAGCTTTCCAACTAAATAAGCAAAGAAACCAAAGAGGGAAAACATTACTTACGTTATAAAAAGTAATGCATATGATGCTTACTGATTTGCCAAGGCCAGAGAGACTCCAACTTAAGAATTTGGAGCAAGGACAGCAGCTATCAACAGTTTATCAATATGGGAAGTCTTAAAAACTTTAAAAATGCACTCCTTATGCCTGAGAAAAGCTTTATGAGTTTGTCACTTAGGGCCGGAGTTTAAAATTGGCAGGCAGGCTACTCCATCAAATATTTGGTGGTTATTCCTCCCCTGTAGTATAAATCCAATGTAGCCTATGGCACCTATATTAAGGTGGACAGGATATCTGCTAGTTTGTGACACAGTATCCCATCTGCCAAACTTTAAACAAGCATTGGCATAGCCAATAGGTCTCGCCTTTGGGACCTTAGAAGTTTTTAGCCATGCAACAGTTGATGATGTTGCATCAAGGCTATTGTGCTGCATAACTAAATACTTATAAGGTCCCAAAAGCGAGACCTATTGGCTATGCCAATGCTTTTTCTAGTAATCTTTCAGTGGGGTGCACAGAAATCAAATGGTTAAGAACCACCTGTATATAATAGCATCAGAGTTCTCAATCAGTGTCCTCTGGTTGGTAGAGGTTCCCTGAGTGCCATCTTCGTGATACTGGACTCCAGGAGCAAAGAAGGCTTTTCTTTGTGTGCCTTGTCAGTGCTTTGGCATCCCCGGTGCTGGCCGCTTGCCTTCGCAAAGCCTCAGTGCCGTAGGGCCGCAGCAGTGTGATCCTCTGCCAGAAGCCTCTTGTCATTGCCTATAGGATCTCTCAGCCTGCTCTTCTCTGATCTTTCTTTCCTGCTGCAGTAGAGTCTCAGTAGTGTCATCTTCCCCCAGCAGTGCCCTCTCAGTGACAGAAGGCGCTATCAGTTTTTTACAAAGCCGCGTTCACCTTTCCATTATTTTGATTCAAAACCAATGGCTGGTCATATTGTGGTAAATAAAATATTACGCTGTCAGACTTTTAAAATATAAATAAGATCATGCATAAAGCAAGAGGCTGAGTCTGTGGTATCAGGTTCATAAAGGGATTTATTCCATTAACTCGAGTCAAAGGGAGAATATTTCCATCACCAAAATTGGATCTGGAAAGGGGCTCAAAAGTATTCTCAATATTCTCAAAACATTATTCACAGAGTACAGTATATATACATTTCTCAATTGTACGTAAGCAAAAGAGCAAGAGAGAATGAGATAAGAGCATGTGGGCGTGTAAGTAGGCGTGAAGGTGGGCGTCCATGTGGGCGTCCACTTGATGATAATGGGTAATTTGTCATGTGTGGGTGGATACCTGGAGAATCCTGCAATGTCAGCAGAAATATTTGGCAGAGATGCGTGCGCAGTCGCATGACGTGTGATAGACGTGCAACTAGAGGGAGAAAGGGACTTGACATTTAGCTCTACATGTGGAGACAAAAGTCTGGGGTTATGTCAAGCTAATCCCAAATCATATCTAATATCCTATGTTTAAAGAACTGTGTTATCCAAAAAGAAAGGTCTCTCGAACAAAATCTATTCTATACTGACTGTGAGTGCGTGTACAAGCGTCTAAGTGTTTACACTAAATGCGAGGGGGTAGGAATATTCCATGGTAACAGGGCTATGAATTACTTGCATAAAGACAGAGAAGCCGGGCCTTTTGCTCGGTAGCTGGAAGAATGTTTACTTAAACTACTAGACAGGAATGCATTGGCTAAGGAGTGAAGCAGATAATTCGAAGGTGAAATACAGTTCTTGGCAGAGAATAGACTGATGTCAGGCTTCGTGAGCCGCGCAGAGAATGAAACAAAGTTCATGGTCACAGATGCAGGCTCAGACTCGAGTTTTCAGAGGCAGAAGGCAAGAGGAGTTTGATGACAGAATCAGGGCCTACTTGCCTGGACTGTAAAATGGCATAAGTGAACCATATAAAGCCGGTGGCCTTTCATACTTAGGAATGGAATATCCGGCCTATTCATGGCGGATCTGACAGAGGACATGTTGACGGTGGACGCACATGTATTTGCGTCTTCATAACTGGAACTGGAGGGAACATACATGTACTTGTGACATGCACATAGAACCGTTGGGGTCCAAGATAGGGGACATAACTGATCAGAAAAATCCATATTTCCACATTCCCTCCTTGTCCCCTACTTGCCCGTTAAGAGATATCAATCTTCATCAATCCATTGATCTGTTCATATAACATCATTTGTTCTTCTTTCTTCTTCCGTGACGAATGAAATCTTGGTGGTGGAATACACGATGTGGCACACAGACCACAGATCGCTGGTCCACATTGTAGACATAGACAGCAACTGAATAGTATGAGAAGGCCAATACCTAGGAAAGATAGGACCTTCCATCCAAAGGTAGATAATACACTCCAAAACCAACCGGACCAAGTCCAGGTGCCTGGATTCTGGTGTATCTGGCTTACAATCTTATGAAGGCGAGTTATGGCTTTATATACAGATGGCGAATTTTCTGGTATGAAAAATACAACAGCTTGATTTGATGACCCTACAAGCTCCGCCCCTATCGGCCAGGATAACGTCAAGGACAAGACTATTTTGAAGCACAACAATCCGCATAGCAGACTGCTCTTCTGTTAAATTGCCTAAGGCGGAAATAGTTTCGTTCACTACTGCTTCAAGGGTTCTGGTTAATCTACGTATCAGCTTACTATTGGTAACTGTACCTATATAGGGAAAGAAACCTTTATTGAAATCTGTGTATTTTTTCCCATGCTGTTTCAGTGTAATCGACAATTGGGAGATCTCTCTGCTGTCTATTGTGTACTAAATGAGTATTTCTATGATAATCAGGAGGAGCTAGGAAAACAGGTGGTAGGAGGAATGCTATGTAACAGGTACCATCCCAATCTAGAGGTAGGCGTATATATGCGGTCTGGCCACATATAAAGTAGGAATGACGAGAAGCTCTAAATGTAGACTTGCCTTGATCACTGAATTTTATTACAGTGGTGCATTTACTATGGCCCATGTGTATGGAGCCATTCTTTCTTATACATAATTCCCCTTTTACTGGGAATACGGACATGGCGGGCAAGATTGGTGTAGCTTCAGATTCAACGTTCAGGATCATGAGGTTAAGTGTAAAATTACCTAATCCATATACTTCATGTTCTAGATCAGGTCCTGTTCTTTTGGGAAGTCCCTCCTTGTTAGGGTAGCAGACTTTAAGCAAAACTAAGTTCAGGTTTCCCCATACCCAGTTGTCTTGATAAACTGCGGAATTCGAAACTAGGGAATTAATCAAACTAAACCATGCTCCACAGGAGCCATTGTGTGTGAACGGATAGAGAAAGAGGGGCAAAACTCCCTTATAGTTCTGATAGGGGGGGAGTCGGCCACAGACCCAGCAGTCTGTAGCATTGCTAGTCTGATGTGAATGGTGCAGCATCTGAATAAAGGTATTGTTGCGTAAGGCAAGTCGATATGATAGCTCATAGGATGGCAGATCACTAAATGTGTGCTTTATGGTATCATTAGTGGAGGAGTATAAGAGTGAGGCAATAGGAGGAAAAATAGCATGTAGTATTAAGCTGATACATATTATCGTGATGCACATCTTGCTCTTTTTTTATCAATATTATTGTCCAAGATCTTATGCAAGCCAGAATACATGTTCAACCGCTTCACCACCTAGTGGACTTAATTGATCAAACGGGTTCTGACTGCTTAGATCAAAGTTTAGCTTTGTGGAAACTTCTGGGGAGTCTCCTCTAGAAAATGGTGTTCAAAATCCAAAATCCAAGTTTAAAGTCTTTTTCCTTTGTAAAAGAGTGGTGAAGGTGCACTTTGACTTTAACGGCCGTCCCCGTGGTCCAGAGCACTGACTTTGGCGCCTTCCATCCAGGAGCGATGGAGTATTCTTTGACCTGGGTGTTGTCAGGGAAGGCGGCAGCAACCTGCGAACAACAAGAGAGTAGTGCAGACATCAAGGAAGCCAGGTAATCTGTCAGCATCAGTAATCTTTTAGGCATTGGAGTGCCCATTGTCATCCAACCCTGATCAGTCAGTACCCCTCCTTGTTCCGATCATTTCTTTAATTCGTCTACAGTAGCATGTGTCTGTATGTCTTGTACATCCTTGGAAGGATCCCTAACTGTCATGGCTTTGGACACTTATTGAACCTGTAACTTTGTCATGTCTAGTGGGGTCTGAGCTGTCTGTTTAGCTGTTCGGTCTGCCAGATCATTGCCTTGGGAAAATGGTATCTGTGGCTCTAGTATGTGCTTTACATTTTAGGATAGCTATGGCTGTTGGTAAATGTATTGCTTCCAGTAGGGCTTGAATATGGGGGCCATGCTGTATCTTGACCCCATGAGAGGTCAAGAAACCTCTTTCTCGCCAGAGAATCGGTGTAAATGTTTACTCTCAGGTGCTTAGCTCTTATGCACGCTTGTGTCAGGGCGATGAGCTCTGCTGCTTGTGCTGACAATATGTCTATTCTTTTAGTCTCTATTATTACAGTATCAGTAGTCACTGCATATGCTGCCACTAATTCTCCCGCCCCTGTCCTCATGCATGAGCCGTCAACTTATAGTGTTAGGTCGGGGTCTGGGAGTGCAACGTCTGTCAAGTCTTGTCTTGGTTTAGTCACGGTATGTATTACTTCAACACAGTCGTGTGGTGAAACGCTTTCTGTACTGGAGGGCAAAAGGGTAGCAGGATTCAGTATGTTGCATCGTCTGATCTCTATGTGTGGTTGAAATAACGTTGGCTCATAGCCTGTCAGTCTAGCTACAGTCAGGTGTTGTGTTTGTGTCCGGTTCAAGAGAACCTCTACTGCGTGTGGTACTTGTACTGTCAGAGGGTGGCCCAGCACTATCAAGTCACTTTGTCTTATGGCTAAGGCCGTTGCTGCAACTGATTTTAGGCACGCAGGCAAAGCCTGTGCTACTGGGTCTAATGTACTAGAAAAATAAGCACAGAGCTCGTGTTTTCCTGCATGATCTCGTGTCAGGACAGATAGTGCTGTTCCATCCCGCTCTGTCACAAAAACATAAACGATTTGTTGTAATCAGGGTTTGCTAAAACTGGTGCTTGACATAAAGCTCTCTTTAATTCTTCAAATGCCACAGTGTGTTCTTGAGGACTTTAGTCTTTTTGTGTCTTGGGCTGGGAAAAAACCAGAAATCAATTGAATACGTTCCGGTGCCCACAACTAATTCCCCTGAAAGATCACAATAAAACATGAGAAAAAGGGGAAAGCACCATACCTATTTCCTCGACTTAATTTCTAAGGGGGCTAATTTCTAAGGGGCTTAATTTCTTAAGGGGCTAGCGGGAAGCGAACCTCCTCAGGGGCCAGCAGAAAGCCAATATTCTCCTCCTTCCCCCCCTTTTTGACAGGAGGAAATCTGAAACAGATTTCACTGCTGTCAAACACTATCAAACCCTGTGTCTTGTCAACACTATTAATCCCTGTGTGTAGCTACTGGGCGTAAGCAAAATTATAGGAGATACACAGCGTATTTGAAACGGCGAGAAATCCTTCAAATTAATGTACAAACCTCATTGTGTTAGCTCATAAGCTAGCCAAATGACATCTCATATGCAAATGTCCCTATTACATGAACCTACACCAACCTGAAGTCAATATTAATGCTAGTAGGCCCTAATAGGAATGCTAAATTACCTAAATATTCGGAAAACCAAGTTTAAGAACAGTCGTTAATGTTGATAATTAATAATTTATCTGCTAAAGAAATCAGTCATTTTGCAATAATATTCACCTATACAATAAATAGCCTAAATTAAAAACAAGTCAACTTTCGGGGCCACCACTTACAAGAATGAGCTTACTAAAGCAAACTTTAAAAAGGAAATCCTGTCAGATATTTTCTCATTACCCTAAATACCGAGCCTCATTTGTCACTCTGTGGTGGCAGTCCTTATTTAAAACAGGCCTTCAAGAGTTAAGATGCGAGTGTACAGATCATAATTGTTCCTCAATGTCCAATCTGGAAACATATGACCGAGGCTGCCTGTCTATAAGAGAAAAGCAGTCATGTGAAAAATACTTTAGTCTTGCATAATTTTTCCTTTTATTTCATTCATCTCCAACACCAATTAGACATACACTGATAACGTGTTGTCTGCTATTTTGACAGCATGATAAAGGTAATATCACGTCTGTGGAATTTAGTAATTGTGAACAAGTTCCAGCCAAGCGCTGAGCAAAGATCGCCGTCGTCACGACTATCTCTGTACTTGCACAGGAGAACTTGATATTAAACGCTAAACAGACTGGTCAATACAACACAAAAACAAAACATATATAAAATACATATGCCAAGCCATCAGTATACCAAGCACAGAAAGCATAGACAATTGCACTAACATATATAAATGAGCAGCGATGCGCAATTACAGTACCTACAGCTCAGAGGCGAACATTCTGGCCTGCTTAATTTGTCAGGCTTTTAATCAATAATTGATTTACCTGCCCTATACACCCCCATCTGAAATCACCGTGTCAAGTCTGACACACAGAATCAGCAAGAATAATCAAAAACGAAGAACACACGAACCTGTTTGGTTTCTTTTATAAAAACAGAATCAGCAATAATAATCAAAAACGAAGAACACACGAACCTGTTTGTTTTCTTTTATAAAAATGAGCTATGCATCTTCGTCAACACAATGTACCCTAATGTCCCAGACGAAGACGCACCTCTCATCTCTCCTCACAGACTTTTAACCACTGGATCATTTATCCAATGCAACTGGTGGCAGCTTGTGGCCACAATTCAAAAATGTCTGAATTTGAAAATCGTTTTTATATAGGCACATAGCCCTTAAAATTCCAAGCAAGAGCAACATTTTACTTTCTGGCCAGAAGCAATATAACAATTGCTAAAAAATAAAACAAATCTTCTCCATAGACATTTCCTTGGGGCACTGGTTTAGCACAGAATAGACCAAGGGAATCTTTCTCGACTTACATTTCTCAGCTGCCCTGTCTTATCAGAGAAGCTAAAAATAGCCCCTCAGCGCGGCCTGAGCCTGGGCTGCCAGCCAACTTTTTTTTTGTTGTTCCGGCTGCAGGCATTACACAGATGCGATGTCAGAGAAGCTTTCTAAGCAGTGCCTCTGTTCTGCTCCTCTCACCGGCCCCCACCTACACTGGCTACAAGGTCAGAATCTGTCTCCGATTTCTGTATCACATACTGCTCTACACAGCCCCCACCTTCTCCTCACTCTGAAGCTGTCAAAGACAAAAAGACTACTCAATTCCATAAAAACTGCAATAATTCGCTCAATTGAAAAATTATTTTTACATACAATTTGCACTCAGGGGGTCATAATCTCACCGACTTGACCCAGCACATTGGCTCACTGGACCACCAAGAACACAAACCTGTATTCTTGAACAATTTGCAAATTCGAAATACCCACAATTCTTTTTTTTTTTTTTTTTTTTTCCAGCTAAACTTTTCAAAAATTACTCTTTCATAAGAGTGTTTCGTTGTCCATCTACTTGTTCTGCTTTTACTCGGATACCTTCCTCAACTAACATATTTTCTCGAACTTTATTTGAATTCTCCTTACTCTTCTCTTCCTGTCTACGTGCTTTTTCCGTACGTCTATACGATTCTTTTCGCCATAAATCAATGGCGTCTTTCTGTTACTGTCTGGCTATCTTTTTCCATAATTCTTCTTCTACTCTCATGATGCAATCTGCATCCCATGTCCCAACTGCGGGCCACCTCTGACTTTCTGGTAAATCCTTGGTGTAGTTCACCCATAAATCAAGAAATAATACGGCATCTAGGCCATGCTTATGATACATAAAGTACCCTGGAGTGTCCCTAGGTGGAATGGGAACAGCTTCTTCGAGTACCCCTTTTCTAGTTGTGATCTGTCTTAATTTCGAAAAGAGCGGCATATTGAGAACTGATCTGATACTTGATCTTGAACAAACTTAATACAATAAACACGATAATGAACATTCATTCACACCACAATATGCAGGACGTATTTAAAACATTTAACATTTAACATTTAACTGAGCAACGATGATGATGACGATCTAAGGAAAACTTAATCACTTAAACATAATACTCGGCATTAACTGAATTATTCTGAATTTATATACTTGATATACTAGATATACTGCTAAACAGTACAGATACACTGCTGAAACAGTGCAGACCGGATTTGTGTACCCAAACCCGTCTTGACCGGCACAACCTATGTGCACGTCAGAACGCCTCCCCGGCAATGGTACTCACCGGGTAGCTCGGAACGGAAGGCCTCGGAACTGAACTGGACTGGACTGGACCGGACTGGACTGGACTGGACTCGACTCGTGACCTGGATACTTCGGGACTTCGGAATCTGGTGGGCCTCTGTATACCTCGGACACAGCTCTCTCGCAGGTGGGCTCTGGGTAGGACAATCTGCGTTCCTCACCGCCTCGTATGGATGCCTGGTCGCAGTCTGTCCCCTTCGTTGGCCTGAGGGAGTTGGCGGGAAGACCCGCGACGTGCGCGCTTGAAGTCCATCACGGCTGTGGAAGGGGGCAAAACTGGACCTTCATCTCCGGCGTGTGGGGAAAGAGATTAAACTGTTCGGGCGCCATTATGTGGTAAATAAAATATTACGCTGTCAGACTTTTAAAATATAAATAAGATCATGCATAAAGCAAGAGGCTGAGTCTGTGGTATCAGGTTCATAAAGGGATTTATTCCATTAACTCGAGTCAAAGGGAGAATATTTCCATCACCAAAATTGGATCTGGAAAGGGGCTCAAAAGTATTCTCAATATTCTCAAAACATTATTCACAGAGTACAGTATATATACATTTCTCAATTGTACGTAAGCAAAAGAGCAAGAGAGAATGAGATAAGAGCATGTGGGCGTGTAAGTAGGCGTGAAGGTGGGCGTCCATGTGGGCGTCCACTTGATGATAATGGGTAATTTGTCATGTGTGGGTGGATACCTGGAGAATCCTGCAATGTCAGCAGAAATATTTGGCAGAGATGCGTGCGCAGTCGCATGACGTGTGATAGACGTGCAACTAGAGGGAGAAAGGGACTTGACATTTAGCTCTACATGTGGAGACAAAAGTCTGGGGTTATGTCAAGCTAATCCCAAATCATATCTAATATCCTATGTTTAAAGAACTGTGTTATCCAAAAAGAAAGGTCTCTCGAACAAAATCTATTCTATACTGACTGTGAGTGCGTGTACAAGCGTCTAAGTGTTTACACTAAATGCGAGGGGGTAGGAATATTCCATGGTAACAGGGCTATGAATTACTTGCATAAAGACAGAGAAGCCGGGCCTTTTGCTCGGTAGCTGGAAGAATGTTTACTTAAACTACTAGACAGGAATGCATTGGCTAAGGAGTGAAGCAGATAATTCGAAGGTGAAATACAGTTCTTGGCAGAGAATAGACTGATGTCAGGCTTCGTGAGCCGCGCAGAGAATGAAACAAAGTTCATGGTCACAGATGCAGGCTCAGACTCGAGTTTTCAGAGGCAGAAGGCAAGAGGAGTTTGATGACAGAATCAGGGCCTACTTGCCTGGACTGTAAAATGGCATAAGTGAACCATATAAAGCCGGTGGCCTTTCATACTTAGGAATGGAATATCCGGCCTATTCATGGCGGATCTGACAGAGGACATGTTGACGGTGGACGCACATGTATTTGCGTCTTCATAACTGGAACTGGAGGGAACATACATGTACTTGTGACATGCACATAGAACCGTTGGGGTCCAAGATAGGGGACATAACTGATCAGAAAAATCCATATTTCCACAATATTTTACATGCTTTTCGTGGTATGAATGCTGTGGCCATAAGGCCATTGCCAACCCGGGTTGCCTCTTTACTAACAGCCAAAACCTGGCCCTTCCCCCCTTTCACCCACCAGCATCCCACATGCACAGGGGAAAGCGTATGGAACAGCTAGTTACCTGTGGTGATGCTCAGCAATGTCCGTTCAGTGCACATACAGGAGACGTTCTTTCTCCATATATTCTGCGACCACATGGTGGTTTCAGTGGTCACTAGTTTGGGGTAATTTAGTGTTGTTTTTTATTCACGATCTGAAGTAAAACGAGTCTTTCTTCGGAGAGCCTTTCTCAGGTTTAGATACACTTGGGGTACAAAAGATGGGGCTCCCGCTTGAAGACAGTGGGAAGGTTCAGTGGCCTGACACACCTGCTTTAAATGCCTGCATCAACCTTCAAAAGCCGGAAACGAATCCCGGCAGGGCCCTTTGATATTCATCATTTAAAGGTCGATAAAATAAGCACCAACGAGTTAGATAATAACAACCTGTTAGATCATTGCAGCGGGTGCTCTTTTAAGAAAAAAGTTGTCAATATTGGCTTTGAACGTGTTCGCGAGTGTGACCTTTAATCCCAAACGGGGAGTTTAGTTTGTACCTGAGAGATGGGCTGGCGCTAGAGGCGGAGGTTAGATGGACCATCGACCCCTAAAAGCTGGCATAGAATAGATGACGTCTGCCTCTCCTATGCTCTTTTTAAAACACATGAATAAGCACATTATTGTTGCTGAGGCGGCAGGGGGCGTTTCACAATTGATGCGCAACACTCGGCCTTCGGAAGGACAACGGGGGTGAGGCTCGGGCGGGAGGGATGCGACCTTGGCACGGAGGAAGGAGGGCTCCTAAGTGATGAGGTAAGTTCCTGGGGCTGTCACTGATCCTCTGAGCCGACAGCCGGGCGGATGCGCAGATATTGATCGGTCTCCATTTAGCCTGCGCCCCACCCTCCCCGGGGGCATCGGTTTCAGGAACAGCCTCACCTCATTCCCTGCGGTGGCACCAGCGCTGAGGTAACGTCGCTGGGGCGGGCTCTGCGCGGGGCCTGGCGCCACTGGAAGGCTTACTTCATGCCTGGCAAACGGAGCGCCAGGAATCAACAAGGCCTTGGGTGGGGAGGGGGTGAGTGTTCATGATAATGTGGAGCAAAAAGAGGGCTGGAGACTGACAGGGTCTGAGAGAGTTCAAGAGGCAGGGCATTGGAAGACTGAGTGGGCCAGTAGGCCTTACCTGCTCTCAGTGCCTTGGTATCCGTGATGTTCTAAATCAGTCCGGCTTTTAAAGCCGAGCATCTGGCTGCGCGCTCACTGCTGTCTCCTTTGAATACAGAATGCATCACAGTACCACTCCTATCTGTAGCAGCAAGATTATTAATAATAACAAAACAAACACTAATAAACTAATGCCAATAAAAACAATTTACGTACAAACAAAAATAGGCGTTTGGATATTAAAAATTGGGGGATATCCCTTCCATAGACCCTCACTCCTAAACATGTTCTCAACCATCACTGCCCCCCTTTAAGTTCATGCCACAATACCAGACCACGGTCTGGAACCAGAACCTGACACTACTGCCACAACTCCCCGACACCTTTAAACTGAACCCGGATCCTGACGTATCTGTCGGCGCAAAAGTGGCACATTGCTGGGGTGTGTCTGGAAACAGATGCAACTCCAGCAATGTGTCCTCTCACGTGGGGTGAGTCCCATGTGAAAGGGCCTACGTCACTCCTTACGCCTGCTTCAAGCAGGCGTAAGGATTTGACCAGGACCGGTCCTAGGATTTGTGTGGCCCCGGGCAGGATAGAAACATGTGAGTCCCCTCTAAGTTGAATGAAATATAAAATCACAAGAAGTGACATCATAGGACGTGTCAACTGACCAATCATTTTCAGGCACTGTTGAAGTAGCTTTGCAAGAAGCTACTTCTCTAATGTGGATATCATTGAGATGTCTACAAATACAATTAATAGCCCTAATAAAATAAATGGTATTATTTTATTCTCTATTATGTGGAAATGCAACACATCAAACTTTGTTGAAAAGCAAGGCCTATCTCTCTTCAAAACCGATGTTTTCAGAACAGTGCATGATTAAAAATCCTGAGACAGATTGTCCCATAGCTATACAGTGGGTCTTCAGGTGACTCCCTGATACTCCTGTTGCACCAGTGAAGTTCAAGGTTAAGGCCTTTGGCTTTAGCAGGCATGGGCATCAACACAAAGGGATCCGTGCTGGTTCGGGTGATTGACCTGCTAATGCTCCAGTAAACAACAGAAAACAAGAGGATGAGATGGCACAGATGACATACACAGGTGTTGTGGCCAATATACTGGCAGGCAGGAGCACCAAAAGCTAGACCATTCCCACAAACTGAATGCCTAAACCCACTAACTACTCTCAAACTTCATTTTTAAGAGATGAAAAGAGCTAAACTAACTTAAAGATATAAATATGAGATGGCGAAATAGAGAAAATAATGTGTATCCAAGGGAAAAAACTGCCAAAAGCTACAATGGGAGCCAGACACTAAGCAGACAAGAAGTAAATGAAAGCAACAAAACAAGAGGGCTTTATTACAGAAGACTCATTGCAGTTTTCCCTTACAAGGAAATGAAATCTTGCAATGTTGAATAGGTTGGGGAGGTGGTGTTTGACTCTCAAAATAAAGCTCCCATATTCCCTGATATTTGCAGTTTTAAAGATTTAATGTCACATTTTAAGTCACATGTCCTTAATATCTGAGAAGACACTTGCCAAATTGTGAAGGGTCCAGACACGTCACTTGACTCAAATTTAGCCTGAGAAGTAACAACCAAATTACACCTACCCTCAGGTAAATACACTGGATCTTGTTGAAAGAGATAACTGAATGCAAGACCCTTGAACGACCATGTCCATCATCCATAACTTTCTCCAATCATGGCCCAGGCTACCTAATCATACTCTTTTGGTCCTTCCAATCACCAATACAAGATTTGCCTTCCTAAAACTACTGGCCACCTACTTACCTAAGCTCAGTGACTGGGTAATCACCCCATGTGTGATGATGTACTCTATGGAATGAGGCACTCACTCCTCAGTCAGCTCCCCTCTGCAGCCTCGTTCCCTGTATGCTGCCCCTTCTTCTCATCTCCAAAGCATGGCTAATTCAAACTGTACTGCTGAAAAGCAGCAATTTCGTCAGGCCTCACTGTCGCTATTTGAGGTTTAGGGTAGTTTGTTGTAGGAAGAGGCACACATCATCTTGAGCTTGCCCAGGCCTGTCCATTGTCATTCTGCACCTGACAGTGATCAGGCTATTTTTGGGAGCATGACCAGACAGACCCTGTGCAGCAGCCGGGAGCATGTATTTTAATACTCTTTGGGACAGGATAACTAGTGTGTAGCATATTTGGCTCTAGTTGCTTGGACAGTTAGTGACAAATGATGAACTTTAAAACACGCAGAAGCAGATACCTAATAGGCCTTCAAACTACTTTTACAAGATATGTGGACTTATTCACCTTCCCCTTTCCTCTGGGTCTTTTGCTAAATTACACCAAATTGTCCAGAGAATGCAAATGTCTTTATGTATAGTTCTATTGAAAGAGATGAATGAAAATACCACAGCAAGAGGGAATTCTGGTTCCAAGGGAAAGTTACAGGCTATACTAATGTATGGAAAGGCCAGTTTAAAGTTTTTTTCCCAGAAGATTAAAGATGCACCATAGCGCAAGACTGAGATATTTCCAGTCCTGTGCAGCTAGAAAGGAGAAGGATCTACCTCCAATATGTTCTCTCTTAATTTTAGGATGGGACAGGAGCATGGCTGTTACAGAGCGTAGGATTCTGGAATAAATGGAAGGAATAATACAGTGCGTCAGAATGAGTGGGCCCTTTTATGCACTGCCCAATGGCAAATGGATAGATCGTTTGGTAGTGAGAATCAACAGAAAGCAGAAAGAGCATCTAGGACAGCCTCAGATGAGAATCCAATCACTGTTCTTAATGATCTGAACGGTTCCAAATGCAAAAGGTGGGATGTTCAAGACAGAGAACACTTGGTAATCTGGTTGTGAGAAGATAATTGATTGTACAACTGTCTTGCGGCAGTGACAGGGGTGAAAATGCAGGATTTGGTGTTGCATATGGATGTAGTAGAAGTAGATAACACACTGTTTGTCCAGACAAGGAGAGAAGACGTTGGGAAATAAATCCAAGATTTTGTTGTTAACGCAACCATGGTGGTTGATTGGCCCAGCTCCACAGGCCACTAAAGAGCAGTGTGTATGGTACCAGGCTCCTTAAAGATGCGGATGTCTTATGTTTTGCTATATAGTTTTAATTAATTTGTCTTCATCCAAAAAGCTACTGATTGCATGCAAGTTCAAAACATTTTCTTGGTTAGAGACCAGGCCTCTCAGAAAGGATAGAGACAAGCCACGCCAGGGGAATACCTTGAATTCCAGGTTGTTCCAGTTGATTCAAAAGAACCGGATGGGAAACTGACAAAAGTGACCCTATAATTTAGTAGTATCAAGACTACTCTGCCTTCCTCATCAAGAATCAGGCTCAAAATGTCCTCATGGAGAGGTCAGAATCCAACTTGCAAGTGATCAATAAGTAAATTAGTTCCTATGTAAGAGATTTGTCAGTTGACTTATTTTTCAAGGATTTTGCAGAACAAGGCAGCGTAGAGTTGTTAGAAGATGCTGAGAAGCTATGAACTTGCTGAAGGATTTTTGAGCAAAGGAACAAACATAGATTTTTAGGTTTTTTTTCTACATTGGTAGGGACAGACAATGAGGCAAGGGCAATATTGCAAATGGAGTTCAGAGCAGGGGCTGTGATCTTTAGATATCCATTCATGAAATGAGCAGGAAAGGGTCCCAAATTGGAACTATATTTAATAAAAAGGCCACATTTGAATAAGAGTACACACAGAGCAGGCTGTAATTCCACAGACATGTTGAGGATAGTTCAAGATCACAAAGCTTTGTGAAGGATAACACACATCGCAAATCTAAGCCAAATTTTCTATTTGGAAAATAAAGAGACAGGTAATTGCAAACTTTGGCAGAAATCTCAATGTACTTAGAAGCACATGCAAGTTCAAAGACAATTTTACTTCTCCTCCAGCCTCCTACTTTGTTTTGTTGATTCTGCCCACTTACATCCACCTCTCTCCTCTGTGCTTTACGTTTTACCTCACTGCTTGCTCAGCCTGTTTTCTTCTCTTGCTGGTTCAGCCCCTCTTACATCCACCTCGCTATGTATGCTCTCCTCTAATGTCTCTTCTTTCCCCAATCCACAAGCCTCTTACATTTTCTCTCTGGTTCTGCCACTCTTTCACTGATCTTGGCCCTCATACCGCCATGCTCTACTCTTTACCTCTCATCTTTCCACCTTTCCTCTCATATTCACTTGCTGATTCTGACCCTTTTACATTCACATGTCTCTTCCGTGCCCTACTCTTCACCTCTCAACTCTCCATCCAGTCTTTATCTTCTGTGCTGGTTATGCCATCCTAAATACAGCTATGCCTTTTCCTTCTCCCATTTCCTTTTATCTTCTCTTGCTGCTCCTGCCCTGTTACATACACCTCTCCCCTTCCTCCTTCCCTCTCTCATCTTGCTGATTCTACCCTCCTTACATCAAACTCTACCTCCCTGATTTAATCTTCATCTCTAATCTCTCACCAAGCCTTTAACTTTCTCTTGCTGGCTCTGCGCATCTAACATCTACCTTCCCCTCCTCTCTGACTCTTCATCTCACCTCTTACTATGTCTTGGTGGCTTTTCTTTTTTCCATCCTCTTCTCTCTCTTGCTACTCTGCCTATGTACTCTTGCTGGTTCTGACTCTCTTATAGCCATGACTTTTATCCATACACTACCTTCACTGCTCATCTCTTCCCCAGCCTTATAACCTATTTCACTGGCTCCACCCCATTTACATCTTCTCTACATTTTCATCCTCCTGAACACTCTAATCGTTTCCCACTGATTTTGTCACTTACACCACCTATTTCCAATCATTCTCTATTCTTATTCTCATCTCTTCCTCAAACCTTATTTTGTGGAGTCTGCCCCTTTTACATCAATCTCTCTGCTATCCCCAGCTTTTTTTCTTCTCTTTCTCGTTATGTCCCTCTTATATCTACGTTTCTCCTCCATGCTGCATGCCTCATCTCTACCCCTGCCACTTTCGTTTCTCGCTGATTCTGACCTTCTACATCCACCTCTCGCCATTACCTTTCTCTTCTCTGTGTAAGGTTTCTTGATTGTTCTGCCTCTCTTACACCTGCATGCCGCATCCGTGTATTGCCCTTCACCTCTCATTTCTTCCTCTGGCCTCCTAAGTTTTTTGCTGGTCTGTCCCCTTTACAACCACCTATCCTCTATGAGCCCCCTGCCTTGCACCTCGTCTCACTGTTTCTGCCTCTTACATCCACGTCTCCCTTCCATGCTCTACACTTCACTTTATCTCAACTACTGTCTTTTACTTTTCTCACTAATACTGCCTTTATTACACCCACCTCTTAGCTACCTGTTGAACCCTTCACCTCTCATATCTCTGCAGCCTCTAACGTTCTCTCACTGGTTCTACCTTTCTGCAATCTACCTTCCCCCTGCCTTTTACCTGCTCTTGGTTGTCCTGTCCTCTTACATCCAACACTCACCATGCCCTTTCCTTGACACGTAAGTTCTCCTGATAGTTCTGCTTCTTTCATATTTACCTCTTCAATCCAAGCACTGCCTTTCACCTTTCATCTTACTCTCCAGCCTCAACTCTGTTCACTGGTAATCCCACTTTATGTCCACCGCTCCCCTCCATGCTCAACTCTTCATGTTTTATCTCTCTCTCACCTCTACCCTCAATTCGCTGTTTCTGCCCCTCAAGCTTCTACCTCTCCTCTACATGCGCTGCTATTTATCACTCTTCTCCCCGGCCTTTTACCTTGCTTCACGTCTTATGCCAGGACGCAATACAGGCTCCAGCAGCACAGATGGGCCCACAACACTTCAGGGGGCCCCTAACCCATTGGAGGGCTCCATTCAGCCCAGGGCCAATGAATATCTACGAAATGTGGTAGACTCAAGGGTCCATTATCACATTCTACAGCGAGGGCCCTATCATTTTGTGTTACACCACTGCTTTTGTGTTACTTTACAACATTCTCTCCCATTCCATCCTCCCACTCTCCCCAAGCCTATTACATTTCTCCTTTGCATGCTATTCCTTTTACCTAACCAAGATTCTTCCCTTCTCTCATTGATTCTGCCATTACATACACATCACTCCTTCCCCAGCTCCCTTTCCTCAAGCATTTTGTTCTATATATCTGTTTTGCCTCTTATGTTCAGCTCTCCCCTCTCTGCTGTACTCTGTCATCTCCCCCATCTCTTACTTTCTTTTGTTTGTCTAACCCCTATTAGATGTGCCTCTCCCTCAATACTTCTATTAAAAGCAAAAGAGAACACCAGACCTCCTTAGATGTACCCAGGAACAAGGGAATTCAACATTTCAGATGTGAACAAACATAATGCCGGGGAGTAGTGCTACCATTTCAGATGTGTAAAACAAGTAATAGTGGGTGGCTTGACAGGTTACAGAGATTGGGTGTATCCTGGAGGGTTCATTGCTCTCCGCTCTGGGTGGTAAGGATGGATGTGGGGTCACCCCACCTTCCCTCCTAGCAACTCAATGTCATCTCCACTATTCTTTCACCGACCCAATTTTTCGTTATTCCTTTTTTCATGTAAATTACATTAAAATAAAAAAACACCAAGCGCTTATATTCAACTGGAATAGAGAGAAACAAGGGTACCCCAACACGTGAATCTGGGGTGGAGAAGTGTTTTAGAAAAACAATGGTTCTGGTGTGGCCAAAAGGTCCATACAAAAAGTGACTCTGTGGGGGACACTGTGTTTGAGATTAGGAAGTGAATTCCTCTAGGGAGTGATGAACAATGTACACAGGGACATATAGGTCAGTTTATGACAGGTATTTATTTCCAAAACAATATTATTCAGGTGCTCACACAGTAAGTTAAAATAAGCGTGAGGTGAAAGGTTATGGTGATATTAAAATAAAGACATCGCATTGACAACAATAATAGAGACTCCTCCAAAAATTTTTACAGACTGAGAGGAGTTCGTGTGGTAGGGGGTCCACGGCGTTTCGATCTCAATTGTTCGAGGTCATCTTCAGGACATGTAACAGGTGAGCAAGCTGAATTTGTCTGTTGTTGCGGTTTGAATGGGAAACACGGGAAATTATAGTAAACTTCACATTAGTGCGTGGTAAAGATGGGAAGGCTGAATAAATTAGCCAATGTCTCGAGGAACAGCTGTGGTTTGTTCAGCTATGAAAATCAGGGCCGGTAAATTATTTTGGTCGAACCCAGGTCACTGAATGAATTCCAAAGAGCGGAGAGCTGAGCGTGCCCTGCTTCTGCCGCTGCCTGAGTTGCAAAAAAAAGAAAAGAATAATAACCTCTCACTCCATTTTCTGCTCTTCTCCTTTTCCACACCGCGATGTGAGGTCACTCTGTTCTTTTGTTGCGAGCCCTGCAGGATGCTCTGCATTTCATTTATGCAGGGGCAGGGCTCACTTCACACCTCAGGCGTGTTCAAGCATCTGCAATTATCATGCAGATGCAGCGATTAGGATAAGAGAAAGAGTTGCCAGCAAAGGAAAGCTGATCACGGCCACAAACCCAGCCCTGCCCAGTCTGCCGCACCTGAAAGGGATGCGGGGGTCATATTTCCCCTTCAGCCCATGGCAACCGGGTCCAGGTGAGGGGGGCCCAACTCTGGCCTTGCAGCTGCACCACGGTTGCACACCCTGAGTGAGGGCGATGCCCACCTGTAACTGGTACAAGGCACATTTTCAAAAGGATGATGGCCATGTGGGGAGCCCGTTAGTTGTTAGAAATTGGCGGGGCCCAGGGCAGCTGCCCACACTGCCCATGCCTAGCGCCGGCCCTGGATTTGACTCAGTGGCGTCCTACAAGTGACGGAGTGAAATCTCATAGATTTCACTGAGGCACTTCTACGATGCTTTTTTGCGGGGGAATGCCCACCCTGCATACATTATACCTGATGCAGGTAAAATGTAGTGCAGAGGTTCACAGAGTGACATATTGGCCTAGATGCGTCACTTTGTAACAATGGCACAGTGTGGCACATATTTTATGGCACCGTAGCGTCACAAAGAGTGACACAACGGTGGCGTACGGGGCTCATAAATAAGGCCCTCCATATTTCGTGTAAGTCTACTTTACCTGTTCAGTAGTTTTACTTCATACTGTTTCATTTTTCGATATTTCACCTCAATAAAATACCTCTCTTCAAGTGTTTTTCAAACAGTCAATTAAGAAATATTTCCAACGTTTGTTAAAAGCCTGCCCAAATATAGAACTCACATTGTGCCATCACACATATATCTTATTATACAATAAATCATACAAAAAATGGCTGAAGTTGTTTTTAATAAATGCAGAACAGGATAAGTCCGTGGGAGGCGAGCCAAGATGGCGGACGGACAGGACGTCTGAGCTCCCGGCTCCGCAGCCCGTCTGCTGTTTACATGACATCCTGATCTTTAATCCTGCCTACGGCGCGAGCAAATGTAACCACGAATGCGCTGATACTTTCCGCATTCCTCCGATGTCCCCGCCGGCTTTTTTGGTCGAGGATTCATAGAGTTTGCCGACTTTGGACTTTGCCCACGCACTCTGGCCCGACCACCGCCACCGGACACCGCTTATCACGTACGGTGAGACGACCTGGGGCTGGACCGGCGCCTGGGGAAATGTGACCGGAGGTGGAGTGGGCGGCTTGGCGGAGCCTTCTTCGCGACGGAGAGAATTCCTGTATGATTGGGTCCGGGCTGGCGAACCTTCCTTTGTCCTGCTACCAGCGGTCAGAGCGGTATCCGTTTTAGAGCGCCCACCACCCGCATTGCAATACAGCCGAGGGCTCTCCCATCGTGTGAGCTCCGTATAGCGAGCAGTAACTCTTCTTGCCTTAACTACTATTCCTCCGTCCTATGGAGTCGCCCTCACCCCTCCGATGTGGGCTAACTGCAAACATGGTGGCGGTGCCGGTCTACCTCGCCGGAAAGACGGAAGCCTCCATATCCCTGACGCAAGCTTCCCTGCCTACTGTCGAGCTGGAGGGTGTCCCGGTGGCGCCTTTACATACTGCCGACATGCGGAAGCGGGGAGCAGACCTGACCTATGGTGATATCCTTCTAGCCCTGGAAGACTTGAGGGCGACATGGTGCCAAAACACTCGAGAACTGGAGCGGAAGATCGATGCCGCTATGCCATCCAGGGAACTACTGCGGTTGTCTGACCCCCCAATGCCTCTCATTCCCCTCGAGGCGGATACAATGTGGCGACAGGGGGATACTGTGGAACGTCCTCTCCCTGGCTACAGTGTCGAGTGTTCTTTTAATGACAAAGTTGCAGATACAAAGTTCCCTTCCACTTTACAAGCTGAGACTCTGCCTCTGCAAGTGTTGCCACGGCTTCCTCAACATCGCCGGAGTGTGTGCCGTTCTGTGGGGAAAACTGTGTTGGTCACTATCGATGTGGTGATGGTCTATGATTGGGAACTCTCGCTTCCTCTCCCTCTGCGTCTTCTATGCCGGGAGCGGCCATCTTGCTCCTTTGTTCTGCCTGAGGTACACTCCCAGCGGTGGCCATGCTTGGTGGGGTCTCAGCGTTCTGGCCAGGGCTGATGTTGCCTCCCTTGATGATCCTGCCTGACCGCCTGGCATGACCCGGACTAGAATATTTGTCTATGTATCTGCTGTGCCGCATGTGTGTAATTTGCTATTGTTGATTGCGGGGGTGGATCTGTGGGGCCACTTAGGATCGGGCCAGGGCTGGGCGATTCCCTTAAGTTTGCTGTACGTATTGGCGGGCGGGGACTAGGACGGGACTGCTAATTATCTGATTTATTCGCACATTTGGAATGGAGTCTCCCCACCTGCTGCTTTGCTTGCTACTTCAGTTGTGCTGATGATATTCAGGGTGGGGGATGCTTATGGGGCTGTGGTGACCGGGAGTATGTGAAATTTCCTCCTCCTGCCTTCTCTGGGAGTCGGAGACTGGGATGTTCTTTCCCACTCTCCAGACTCTCTTTCCTACTTGGGGTTCATTCGGGGCGACAGGCATGCCTATTGGGGGGGGGTGGGCCGTGGCCTTCCGCTGGTATGCAGGGTGGGGGATGGGATGTGTTCTATGTCTTTTCTTCGTCTCTATGGCCCTCTTTCTCTTTCTTTCTCTCTTCTTCTTCGGCTTCTTTCTCTTTTATGTTTCTTTGTTTCTTCGGGGTCGGGGCTCAGTGTTAGTAGGGAGTTTATTGTGTTCTATCATTCTGTGGTATAGTGTTTGCTCTTAGTTCCTGGATGGTGGCCACCTGTTTCCTTACAAATGCCTTCCTATATAACGCCTCCTTCTGGGTGCTCCGTGAACGGTGATGTCTCTCCTGGTCAGTGTCAGCTTCGACTCTTTTCGTAGTTCACTACATTGTACTCGACAAAATCATAAAATTAAACCTTTTCTTATCCTGACATTATTGTTCTATGTTCTACAATGTCATAGCGGCCGGCCCCGAGGGGTTGTAGGCAGACGCTGTGTATTGTGCATTTACCGAAATAAAGGTTTTAAAAAAAAAAAAAAAAAGTCCGTGGGAGGCCATAGTCCCGAATATTATTGTTTTCGGCATCACCCCCGGACACTGCAATGGGAAGAATGTATTTTTCGTCAGCTGACTTTATCCAAACTGTCTCCCCTCCCCACTGCCTCCGCATCTTGAATATGAAATGAGACCTCTCAAATATTCAAGGCATCAGAGCCAGCTAAACCTGGCTAAAGCACAGATGATGGGGCTACGTTATAACGAGGCACAGCCAACAAAGGCAGGTACGTTTTCTGGGAGAAACTGTCCACTAAAGTGAAAATTAGAGGCCAAATTTACAAATCTAGACGTCTGTAAATTTGATCTACACATCTTAATGGCAGTCCTGTGAGTGCAGAACCACTTCTGGAATTTTCAAAAGCTGATTGGGCCGCAAAGGAATAGACAGACCCAATGAGACTATACAAATTTGTGAAAAAGGCTCCTTTATTGAAGACAGGTGCACCTACAAAAACATACACTAGGCCTTGCAGTACAAAACTAGACCTAACTATACATTGCTTCATCTACTTATCCTCATCCCCCACCCCTAATGTTTCCCCACGCTTCTCCTTTATTTGCAACTATTTAACAACCCCAACTCAGTCATTAACTGTTGAACCTTTAAAACCTGTAACCTCTTCTCTACTTCTCTAAAGATCTAACTAACTAAGCATTTCCTATATTAACTCCCATAGTAACTTGTTCCCAACCCTAAAGTAAACTGTAAACCTGTACATAACTAGTAACCAGACGCCACTCAGAACAGTCCTCAGACCCTTCTGACCCCCCCTTTATGCTACTGTGGAGTACCTACGAATATCCAATGACCTGTCCAGTATTTCCTTATTTTGGATTAGATATAATTCCATACCGTAGCGAGAAAAATGGACTCCATTCCTTCTGAAAAAATATATCGCCGTATATCTTAATTCAGGGTGCTCCACCCTGCCGAAACCTTCTTCATTACAAAAAGCTCTCACGTCCCTATTTATCTTCTTCCTGGCTTTGTCAATAGCGGCGGGTCTTTCGGCCCCCCTCCACTGCCTTCTAGGTATGAATTCGGTCCAGATGACGTGGCAACCTGACCAGTTCTGCTTAATCTCCAACAAATCTCTTTTCATTTGTTTTATTAACGCAAGCCTTTGCAAATCACTAGGGCATTTCCCCCCAGGTGTATTAATAAGACATCAGGACAAACATGGCCATACAACAACAAATGTAAAAATGGAATGAGTTTGTGCCAATGCATGCTGCCCTTTCTGTGCCATTTTATGGCAAACAGTGCAGAGTCTAATCCAAGATTTACACCTTTCCCTTTTTGAATCTCATGCTTTTCTGCCCATTTCACGAAAGAGTGCCCAGCTATCAAAATTGATAGTGATGCCGACTCCGGCCCCGCGACTGCACCTGAAAAGACACATGTGTGAGAAAGGCAAACTACATAGCCGCATTTCCCCCGCCTCCCCCTTTGATGTAACGCTTATAGCAATCCGACGACCAGCGCTCCAACTGCCTTATTCTCTCTGGTCCCCACCCTGATCATGCCCCATCTAAGGTCACGTCTACTCTAAAGAATGCGTGCCAAAATCCCTAGGAACCTCCCCGAACTGTTGGGGAGCCATTCGCATAACCCCCAATAGCTGCGCCGCTGTCGCCCCTCGTCCTGACCTTCTACAGAAAACTTCCCCTTACTCTCCCCGCACCTTCCCTTCAAAACCTACCCCTACCAATCTGGGCATATCCTAGGATCATTGCTGGCCCCCATTACCACCCATTTCCCCGCACCTATCCGGTCCGTCTTCTAGCGCCTAAGGAGGATATGTACTGCTCTGCTTCCATTGCCCTGCACCTCAACTTCCTCCCAATGAAGCTCTGCGGTCCCTTTCCTCCCTAACAGTTCTGATACTCTAAAAGCCCCAAAATACAACCACAACATTAAATCTGAAAATAAGACAGCTTCGTCTGGACAGTAGTATATTCCCAGGAGGACTGCCAGTATCTTGGCTAACAGCCCAATGGACAGCGGGCTCCTCACTCTCTGCCCCTTACCCGTCTGCCTGGCCCAGCCCTCGAGCGTGCGCTTCCCCAATTCCCCTGCTGACAGCGCAGAGCCCCACCACAGCTTGCCCATGAATGCAATCCCTGCTAACTTTGCCACAATGGTGACTCTCGATAAACCTTTATCTATCATGGACATGATGAATTGTATGACGTCCTCCTCCCTTGCCCAGACTTCTGTCCTTCTCTGTGCCCCTCCCTGCAGAAACTCCAGCCAAGCTTGGCAGTACGCCCTTCTTGTGGAAAATGCTAACAACCCTAGCAGCAATTGCAGCATCCTACAGGCTCCTACAGACCACATTCCCGCCGGCACCAGTGTCTTGAGGATGTCCGCCTCTGTGGCCAGCCCATGGAACCTCTCCGACTGCGAACGAGGCAAAGCATCCGCGATATCATTGTCCACCCAAGGGACGTGTCTCGCACAAAACTGAATGTTGTGCTTCAAACTGCTCAATATGAACACTCTCATCAACTTCAAGACCTGCTCATCCCTGGCTGACAGCCTGTTCACCACCTGCATCACTGATATCTTATCCACTCTGAAAATGACTTTCTTATATGCTAGGCTCCTCCCCCATAACTGCCATGACCAACGGGAACATCTCCAAGAAGGCAATACTCCTCCCTCCATTCTTCCACTGTTGCGGCCACTCCTCTGTACACCACCTGCCCTGCCAGTACAGCCCAAAACCACAGGCTCCTGCCGCGTCTGAAAATATCTGCACGTCCCACTCCCAATCTGTCGGGGCGGCCATAGGAATCCCATTGAATTCCTCCAAAAATCTGCATCATATGCGAGGATCGTCTTTTGTCCCTGCTGACAGTCTCGTGTGATGATGTGGTAAAGTCATTCCCGCCAGTGACCTGCCCAAACTCCTGCAAAAAGTCCTTCCTGACCTGACTACCCTGCAGGTAAAGTTCAGATGTCCTAACAGCACTTGTACTGTCTTACTGTCATCTTTTTCCAGGCCAACATGCAATCAATCAGAAACCTAATCTGAAGTTTTTTGTCAGTCTGTAGCCGCACCTCCATGGCCAATGAATCCAATTCAATACCAAGAAATGACAACACTGTACTTGGACCTTGTGTCTTCTCTGGCGCCAAAGGCACCCCTAATGCCCCCATGAGCTCTTGAAAACTTGTCAGCGGTTGCTGACAGTCCACTGAACCAGGCCGACCCACTAGGAAGAAGTCATCAAGGTAGTGTGTCACTGTCTCTTTACCCGTTTTCCAGGAGAAAACCCATTGTAAGAAGGAACTGAACTTCTCAAATAGGGCACATGATTTTGAACATCCCATGGGCAAGACCTTATCTACAAAGACCTTCCCGTCCAGCTGTATGCCTAGCAACTGAAAGTCATCAGGGTGTACTGGCAGCAGCCAGAAGGCAGCTTTAATGTCGCACTTTGCCACCTCTGCCAACCCTTTCAACCAGTTCCCTGGCTACGAGTTTGCCACATATGTTGGCTCTACAGCTATGAAATCATTCACTGACCCCTTGTGGCCATGACAAAAAGTGATACTGGCCTGGCTCTTTTTTGGGGACCAACCCCACCGGGGAAATGATCAAGTCCTTGATCGTACATTGCTCTAACGGGCCCTCCATGCACCTTTCCGCAATTTCCTTCTTCAATTTGTCCCAAACTACTGCCTTGTGTGCCGCTATGGACTTTAAGTTTTCTGCCCAACGTGCTGACCGGGGTCCCCCAAAACCCAACCTAAAACCCTCTCTAAACCCGCTGCTCAAAATCTGTGCGTCCTGCTCCTCTGGGTAATGTCTCAGCCAGGCATCCAAAACTCCAGATTAATGGGTGTCTGAGCCTTTTCCTGTATATCCCTGTGCTCCTCTTCCGCCTCTGCCCACTGCCCGATGTTGGCCCTGCTGACCATTGTAGCCACTGTGTTGCTGCACGCTCTGTCCCCCTTGTTGCCCTTGTCCCGTGTATCCTGCTCCAAACCACTGCACTAGCGTGTGCCTTCCTGAGCATTTAAAGCATTCGTGCCTAAATCTACAAAATTCCCTAGAGCATGTCCCTTTGTTGTAATCCCAGCACGGCCCAGGCCCACTGCGGACTTTGCTGTGTAGCCTACCCCCAACCCCTCCGGGTGTGGTGAATTTGAAAGGGCCTATAAACTAAGGGAAGCCCACTGGCCATATAAGTCATTTTACCGAATTTCACCACCCCCATGGTTTGCTGGTATAGGTCAGAGACAATTTCTCCCCATTTAGCCTCTAGGTTCCATGCTAGCTTGGGTCTCAATTCCTCATCATAATGAGAGCATGCATATCCCCCATAAGTTAAGTTTGCTCTCCTGACTATGTCCATGTACTTGAACAAGGACACGCACCTTTTGGGGTACTTTTTACAGTACACACTCGCAAATATCAGAAACGCTGCCGTCTAGTTTTCTATCGTCATGGGTACCCTAAGCCTTTTTGACAGCTCCAACTCCTCCTCTTTCAATCCCTCTTTGGACCTCAGTTCCCTGTGCAGGAGCCTCAACATTTTCACATACTTTCCCTTCCATATTTTCTCCTTTATGTCCAACATGAGATGACCCCCAATGGCTTGGTCACCTCCATATTTGGCATTTTAGGCAGCTCGACCTCGTTACTCCCTTTACCTGCCACATTGCTTGTCCTTGCCTCCTTGGTGTTGTCAGTCTCCCCTACGCCCTTCAGCGCTTCCTCGCCTACTTTTTCTGTTGCCTTACATGTCTCCTCCTTCCCCTCTGCCTTCTGCCCTTCCGTCCCCACTCCTGTGACCCGCACATATCGTCCTTTTTTCAATTTGACCTCTCCTTCCTCTTCTTCCCGGCTTGCATCAGTCCCTGTGGACACTTTCCGCTTATTCCCAGCTTGCCGACCATACTCTCCCCCTTTCTTTTTTAAATGTGTTTTTATTGGTTTTTCCAATGAAACATTACAGTATTAATAAAAGCATGTAATAGAAGACACAGTATGTATGCATGTGAGTCATATTCCTTATCTTTCTTTAGCATGGTACAGTATAGAAAATAGGCCACTTATTCCGTCGCGCTCATGATGCGTTGTTTACCATCAATATCACAGTATGACATTTCTTATGGCAGTATCAGTATATTATTGGACATTCAATACATATGACCGTCGAGACATTCAGTATATCATTGCATAACAGTTATGTCACAAGACGGAGGTTTGGGGTAAGGTGCCGACATGTAAGAGGTGTGATGCATGGGAGAGGAGATAGAGGAGGGCATGTGACATCTCTCCCATAAGTACTTCATGTTTTTCAGTGGGGTAGTTTTATGGTGCACTTGTTACCGGGACGTTGGCTGGATCATCCCACGAGTGCGTGAGGAGGTAGCGTATGAGGGGTCCCCATATGTCTTTAGGCTGTGAGGTGTGTGGGAGTAACTCTGCATAGGTGGATAATTGTTCTTGGCAGTAAATTAAATCACTAAGCCAAACCTTAAATTTGGGAGCTCTTCCTCTGCCCCATCGGCAGGCAACGCGGCGTTTAGCCATCAAGAGTGCAGTAGCAATATATCTGCGGTATGGTTTAGGGAATAGTTTGGTATAACCTAACAAGGCTCACAGTGACGAGTGCTTGATATTGGGCGTTGTCATCAGTGCTATGGCATCAAAGACTTGTCTCCAATATTCATGTACCTCCGGGCAGTCCCAGGCCAAGTGGAGAAAGTCAGCCCCTGGGGTTCCGCACCTATCGCAGCGATCCGAATCTTTTAGTTTGTATTTGTGCATCTTAACTGGTGTATTATAAAGGCGGTGGAGAAATTTAAAATGCGTGATGCGTAGTCTGCTGCTGGCAGAGATTTGTTCAGTTTGTGAGCAACAGTATTCCCAATGGTCATCTGACAACTTGTAACCTAGTTCTGAGTCCCAGTGCACGCGAGATGGGCTTGGAGGCTCCTCCCGCTGTGTATGTATTGTGTGGTATATTGTGGAGACTAGATGCCCTGGGGAAGTAGCACGTAACATCAGCTGTAAGGGAGTAAGAACGGGGGGTTCCTCGGGGAACTCCGGGTTGACAGAGCGGATGCCCTGCCGAAGTCGTACGTATAGGAAGATATCCAAGGGAGAGGGCTGGAGCCCGTGAAATATCTATTCAGACGTTCAAAATGTTCCATTATAGTAAAGATCCCCCCATGAGGCAATTTTGGTCCGTTCCGTAAGTTTTCGGAACGCTGTCTCCTGAAGGAGCTGTATGTTGGGATGGTATGAGAGCGGGAGTAATGGCGAATATAGTATGGGGCTTTGCAGCAGAATGCGGATGTGATTCCAAGCATTTATCGTGCATGTAATTGTGGTTGGAGCTTTTTCTTTTGGGCTGGGAGGGGCGCAAAGCATGCCGTCGATGGGTATAGGGCCGGCTAGCCAATGCTCTGTCGCCACTTGCGGGATATACCGGGGGGATGTACCCAGTAATAGGCATAATGAGCCTGTGCGCTTATGTAGTACAGCTCGAAATTCGGGATCTCAAATCCTCCTTGTGAATATGGCCTAGTGAGTATATTTCACTGCAAACGCAGCTGTTTGCCCCCCCATACCAGGCGTATCATCTCGGACCAGAGTGTTTTAAAACAAAATACCCTCCAGGATGATATGGGATATTCAGAAAGAGATACAATAGCTGTGGTAGTATTACCATCTTGATCAGAGATGCCATTCATGCCAATGAGAGCGGTAATGAGATCCAACGGGTGACACATCCATTGATGCGGTCTAGAGTGATGCCATAATTGAGCCACATCAGCTCCTCCCTGTCCCTAGAGATGCGAATCCCTAAATAACGCAGATCGGTGTCACACCATTCCAGCGGAAAATCTAGGGGAAATCGAGTGGTCGCCGCAGTAAGAGGGAAGATATGAGATTTCTGCCAGTTGATATGGATTCCAGACAATCTCCCAATGACTATGAATTCCCGTAGAATCGGGTTTAAGTTTTGTTGCGGGTCTCTGATATATAATGTGATGTCATCCGCATAAAGGCATATGAGGATCTGACGCAGATTACAGCGGAGTGCCTTAGCTTGATGGTGCTGTCTCAATTTAGCCGCTAGTGGTTCGACCACCAGGGCTAAAAGTAGGGGGGACAGAGGGCACCCCTGCCTGGTGCCTCTAGTGAAAGCATGTGATAGGTGACCGTTTATGAGGACTTTGGCTGTTGGTAGCTGATATAGGAGCTTTATCCAGGAAAGAAATAGTGGAGGAAAGCCCATTCATTGCATCACTCCAAAAATGTGTTCCCATTCAACTGAATCAAATGCCTTGGTGGCATCTAAAAAGACCGCCGCCAGTGGCAACTCAGGCGCGACATTATTTAGTATTGCAAAGAGGGTTCGTAGATTATGTGAAGTGGCCCTCCCAGGCACGAATCCCGATTGATCGAGGAGAAGCAACTTTTCCATTAACAGGCTAAGTCGGTTAGCTAAGATCTTGGCTAGAATTTTGGTGTCGCAGTTAATGATGGACAGCTGTCTGTAAGAGTCGCAGTGGATAGGCGACTTATCCGGTTTGAGAAGGGAAGTGATAAGCACCTCCCTCCTGGATGGGGAGAGTTTGCCAGAATCCAATGAGTCTTCAAACACCTCTCTCAGAATGGGAACCATTTGATCTATGTACACTTTGTAGAATTCTATAGATATACCATCCATACCAGGAGCCTTGCCGGATTGCGTACGCATTATGGCCTCTCGTACCTCATCCAGTTCAAAAGGGGCGCCTAAGAATTCTCTGTGTGAATCTCCCAGCCATCCCAGCGCTACACCCCCCAGGTATTTGTCTAGGTCAAGATAGCCGTTCCTATTGGATGTGTATAGTGAAGAATAATGCTCGATGAATGCATTAAGTATGTCAGCGGTGTCGCTATAAAGTACCTCCCCAGGCCCAGTCAATTCCAAGACATAGTTGGAGAAGCGTGTCTTCCGTATAGTTTCTACCAATGCTTTCCCCGGACGTTCGCCTTCCCCGTAATGGCGGGCCACCCAGTATTTGCCCCTGAATCTTGCCTCACTATTAGCAGTGTCTGTGTAGTCGGAGAGCTTCTCTCGAAATTTTCGTTGGGCGTTGTTGTCGGGTCCTACCTGGAGTTGTGCCTCAAGTGTTTTAAGTTCAGATTCTAACTTAAGCAGTGTGTTCTGTAGGTCTCGTAGCACTCCTGAGCTTTTTGATATACAGAATCCCCAGATTGTGACTTTGAAGGCTTCCCAAATGGTCTCCACGCTATCCACTGAGCCTTTGTTTCTTTGGGAAAATTCTTACATTTCGTCCCCCAATTCACTTTGAAAGACTGCATCAAGTAAAGCTGGTAAAGCTGAGGGCTGCAGTCTCCAGCAACTGCGGGGGGTGCCGTATCCTGGGGAGACTAATGTGAGCTTTACTGGAGCGTGATTGGAATACGTTCTTGCTGGTTATTGCGGGACCTAGTCCCTGTGAGAGGAGCCAGTAATCTAAACTCGCCCATGATGCGGCCTGAGCAGTAAAGTGTATGCCTTCCACTTTGTGGGGGTGCATATGTCGCTAGGCATCAAGTAGGTAGTTGGATACTATTATATTGTGTATGATCTGTCAGCGGAAGGGTTATATGTTATATTAAGATCCCCCCCCCCCAAATTATATGAGTGGAGCCTATCTCCGCAATCTTACCCCAGAGTGAAGTGAAGAAATCAGGGGTGTCGACGTTGGGGCCGTAGCAGCATACTAATGTGACTGAATCTCTTCCCAACCGACCCAGGCTAGACAATACCGCCCGTGTGGATCCCAGCGAGTGCCCGCTAAAGCGAAAGGTGTATTTTTTTTATAAGTATGGATGTCCCCCTGGCATACGAAGAGTAGAAGAGAAGAGAATATCCTATGGTCGGCCCATTTATGCGTGAAAGTATTGCTGTGTTTGGGGTTAATATGTGTTTTTTTTGTAGCATAGCTATATGGATCTGGTGTCGGTCTAAATAGGCCAGTATCTGGCGGTGCTTCCGTGGTCAACCATAGGCCCATGTAATACACTGTAGCTGGCCCTTTGGCCGTAATGCGTATGCAATAGTGAAATTACAACCACATTTCTGTCCAACATGCTGTGTCGTGTCTATATTGAGTTCCTGAAGAATCCACCGCCACCCACTGAACCTTCCCAATCATGCCAGAACCACATTTCCCTCCCCCCACCCAAACTCCCAAAAACAGTAAAGACATGCTGCTTGTACTACGCAGCGAAGTTCAATGGGGGAATGCCCGTGAGGCGGATCCCCTAGGTGCATGCATGGTGACTCCTTGCCCTTAGAGATCCGAATTGGTGGTACTGGCGTTCTCAAAGAGGGCAGAGGGTGCTCGGTTCAAGTGTTTTTAAATAAAAAAAGACCCAGTATGTCACTTAGCTGGCCTGTGGTGGCTGATATTGAATGCAAGAAGAAGTTCATTTAGCGATGTTCTTTAAGCGATATGTTTCTGCAGGTCTCCCATTCTTGTTCTTAGAAGTTGCCGTGTGTTCAGTGCAGGTCTTTCTCTACGGTCGGTGATGTTGATCTTGAGGACATGCCTGGCGAGGCAGAGGTTGTGTTGTTGCGTTTGAGGCGTTTCAGGAATTCGTCCACTTGTTGCGGCTTGGTGAAGAAAGTCTGTTTGCCTTGGTGTATGATTCTGAGGTGTGCTGGTTACAGGAGCGCATAATCTATTATCGCAGTTTTTGTTTGGCAGGTATGAACTTACGTCTCTCTTCCTGCACTCTTGCTGTGATGTCGGGATATATGGTGAACGTCTTCGAAGCTCAGCTGACGTTTGTCTCGGGCTATTTTAAGTGCGACATCTCGGTCCCTATAATTCAAGAGTTTTGCGATAATGGGTCGAGGTGTTCTTCCTGGAGGCAGGCGAGGCCCCAGTGAACGATGTGCGCTTTCGACTATGAATTGGGATGCAAATGATTCTGCACTGATGGTTGCCAGCAATAGTTTCTCAATGTAGTCCTCCATTTTCCCGGTGTTGGTGCTTTCCAGAACACCAAGGACGCGAATATTGTTACGTCTACTTTGCGCCTCAAGGTCCTCGTTCTTGGCTGCTATTAGTTTCAAAAGTTTGTCCATTTGTGCCACATTTGTCTGGATCTGGGAAGCTGGGAGATGCGGCGCTCTGTGTCTTTGATGCGCTCTTCGTGGCCGTCTAGTTTGTGTACTATGGCGTCCATCCGCATCGTCATGGCATCCATCTTATCTGCTATGGCGGTTAGACCGTGACTGACATCCTGAAGGATGGCTTTCATATCCTTATTTAGCATATTGGGGGAGTTTTGTACCGAGTCTTGTACGGATTTGCCACCGGCTGCGTTCTGTACTTCCTGGTGCAGGCGAGTGTTTTTTTTGTTGTCAAAGGTCAGTCATGGCTGCCTTGCATCCGGCTTCCCCATGGGTGGTACTAGGGTGTGCTGTGTAGGCAGCTCGCAGCAAATGTTTGTTATTTTGGTCCCACTTATTGCAAAGCAGTTTCTTTAGCTTCTGGTTGTCTCCAGTAGCTTGCTGTTACCTGTGGGCCTGCTCTGGGTGCCTCTTCTTCCCGATGCATGCAAGCAGCCAGCGGGAATCGCTGCTCATCCGATTGATGATGGGCCCCTTGTTGTGTCAGAGATTATTGTGGAGATACGAGCCTAACGTCCCAAATCGAAGCCGGTGTTGCACAGAGTGCTATATTGGCAAAGTTCTTTGGTCCAGCTGCTGAAGGCGCCTGTGCTCCCCGGGGTGTATAGTAGAGCGTTCCTAGGCCAACGAGCCCCGCGCTTTTCTGCTGTAAGTGGCTTGCGAAAAGCCGGTGTCGTCAGAGGTTAGAGGAAAGCAGGCGCCGATTTCTAGCACCTCACGCCGTCCTTATTTAATAGGGCTGTGTGATGGCGGCTGGGAGTTTGCACCCTATGTTAGAGCTTTTGCCCGTTGCGCTGTCTACTGCATCTTGATCGGGTCCTCCTCCTTGCCATAACTAACACCGTTACTGTGTTAGCAGCGCTGCGGTTTTACACATTTGGCCCTTCTTAACTTGAGTTGCTGCTGGGTGCGGCCCTCGGGCAGGGAGCAACGCAGCACCGTCAGCGGTAGGCCGTATTATCAGAGATTTTTCACTTGGTGCTGGGAGATATTATTATGGGCTGGGCAGCCAGCAATGGGGGGGGGGAACGCACCCCTTTTTGTCGCTTGCCGCTACTGCTGTTGTCCTTCGGTGAGACCTTGACGCCACGTGGGCGACGTGGACCTCGCGTATTCTCTCTTGCCGATCAGCGGCTCCAGGTGAGTCAGGCAGGTGCAGCGGTGGCATGGAGCACTCCACATGCTCCAAATTCACAGCGGAGTCGCAGGAGACGTGTCACCTTATGCGTTGTTTTCTGTTCATCTGGGCAGGATTAATTGACGGATATGTGCGCGAGCATCAGTGCTGCCATCTTGCTTGTGCGCCACCTAGTGCCCCTACTCTCCCTCTTTCTTACCTGGCGTCAAGGTCGGTGTCCGTTCCGGATCCAGCCGCCTAACCAGTCGTGCAGCTGATTGAATTGCATGAGCCTGAGCCTGGCGAACCACTCCTTTTTCTTTCTTTGTAACAGATCAGGCACATTGTTACTCCTCTCCCCCCACACCCTTTGTGACATCCCTTCATCTTCCTCAACTATCCCCCCTTCCTCTATACAGTACTTGTCATAATCCAGTTGTATGTCCTCCCATGCCCCCCCGCTCCATTTGCACTCCTCTGTGCACCTCCATACTCTCCCGCCTGCTGCGGATAACTTCTCAATATCCAGCACTGTATGCAGCGAGGGCTCTCATTGCCCGTCTGCCCCCCTCCTCCCGTTCTTCTGCGGGCCATCTCGCCGCTGACCCAGAGACCGCATCGACCCAATTGGACTGTCGCCCCGCTATGGTCCTCTCAGACCTCTGCTTAGGCATGTTACCTCTGTCCCTCGCCATAGTCCAGCGAGCCGCCCTGGACCCTACCATCTCTTCCACCCGGTATCGTGGAGCCGCATGGAACTCACCTGAGTTTTGGGCCTCCTGCACCTGTTGTCCCTCTAAATAAAAGGCAAGGTCCTGCAAACCATGGTTATTATCCCTAACTTTCCCTGCCTCTTAGGGGGTCGGACACCACCGCCAATATCCCCCGTACCTGATGCACCCCAAAACTGGTCTCTGCGACTTCATTGTCCCCCAGCTCCCTCTGGTCTGACCTTATGAAACCACCCCCCACTCCTTCAGAGTGCCCCCTGTGCACTGGCCCCCCGATGCTGTCCTCTTGCGCGTGCTCCCCAAACTAATCGTCTACCCTCCCTGCATTGTCCTCCCCCTCCTCCTCCTCACTCCACTCTAGCAGCGATGCCTAGCGCCTTCCTGCTAATCCTTGCCCCCTTTTTCCTGCCTCCATCCCTGCCCCCCCTTCTTGGGGACTCCTGTCTCCTCTGTGGGTCTCTTCTGCCCCTCCTGCTTCCACCCCCTCCTCAGTCCACCTGTATCTCAAGCCCCACGGAGCCCTATTTAACCACCCCTTCAGCTCTACTGCCTTCACTGTCCCATCCAATGAATCATGGCAACCTCCCCAGCCCCCTGCCCTCTTTTCACCCGCCTCGACTCGTAGAACACCTGCCCCCTGCCTCTCTTCCCCCTCCAATATCCCCTGCCAGCTTCTGCTCCTCCCTCCCCCCTCCCAGCTTCTGCCCTTGCTCCTGCAGACTCCCCCCCTGTCCTGCACTGCCCCCTCCTTGTGTGTCTGCCCCTCCTCTTGGGGCTTCCCCTGCCCCCCCTCTCCCACTCTCCTGTGCACTCCATCCATCTGTGGCACCAGCGGCTCGCAAGGCCACTGGGCCCTCATGTACTTTTGTCCCCCGTGTGGCCCCACCCTTTCCCTGCTCAAAATCCAGTGCCAGACGCTGAGCAGCACCCCGCCCTGCCCTCCCTCCTCTTTTTTTTTTAGGCTTTTATATAGCGCATGGCTACCCGGAGGCATCCCAGCGCTGTGGCGGTGGCTAGGGGAACGGGTGGGTTTATGGGAATAGCCAAGTTTTCAGATGTTTGCGAAATGTCAGATGGTTAGCTTCCTTGCGGAGAGGTAGAGGTAGGGATTTCCAGAGCCTAGAAGCATTGTAGGAGAAAAGGCGTCCGCCTGTTCGAGCGTTCTTAATTCTGGAGACCTCAGCCAAGTGAAGCTCGTCCGAGCGAAGACTTCGAGTATCCTTGTAAGGTTTAACCAAGTTTTTGGTGATAGGTGGACCTTTGCCTTGCAAGCCTTTATGCGCAATGCAGAGGGCCTTAAAATGTATTCTCTCCTGTACCAGAAGCCATTGAAGAGAGCGTAGGGCAGGCTTAGCTGAGCAATGTTTTTTTGTGCCCGTAAGAAGTCTTGCTGCCGAATTTTGAACCACTTGTAGTTTGGCAGTGACTGAGTTGGGAGCACCCAAGTAAAGAGCATTGCCGTAATCCAGCCCGGAGAGGATAAGCGCCTGGATCAGAAGCTTTCTTGAGTGGCAGGGTAAAAGAGGGAGTATTTTTCGGGTGGTTCTGAGCAGACCGTAGCAAGTGGCGGCCATTTGCCTTGCTTGGGCTCTAAAAGTGAGATCATGGTCGAGCCTGATGCCCAAGCTTTTTATCTACTTTTTTTGGCGTTGGAGAAGGGCCCATGCAAATCGGCCACATTGTGTTAGAGTTAAAGTTTGCTTGGTTGCCCAGCATCATGAGCTCCGTTTTGTCACCATTAAGCTTCAGGTGAGATGAGCTCATCCAACTAGTGACTTCTTTAAGGCAGCAACACAGATCCGTTGGGGACTGTTCCTCCTGGTTCAGTGCCACAATTAGCTGGGTATCATCTGCGTATGCAACCATGTGGATTCCAAAATGGGCTACGATCTCTGCCAGGGGGGCCATGTACACATTAAAAAGTGTGGGGCTCAGAGACGAGCCATGAGGAACTCCACACTGCAGCGGGACTGGTTGGGAGCGGGTATTTCCTTCGAATACCTGGAAGAATCTTTCTTCCAGGAACGATTGCTACCATGATAAGGCCGTACCTGTCACTCCCACTTTTTTGAGACGGTGGACCAAAGTGCAGTGGTTCACCGTGTCAAAGGCCGCACTTAGGTCCAGGAGGATGAGGGCCGAAGATCCTCCGGAGTCAAGAATCTTTCTTGACTCCTCCACTACCGCTATCAGTGCAGTCTCTGTGCCCTGACCAGGGCGAAAGCCAGTCTGAGAAGAGTGGAGCAGTTTAAAAGTTTCCAGGTGCGCAGAAAGTATACGATTGACATATTTTTCTGCAATCTTGCTAATTCCGGGGAGTAATGAAATGGGGCGGTAATTACCCAGCTCGGTGGGGTCTAAATTAGTTTTTTTTAATAACGCCTTCACCATTGCATTTTTCCAGTCTTGGGGGACTGTACCCGATGCTAAAGAGGCATTAATTAAATTGTTGATGGGAGAGGTGACCGTGGGTGCTACCAACTTCAAGATGTTAGGAGGGGCAGGGCAAGCGGAGACTCGCTCTTGACCGAGTCTAAGATGGGAGAGAGTAATTCTTTGGTGAGTCGAGTGTATGATTCTAAGAGATGTGAGTTATTCTGAGGTTCTGAGTCATAGAGCTTGGGTGAGTGCTCATTGTTAGTGAGTGGGAAGAGATTGAGGATATTTTGAATTTTGGTAGAGAAGAATCCTGCTAATTCCTCGTATCGGCGACCGGATGGGTCAGGGGCTACAGGAGGGTGAGGGACTTTCATGAGTTTTTTTGCAATCCGAAATATTTCTCTGGAGGAGGATTGGATTTTTTCCTCGTAATAGGCAGCCTGGGCTACTTTTAATGCTGTTTTATAAAATGCGATAGATGACCTGTATTCTGATTTTTTCTCGCTTGAAAAGTTTTTCCTCCGTGCTCTTTCTAATCTTTTACACTGTTGTTTCAATTTGCGAAGTTCAGGAGTTTACTAAGGGGATTTATTAGGTCCACTTTTTTTTTTTTTTGTTTAAGAAGTTTTTATTGAATTTTCAGAGAAAAAGAAAAAGAAAAAACAAATGATACAATAAAACAATTATTTCAATATAGCGCCATAAGAGATATTATATAAACGAAGTTGGTTTACAATGACTAGGTCGACAAAAAGAAAAAAAAAAAAGGATCAATAATAGGGTAATTTGAGGAAAAAGGCACTGGTGAGTGGGATAGGAGGGAAAGGAGGGAAGAAAAGAGGAAAGACCAAAGAGGTGAGAGGGAAAGAGAAGAGAGAAAGCCAGAGAGAGAAGAAAATAAAAAGAAAATGAGTTATCACATGGGAGGGTGCGAGGAGAGATAAGTAATAAAAGGAAGCCAAAGAAGATCAGCTTTGATTTTTTGGGAGACAGAAGAGGAGGAAACGGAAGCAATCCTATGTTCGTCACAAATAAAATTCCACCAAGTAATTGACGACAGTTTAGAATTATCTTTCCATGCAGACAGGATCACTTTAAAAGCTAATGCAATAAAAAGATCAAATAACCTAGAACTAGGTAAAACAGTTTCCATATCAGGAGCTAACGAACCTAAAAAGATATTTACAAAAGATAAGGTTGCATTAAAGTTGAAAACTGACATGCATACATTCCAAATTGAATTCCAAAAAGATAGAACAGATGCACATTCATATAACTGATGGACTAATGTACCAGTTTCGGTAGAGCAGGACCAGCAAAGGGGAGAAGATGTGGGGGAAAACTTACAAATAGTGACAGGAGTAATAATGGCTCTATGATACAGAAAAAACAGAGATTGGGTTATCCTGGCTGCAGCCGAAACTTTAACTAATTTCGACCATAATTTGTCCCAACTGTCAATAGGAAGAGAAATGGATAGGTCCATTTCCCATGCACTTTCAATGGTGGATTTAGAACGAACATTGGCATTAGATAACAATAACTTATAAACAGTGGCAGCTTTAAGTTTATGCGCAGGGAATAGAGAATACAAAGGTGAAGAGGGTGTTAAAGGAGGTGAGACTGATGGGAGAGAGTAGGTAGTTAATTGGGTTTGTATAGCATTAGAGATAATAATATATTCCTTGTAAAAGGAGTCAGGTAGCTGATATCGTGTTTGTAATTCTTGGAAGGAGATGATAGAAAACCCATTCAAAAACTGATGGACAAAAAAGATCTCCTTTTCCTTCCAGTATTTGTAATAGAAAGATCTACCTTTGTATTTGAGAAATTTGTTATACCATAGGGTAGAGGTTAAAAAACATTGGATAGGGGATAGGTCCTTAAGAAATGTATTGCACAGCAATTCACGGGAGTATTTTAATACAGGGCTTTTAGACAAAAAGGTGCAGTTGGACATAAATGTAACATGCTGAAACTGAAACTCTTTTAGGAGCGACCGCTCAAAGATAATCCAACGAGGAATAGGCGTATCCCCGAAATCGAAGGCCAATGAGAAAGATTGTTTAATCAAAAAAGCAGAGTGGTATATTTTAAAATTAGGGAAGCGCACCCCCCCCTCTTCCTTGGGGCGAATAAGTTTGTTTAAGGCAATGCGGGAGCGTTTATTGTTCCATAAAAATTTAATACATAGAGAGTTTAATTGGGAAAAAAACGTGTTAGGGATTTTGACAGGGAGCATAGAAACCGTGTAAAGGATATGAGGAGTGACCATCATCTTAATAGTATCTAGTTGACCCCACCATGACAAAAATAAGGGGGACCACACGAGGAGAAGAGATTTCAATTTAGTCATTAGTGCGTTAAAAGTGAATTTAATAGTGTCCGCAATATTGGAGGCAAACCAAATGCCAAGGTATTTAATTTTGGAAGGACACCATGCAAAGGTAGTATCCGCAAACATGAATTGATAACAAATCGAATTTAAAGGAAGAACCTCCGTTTTGGATAGGTTGAGTTTGTACCCAGAAATGGAAGAATAAAGACGGACTTCTTCTAAAAAGGGGGGAAGGGAGTCACTGGGATTGGACATGTATACCAATATATCGTCCGCGTAGGCAGATATTTTAGTTTCAACAGAAGCAGAGACAAAACCTTTAATTTTGGGATTGGTTCGAATACGCTCAAGGAAGGGTTCCAAACACAAGATAAAAAGTAATGGGGAGAGAGGACAACCTTGCCTGGTGCCTCTAGATAGGGGAAAAAATTGAGAGAATTGGTTATTAACAAAAATACTAGCCCTCGGACATGAGTATAACAATTTGACAAAAGAAATAAAATTAGGGCCAAAACCAAACCATTGTAATGTATGAAACATAAATTGCCAATTTATACGATCAAATGCTTTTTCAGCGTCCAGAGATAAAGCAGCCAGAGGATCTTTATAATTTTTACCATGGGATAGAATATTCATGAACATTCTAGCATTATCGGAAGCCAATCTACCTTTGACAAAACCCACCTGGTCAGTCTTGATCAGAAGGGGTATGATAGAATCAAGTCGAGATGCAATAATCTTAGCAAAGATCTTGCAGTCGTAATTAATTAGGGAGATTGTGCGGAAATTTTTACAAAAAGAATGGTCCTTGTCAGGCTTAGGGATAATGACGATCAGGGCATCCATAAAGGAGCCAGATGCTTTCGCATCAGAAATGAAGGAATTAAACAGCTGCAATAATTTAGGGGCAAACAAAGATTTGAAAGTACAATAAAACTCCACCGGTAAACCGTCCGGGCCAGGGGCTTTTGATTTCTTTAAAGCTTGTAGGGCAGTAAGAATCTCTTGAAGGGTAATATCCGCCTCTAAAGCGGAAAACTCAGCATTCAGAGATGGGGGAGCAGGGAGTCCAGAAAAAAACTTATCAAGATTATGAGAGGAGGGGAATGTATCATCTGAATAAAGAGATCGGTAGTAGTCATGAAAGACCGCTGCAATTTCTTCATCAGAGGACACCAGATTATTGGTGGAATCATCCATGATAGGACCAATGGTCTTACGTTCAGAGCGAATTTTTAAATAATTCGCTAGCATTTTACCTGCTTTATTTTGCCCTCCGTGAAATTTAGACTTAATTCTAAGTAAAACATTGCAGGCATCAACAGTAGCAATTTTGTTAAGATTGGTTTTGGCTGTAATTAAATTCCTAAGTGAGTCAGCATTTTTGGAGGAAAAATAGTCATGCTCTAATTTTTTCAACTGTTGTAATTGGTCCTTATACTTTTTCACATTGGCCTTTTTCTTCCGGGACACAAAGGAAATAGTAAAAGCACGGAGCGCCGCCTTAAAAGCATCCCAGTTGTTAGAAGTGGAAGTGTCTGATGGGTTGTTAAAGGTGAAAAATTCATTAATAAAGGAGGTGGCTTCTGTAAGATAAACTGTGTCAGATAGCAGGTGAGTGTTAAACTTCCAGCGATTATATTTGGTGGAGGTGAGTGAAAGGTCAAAAACAGCATAGACAGGGGCATGATCTGAGATAAAGATAGAGCCAATTTCAGATTTTTGGATACATGGAAGAAGGGATTTGCTAACCAAGATATAATCAATTCTGGATCGGGTTTGGTGTACATTAGAAAAGAACGTATATTCCAACAAATCAGGGTTACAGGTTCTCCAAACATCATACAATGGGCGAGAGGCAATGGCCGATTGAAAGGATTTATGGGTCTTATCCGGTTGAAATTTGTACTTTGATAAGCGATCCGAGAAGGGATCCAACCATTGATTGAAGTCGCCTGCTACAATAATATTAGGACAATCAGCGGTGGAGAGGAGAATTTTGATATCATTCCAAAATTTTGGATCCGGTTTCACAGGGCCATAAATGTTTAACAAGATTAACGTTTTATTGTATACAACAATCTTGGCCATTACCCATCGACCTGCGTCATCATTTTGAGAGGAAATAATTTGCACAGATAAAGTTTTGTGAAACAATATGGCAACCCCCCCCTTCTTGTCAACAGCAGGGGAAAAAACAACTTGGCCTATCCATTGCCTTTTTAATTTCAGCGACTCGACGTCATTACAGTGAGTTTCTTGAAGAAAGGAAATTTGGGAATTGAGTTTAGATAAATGAGAAATTACCTTTTGTCTTTTAACAGGATTTCCAAGACCACGGACGTTCCACGTAACAAAATTACACATACGCGAGGGTCAGGGGAATGTGATACACATGGTGTGGAAATACTTCAGAAACAAAACGACACTGGAAGACAAAATGCGCATAAGGGTTACAAAAGGGAACAACAAAACATAAAACCACATTACTAAGAAGAATCAACAAGCCTTTGACAATGTAATAAATAAAGAGAAGTCCAAAAGCACCATAATCATGAAGAAATGAAGGGAAAAGAGCAAAGAGAAGACATGGAAAATCTCGAAAGAGGAAGAGAGTGACGCACCGACCAGAGGAAGACTGAAATAAGAAAGTGCGCGAAAGAGCAGGGGGGGGAAAGAAGGTGAGCAGACGTAAAAAGCATAGGAAAGCAGAGAAGGAAAACAGGTCAAGGAAAAGAGTCCAGACCTGAAAGACATCAATAAAAAAGTAAAGTTGGAGCGTGATGAGACCGGAGAGAAGACAGCGGTGTAAACCACATGGATACAATTGGAAGCAGGACATAACCTAGGTAATTATAAGAGAGGAGCAAAGATATGAGGGGGAGAAGAAAGAATTTGAACAGGAATAACCAATAACAAAGAAGAAGAAACGTGATTAACAAACATACAATAAGCAATAAGCAATAAAGCATATGGAAAGCTATGTATCTAAGGTAACCAGAAAAAAGCTGTTAAAAGCTGTTAAGAGCACCACACTGAAGCGGCAAAAAAGAAGAAGCGCTCAATGATTTGTGTCCATATTCCGAGAGGAGATGCTATTGAGAAACAGTTTCAGTTTTCCCGGGTCATCAAAGGATCTTGTCTGGCCGTCGTGGGTGATCTTACAGATGGAGGGATGAAGTATGCCATACTGGACGTTCAAGTGTCTCATTTGTGGACGCAGTGCAAGAAATTCTTTGCGACGAGCATTGGTCGCATTGGAGACATCTTGTGAGATAAAGATATTGTGACCAGACCACGATAGGTGACGTTTAAGTTTAGCTGCTTTAAGTACAGTCATGAGTTCTGTGAACTCCAGAAAAAGCATGATAATACCACGAGGTTTGGTGGAATTCGGTTGAAGGCGACCTAAGCGGTGAGCTCTCTGTATGTTCAAAGGTGTAGATGACTGAAGGCCCAGGAGGTCATGAAGGAATTTTCGAAGAAAAAGCAACATATCAGGACCCTCAACATTCTCTGGCAAGCCAAAAAGACGGAGATTATTCCTTCGATTACGATTCTCCAAGTCCTCAGTATGGAGCTTTAATTTGTGAATCTCTTGTTCCAATAACGGTATTTTTGTGGCAACATCTTGAACGTCACTGACGCGCTGTTCTAACTCGGTCACCCTACCTTCCATGACAATCCATCGGTCCTCTATTTGTTGCAATTTTTCGTTTGTGGCGGCCATAAAGGGCTGAAGACCACGCACTTCCTCTAGTATATTATCTAGAACTGGGCTTTGCGACGAAAGAATAGGCGAGGGCGGGTCATTCTTCAGCCTTTTAGGTTTTGCGCCAGAAGAAGACGGTTTACTTGGAGGATGGGAGTCACTAGACATCTTGGCAATTTGACTAGACGCTTTCTTGGCGGGAAAAAGTATACGGAATTCTCTCATACGCTGTAAGGTTTGACGAAGATACTCATAAAGCCACTACAGCATCACCTTAGAACAAAAAAACAAAAAGAAAAAGATACACAAAGCTGTATTGCATCCAGCCTGTAGCTCCGGAAATACCGGAACATAGGGGTTAATCACGGCTCCTCTGAAGAAAGCATGGCCAGGGGCTACTGGCAACTGTTGAACTTGGAACAGACTCCCTCTCGGAAGGGGATGAAGCAGTAAAGCATCAAAGCATGACTGGATCCAGGAAATGCGTGCGCGGTGCTTCAGGAATAGGATACAGGCGCCTCGATACAAAATGGCCGCCGTCGAGAATTACCTCAGGAAGTCAGACCGCCACGTCTCCGAGGGATAGGAGTGATAAAAACAGCCGACGAAGGGCAATTCTGAGTCACGCCATGTTCCGCTGGTAAATTCTTCTGGAGACAGCACCCGCAGCTCGCTGGGAAGCCTTCCACACAGCTACATAGCACCGCGTCGAAGCGGAGCTAACGGAGATCCGCCATCTTCCCTCGGCGTCCAAGCCACGCCCCCCAGGTCCACTTTTTTTTAATATAGTTTTTCTGGGAAGTACTATATCAAGCGAGTTCTCAATCCACGAGGAGAACTTTCTATTAGCTACTGAAGGATCGGAGTCATGGTTGGGTATGGTTAATTCCAATTCGCGGGTCCAGTACTCTACGATCAGTTTGGACCAGGGGCGAATTTGGGTGTGTGATGCTAGCGAATGTGAGCCCGAGGTGGGTGGGTGCCAAGAGAAAGGGACTAGAAAGTGGTCTGACCAAGGAAGGGGGATGGGGTCATTCCCTTTTAATTCAGCTATACTTGAGAAAATAGGGTCAAGAAGATGACCCTTAATATGTGTTGCTTGGTGTGCCTTTAGGTATAATTGGTAAACTGCAAGATCATGGGCTAGGTCGTTAGCCACCCTGTCCAAAGGGTCATCAAAATGAAAATTAAAATCTCCAAGAAGGTTAAAATTGGGCGAAGCACTAGCAAGATTTAAGATAGTTTCCAGTAGAGAGCTGCAAAATTGTCCCTCTGCTCCTGGGGGGGCGGTATAAAAGAATGCCAACAAAAGTAAGTGAGGGAGCGAATTCAATAGAAAAATGGGCGTTTTCGCAGTCTAAAAGAGGGCTGTCCAAAATACGGCAGATTAAATGGTCTTTATAAATGATTGCGATCCCGCCACCCTTCACTTGTTCTGTCTAAACGCTGAATCAGGTATCTGGGGGGAGCGCTTGAACAATGTCTGGGTCTGAACTTGGAGATAACCAGGTCTCCGTAAGTAACAGAGCATCCGGTTCTGTGTCTTGTAATAGTACAGAAATTTCCGTGGTGTGTTTTGGCAGGGATCTGCACTTAAGCAGAGCCATATTAAACAAATTCCCAGCCGAGGAGGGGTGGGTAGTCAGTGGGGACAGTTCGTATGAGCAGTGTAAACACCTGTCCTGCAACTTCTCAGGGGACATAGAATTGGTGCATATTGACTATGGGGCTTTCTTCAGGTGCATTAATTCTTCCCTAGTATATCGGAGGAGGGCTGAAGGTGGTGAGGCAGGGGTCTGGGCCCTGGGCCCAGTCTGGCGCGGATGGGTGCAGACGGGCTTGCCTTAGGTGCGCCTTTGGCGCGTCAGCGGCGCACCCGTTGCACGTGTCCGCTGCGCGTCGAGGCAGGCATCGGTATTTATGCCGCCGGTTAAGCAGCTAGACTGCAAACTGCTGCTGTGCCTATTGTCAAAACAACAACACTTCCGGTCTGCGTCACTCTTCCCTCCACTCAACTGGAACAATCCGTGGTGGACTGGGGAAGGCGCCGAGTTGACCTAGTGCGAGTGCACAGTACAATGTGCAAATGTGCAAGAATGCTCAAGTACGTTTCTAAAAATATTTACAACTTAAAACGAGGCAGTTTTAAAACGAGGAAATGTTAAGATGGAGCAAGTTTAAAAACGGAATTGATCAATGAATATCATAGGTGTTTTTACCAACATTCAGGCTAAGTAATATTAAAAGTGCATATAGGATAGTTGGGAACCCTTTGCCAGGCGCTCCGTCCTTCCTCGTCCTTCCTCCTCCTCTTTGGGAGATAAGGGGGGGGTGAGCAAGCCGACACGAGACCAAGTTTCTGTGTGTGAAAAAGGCCGCTTTATTGAAACAGGTGCATATCACAATTTCATCCCTTGGCAACTGCCTTCCAAAACTAAAAACCTCACTATACAAGAATTTCCTGACCCCTTGTTCCTCCCCCCACCCCTGCGATCCCCACATCAGATCCCCCACCCCAGAAAATACAATATAACATTTCCAAATCCTAAACTCCCCTGACCCTAATCCCTACCTGCCTTTCTGCTACTGTAACTAACCAACCTCTAATCTAAACTTATCCTACCTGGTTACCCTTCCCCTGCTCCTGCTCACAAACTACCAACATATAACAAAAAACTACAGCCAATCCCGGCCAACTGTCAACCACCCCGCCACCCAGAAAAAGGCGTGAGTGTAGGCGGAGACGCCGCCTCCCCCCTTTTTCTGCCCCCCGCAACAACACCCCCACTCCCTTCTCAACGCCTATAAACACCCAGTAACCTGGCCACCACCTCCCTCAATTCCAATAGGTACAAGTCCATACCCAGCCGGGATAAATGGACCCCGTCATCTCTGAAAAAATCCGGCGTGTCATATCTAATATCTTTATGCGCAATCCTGCAAATCCCCGACTGCCGACAAAATCTCACCATTTCCGAGTTCAACTTACGCCTGACCTTGTCCACCGCACCCAGGTTAACCGCCCCTCTCCAAATCCTGCGAGGAACAAACTCTGTCCAGACTATAGAAGAACCAGCCCACTGGGCTTTAATCAAAGCAAAGTCCCTCTTCATGTAACGCATAAGTGCCAAGCCTGTCTCCCTGACCATGTCGTTCTCCCCTAAGTGAAGTACCAGCACATCCGGGCACCTACCAGCCACCAAAACCCTGTTGAGAACCTGTAATAGCTTGTTCCACCGCATACCACCCCTACCACACCAACCCACAGAAAAGAGATCTTTATTAAACCCCAAACTTTCCCCAAAATAGCTTGAGGGGCCTGGAATTGCGCCCGTTTCACAAACGAATGGACATCTCCCTGGCGAGGGGACTCATCACCGAACCTGCAACGAGAAACATAAATGAACAACAGGAAAAAGGGAACAAACGCGCTATAACCCCCAGGTACGCTGCGCACATAACGCTGATAGCAGTCCGAAGACCACCTGCCCAACCTCATAATGTCCCCTCGCTCCCAGCCTCTAGAGTGAGCTTCTGAAGCTGCACCAATCCGAAACGAATGCATCCCAAAATCCTTCTCGTCGATCCCCAGCCTGCCCAGCGCTTTCCGCAGTACCGCTAAAAGCTGTGAAGCCTTTACACACCGACCGTCCCCATGCCCAAAAACCAAACCCCCCAAAGCCCCAGAAAAAGACCTCCACCTCAGACCCCACTGATTAGGACAAACCTGCAAAACCAGCCCCTTTTGCAAAGAAACCCATTTTCCCCTGCCCCTCTGATCCGTCTTTGACTTCCTCAGCCATATGTGAATCCTATCGGCACTAAAAGAAACCTCCCTCCAAGACAGCCCCTGCTCCACTTTGGTTCCCAACAATTCCGAGACCCGAAAGGCCCCGAAAAACATCCAGGATATCAGTGTGGAGAAAAGAACCACTTCCCCAACATCAAAACACAACCCAGGCAACACCCCAATCACCCCCTCCAACAGCTCCCATGACAAAGGATTTCGCACCCGGGTTGCACGTCCGCATTCCCACGCCCAACCCTCCAAAATGCGAGCCCCAAGTTCCCCCGCAGAGGGGGCATAGCCCCACAATAATTTCCCGACGAAAGCAATCCCCGCTAGTTTGCCCGCTATCGTGACCTTCGTGAGACCCTTCTCCACCAAGTCCAAAACTGAAGAACATCCTCCTGTCTAGCCGCCAAAGAGGCCCACCGTCGTGCACCAGAGCGCACAAATTCCTCCCATGCTGCCCGATGCGCTGTTTTCGTGGAGTGAGCTAGAGAACCTAGAACCAGTTGCAACATCCTCTGTTGCCTACGTACCACAGCTGGTGCGGCATTCTGGTCGTGGTCCTGTCCGCGTCCTTGGCGAGCCCACAGAATCTCCCCCACTGTGAACGAGACAAAGCATCCGCAATGTCATTGTCCACACCCGGCGCATGCACCGCGCGAAAAGCAATATCATGTTTCAAACACCCCAGCACGAAGACCCTCAACAACTTCAGGACCTGCTCATCTCGGGCAGACTGGCGATTTACAATGTGTACCACTGCCATATTATCAATTCGGAAAGTGACTTTCTTGTGCGCCAAGAGTTCCCCCCAAAGTGTGATTGCCACCACCAGAGGGAAAAACTCCAAGAAGGCAATGCTCCTGCCCCCCTCCAACCACTCCTCAGGCCAATGCTCGGCACACCACCTCCCTTGCCAGTACAGACCAAAACCAGCACTCCCTTCCGCGTCCGAAAAAATTTGGACATCCCACAACATGTCCACCTCCCTCATCAAAGGTATGCCGTTGAAATGTTGCAAGAAAAACTGCCACATCCTCAAGTCCTCCCGCACCCCGGCTGACAGACGTACATGATGATGTGGAGGCCTCTGCCCCGCAAGTGCCCTGCACAGTCACCTACAAAAAGTCCTCCCCACTCTGACCACCCGACAGGCGAAATTGAGGTGACCCAGGAGTACTTGAATGTCTTTAACCGTGACCTTCTGTTCTGACAACATGATTTCACACTTTGCCATCATTGCTGTTGCGCCCGCAGTCACTACCAGTGACATGGCAACGTCAACAGATGAATAGGATACTGTTGCCTCCCTTTCATCGATGAAATCATTCACCGAACTGCCTTCAGGTCACGACAGATGTTGAATGAGGCGAAACTGACCCTGCTCTTTTTTAGGCTCCACTCCAATGGGTGACACAATCAAATTTGGCAACGGCCAGTCCTGAAAGGGACCTGCCATGCGGCCCTCACGCACTTCCTTATCGAGCTTGTCTTGCACTACCTGAGAGTGCTCTCTTGCTGATTTTAGCACCCCAGTCCGAAACCCTCCAGAAATCCCAGTCGCAACCGCACAGCAGCCTCCCTCTCCGGATACCCCTGCAAGGCTGCCAACAAATTATCAACATTAACCGGAGTACGAGCCCTTGGGCCAGGCCCCTTAGCCCCTCGCCCCCCTCCCAGCTGCTGCTGCTGCTGACCCCCTGCCTTAAAACCTCCCGACTGTCACTGCTGTGAGCCCTGCAACTGCCCCTAGCCGCCCCAACAATTGACGAACGCGTGTCTTCCTCCACACCCGGAGCAATCGTGCCAGAAACGGCAGTACTCCCTGGTGCACACCTCCCCTTTTCCTTGGTGCCAATGGGCCGCTCCCAACCCTACCAAGTCTGGCACCCCGCGATGCTCTGATCGTCGCTCCACCGCCTGTAACAAAAAATGGTGGTCTGGTGTGCAGGGCCTACCCCTCTTCTCTCTCCCATCCCAACCCCTCTTACTAGCAGCCCCCAAAGGGCTCGCCACCCATGCCCACCTTACCACGCTTAAGTCTACTACCTCCTCCGCGTCCCCCACGTCCCCCTCCCCATCACTCCACAACAAGCCCCCCACCCCAGACCCCCCCGCCAGCTCGGCCCAGCCTCCTCCTCCTCTAGATCACCTCCCGTCATCCGTGCCGCAAAACCTCCCCCCCCGAAACCTCTGTACCTGCCCCCAAACGAAACCCGTCCTGCTCCCCCGACCCCTGTGCCCCAGAAACCCCCTCCGCCCACGATGGAAAAATGTCCAAACTCACCCAATCACGTTCGCTCCCGTCTGATTCTATATGAAGAGGTGACTCCCCTCGTCCGTCTCACCCCCTACCCCCGCAGAGACCCCCAGCCCCCCCAGGCCTGCCTGTCCCCGTGTCCCCACCACTCCTACCGATTGAGCCTGCGCACCTAGCCCAGGTACCCTACCCACTCTCCCCCCCACCATAGAAACCTGCTGTGTCTCTAAAACAACTTGGCTCCCTGCAACCTCCCAGGCCTCCATGACCAACCCCCCACCTGCTGCCCTAGCCGGGGCCGCTCTTCTCACATACGAGTGGCCCCTCTCAGCTTGGGAGTACGGAGGGGAGCCACGCGACGCGCTCCGCCTCCTATTCTGCCTCTGGGCCACATTCACTACATCGGTGCCAATATCCCCCCCATCCCCCCAACGCATTCCGGGCAGCGTGCTCATTTAGCACGCTGCCCGTCTGCCTAAAAGCTGCATTGTTTAGTGGGGCCGCTCCACTACACGAGCGGCCCTCGCCAGACTGCACCACGCTGTTTCCCTCCTCTGGGGCTGCTCCTCTGGCATCCGAGCGGCCCCCAGCAACATGCAGGCTCGGCGGGGAGACGCGCGACGCTCTCCCCCGCCGATCCGCTTTGCCCTCCGCTTTGCCGCCAGATCGCGCACCTCCCGCGACCCCACGCGACACCGCCCCCACATTCAGGGCCGCGCTCCTAGCATCTGCGCGACCCCCACTGCTCATCTTACTTCTTACTGCCTTCCGAGGGGGCAAGCAGGCCGCGACGGCGGCCGCCACTCCGGCCGACGCGCGCCTCACTGGGCGCGGGGGCGCGGCAACCACGGGGATCAAGAGATCCATCCGCCCCGCCTCGCGGAGAAGCCGCATCGCTTCTTGTACTTGATAATCACCACCAGCCATGACCACCGCTCACAATGATGAAGCCACAAGAAACACCACAGAAATTCCTACACCTGACAAAAAACCTAACTAGCACTGCGCTCACAGCCACTAGGTCACTAAACCTAAAATGGTGGCTGGGGAGGTGCAAAAATCGCATAAATACCCCTTGGGCTACTTCTAAAAATATTGGGCTACAATTGGGCTAGTCCCAATGTAGCCCAACAACATACAAAATGGCCGCTCGCTGGCCAGTCCCCCCCTTCCCAATCTGCCCGGGGGGCAGACCTCACCGTGCTCTGCTGCTCCCCAAGCCCCCATTTGCCTGGGGCTGCTATTGTCCCGTGGTCTGGCCCCTCTCATGTACCTTGCCTGTTGCCTTTTCCTGCCCTGGCCGCTTTCTGCTGTGGTGGGGAACACGCCCACACCGCCGCGGCCACACCCCCAGCCACACGTCACGGTGGCTGTACTGCCTCTGGTGTCCTCATGAGGTCAATGCGGCCGGCCTCTGCCAACAACCGCATGGCATCCTGTACTTTCCTCTCCGCACCTTGCATACTGTCTGCTATGGGAAAATCCTGCCTGCCCTTCGGCTGAACTCAACGCACGTTTTTTCCTTTCAAACCGGAAAAACAGCAAAACTGTAAAAGTGGTCCCTAACTGGTATCTGGCTGCCATGTCACCTTCCTAAAATGGTGTCACGGCGCCCGAAATGGCCGGTTATGAACCCCCGCCTGCCAGCCCAAACGGAGCACAAAGCAAGCAAAATTGTCTCTGGGCTACTCCAAATGGCCCAAAAACCCAATCACCCTTGCTGTTGGCCGCCCCCCCCCCCTAAAGCCCCATTTTGCACTCTTAAAAGGAGGTACCCACGCAAAGATTTTGCTGTGAGCAAATCTACTCACAGGTCGGTGTGGGCGTTACAAGACAGGATGGGCTGCGAGTTGGTGCATAGTCACAAATCTACACTTCTGTGGGTTTTAATAAAGTTCTTCCGATCCCCTTCCAGCCATGGAAAGATCTGAAATTTACTCCTGGCGTGGGGCGGAGTAAAGCCTTTTGATGAGTTTGACATTTTGAAGACCACCTCCCAAACTGGTGAGGATGGAGGGCAAAGGGGTTCTCCATGGGCCAAACTATGTGGAGAAAAAAATTGTTAGAAAGTAAATGTGCACTTACTTTGTAGATCGCCACCTCCACCAGAGGAACTATACACGTGTATTTGCTTTCGCAAAACGGAATTTTAAACAGTTTTTGAGGTGTAGGCTTAGAAATCTGTGACTGTCGAAGGTATGCAGGAGCAATTCAGGAAATGTCTGTGAATTTCTGAAAGCGGTAAACCTGCACTTTCCAATTCATTTTATAGGGCTGCCTCATCATTTTTTAATACCCCCTGAATATCGAAGATGCAAATCGAATATCTGTTCTTTCAGAAAAATACTCATAATGTATGTATTTAAAACTCATCCAAATCTGTAAATCCTCTTGTTGATGTCCGTCTAAAAATTAAAGACTGACACAAAAGCTGCTAATGGTTTTCTTTTCTTTTCCTTGTGTTCCCTTTCTCTATTAATGATATATTTCCCCCTTCCATTATCTTATACCCTATCCCTCTCTTTTTGAAATGATCCCTCTCAACTCTAACTTAAAAAGTTGCAAGGATTACAGTTTGCTTCCAGTTAAATGTACACATGGGATTTCCTTCCTGCTCATTACTGCTCAGTCTAATGCACACTGACACGCTTGGGGGTTAGGTAGTGCTAGACAAGAAAATACAAATGCGAGGTTGTAGGCCCACTGGTGCAGATATACAACTTTCTTTAGGAATTAAGCCCTAAACATTTAGGGGCAGATTTACAAGCCCCTTGCGCCACTTTTGCGTCACTTTTAACATGGGAAAAGTGACGCAAAAGTGGCGCAAGGGGCTTGTAAATCTGCCCCTTAGCTTTTACTTTTCACAGTAGGTATCAATGACCAGCCGAGTAATCAACTTGTCATCTTCAACTTTAGGGGCTCATAATAAGCATAACCTTGATTTCGAGGTGCCAGTTCCCATCTGCAGTCAGGATCCTGATAAATTGCCCCAGAAAACTTTGTGGCAGACAATTAAAGAAAGCATAAACCATCAACAGTTTCAAAATTGTGGTGTTTGACAGGTCAAGAAGATGGTCTGTACTGATGGTTGTGCTCTGTAATCTGCCTCTCTTCCTCTCCCTATGGATTATGCATTAGCCCCTGTCAGATATCTAGCAGAGGGTGAGGCTGGGCTTCTTCCTGTCCTCAAGTCTTGTGGAATCGCCAGAAGAGAGTGAAGATTCTCAGTAAAAGGTCCCAAACATTGCACATATCAAGTAACAGACATTTGGCTAATGTCCTCTTTTCGTCTTCTGTAAAACAATGACCACTTCTTATTCCGGATCTAAATGTCTTGATCACAGTTAGTGTCCAGGCAGCCGACGAAGGCCAGAAGATAATAGTAGCCACAAAGCTGCCACCCAAGTGTTCATGTAGTACCTCTGTCACGGCTGTCAGCTGCACTGAGCTCCAACAATGTCCTTCAGTCTCTGCTATGATCCAAGTTACTCTTGCAGCCCTTACACTTACATTTCTCATGGCAGGGTGATTTAGACACACCTCCAATGTCAAGACAGAAAATAGGCCACCTGTGGGAGTTACAGTCACCAGAACGTGTTCCATCACCTACTGCATCCTCTTTCTTCTGCTCCTTCTTCTGAAAATAGCCCTGATCCTCACTCTGGTCACCTCACAGCATCAATACTGCAACATCATCCACACAGGGCTTCTCAATGAAGATTTTAACAAATTTCAAAGGGCCCAACTACAAACAACCTGGCTCAATCTTAATGACATCATGATTAGATTAGATCAGACCCACCTGGTAATCGCCGGAAGATTACAGCTCCAGGTGCGGAGCAGGTTAATTAAGAGTGTTATAGTCCCACTGCAGGCTACCTCTGCAGGATCCTGCAGTGATGCACCCCCTCCAGGAGCATGGAGTCAGCCAGCTACAGTGTGCTTGTCCTCAAACCACAGATGACTAGATTATTTGTGGGCAGATAGCTCCACAAGCTGGGATCTTCACTACTGAATAACTAGCCATCTCACTGACATTTTCAAGAAAGGCTTCTTGAGGTGCCAAAGAAGTATGAAGAACCATGTCTACTGTTCATCAGTGACCAGTGGTACAGCATGGGGGTGGGGGTCTACATGGCGGTTGGCCCAGGCACACAAACTTCTTAGGGGGTGCAAAATTTTAAAAGAAAGTTTCGCCCTCCCTAACCCCTGGACCGTTAGCACTTCCTGAGCTAACAGTTCACAGGTTAGGGGGCGCAATACTTTCTTTTAAAATGTACCCCCTGGCACTGGCAACCCATGCTACACTGCTGTCAATGACTACAACCTGACATCTGTCCTCGACTCCTCACAACATTCCTTTGCACTCAGTGCACACATTCCTTAGACTGGTCTCACCATTCAATCAATCAATCACGACATTTGTAAAGCGCGCTACATACCCGTGAGGGCCTCAAGGCGCTGGGGGGGAGGGGGAGGAGGTGCTGCTATAGCTACTGATCGAAGAGCCAGTTCTTGAGATGTCGTCTGAAGGCTAGCAGGTCCTGGGTCTGACGCAGGTCTGTAGGGAGAGTGTTCCAGGTCTTGGCGGCGAGGTAGGGGAAGGATCTGCCGCCGCCGGTGGTTTTCCGGATGCGTGGAATTGTGGCGAGGGCGAGGTTGGCAGAGCGGAGGCTGCGGGCGGGGTTGTAAAAGCTGAGTCGGTAGTTGAGGTATGCTGGTCCGGCGTTGTGTAGGGCTTTGTGTGCGTGGATGAGGAGTTTGAAGGAGATCCTCTTGTTGACGGGGAGCCAGTGCAGGCCTCTCAGGTGGGGTGTGATGTGGCTGCGTTGGGGGACGTCGAGGATCATTCGTACTGAGGCGTTCTGGATGCGTTGCAGCCGTCTCAGGAGCTTGGTTGTTGTTCCTGCGTAGAGGGCGTTGTCGTAGTCCAGTCTGCTGGTGGCGAGGGCCTGGGTGATGGTTTTTCTCGTGACGGAGGGGATCCATTTGAAGATCTTGCGGAGCATTCGGAGGGTGTTGAAGCAGGACGCGGAGATGGTGTTGACTTGCTTGGTCATGGAGAGGGCGGAGTCGAGGATGATCCCCAGGTTGCGTGCGTGGTCGGTGGGTTCTGGGGCTGTTCCTAGCGATGTGGGCCACCAGGAGTCGTCCCAGGCTGATGGGTTCGGGCCGAGGATGATGACCTCCATTTTGTCTGAGTTCAGCTTTAGCCTGCTGTCCTTCATCCATTCGGCGACGGCCTTCATTCCTTTGCGGAGGTTGGTTTTGGCAGTGTGGGGGTCTTCAGTGAGGGATATGATCAGCTGGGTGTCGTCGGCGTAGGAGATGATGTTGAGGCAGTGTTGTCGTGCGACGCAGGCGAGTGGTGCCATGTAGATGTTAAACAGTGTCGGGCTGAGGGAAGATCGCCGCAGATGATCTCGGTGGTCTTGGATTGGAAGGGTGGGAGGCGGACGCTCTGGGTTCTACTGGAGAGGAAGGATGTGGCCCAGGACAGGGCCTTCTCCTGGATTCTGGCGTCGTGGAGGCGTGTTGCTAGGGTGCGGTGGCAGACCGTGTCGAAGGCTGCTGAGAGGTCCAGGAGGATGAGGGCGGCAGTTTCTCCTTTGTCCTGATGACGTCGGTGGCGGCGATGAGGGCGGTCTCGATGCTGTGGTTGCTCCGGAAGCCGGACTGGGACGGGTCCAGGATGTTGTTGTCTTTGAGGTAGCGGGTCAGCTGTCTGTTCACAATCTTCTCTGTGACTTTTTCCGGGAAGGGGAGCAGAGAGATGGGCCGTTAATCCTTGAGGTCCTTGGGGTCCGCCTTGGGTTTCTTCATAAGGACGTTGATCTCGGCGTGCTTCCAGCTTTTCGGGAAGGTTGCTGTCTCGAAGGAGATGTTGATTGTCTTCTGGAGGTGGGGTGCGATGGCTGTGCTGGCTGTGTTGAAAATGTGGTGAGGGCATGGGTCAGATGGGGATTCGGAATGGATAGAGTTCATGGTCATGCTGGTGTCTTCGATGCTGACGAGGTCAGACGATTGGTGCGGGTGGGGGCCTGCGAGCTGGTAGTCTCGGCGGTGGATGTGGGGGTGTTGGTGTTGAAGCTGTTGTGGATGTCAGCAATCTTGCATTGGAAGAAGGTGGCCAGTGAATCGCACAGGTCTTGTGAAGGTGGAATGTCGTTGGTGTTGGAGCTGGGGTTGGAGAGTTCTTTCACGATGCTGAAGAGTTCTTTGGAGTTGTGAGCGTTGTTGTCTAGGCGGTCCTTGAAGGCGGTCCTCTTGGCGGTCCTGATGAGTTGGTGGTGTCTGCGGGTGGCATTCTTGTGGGCGGTGTAGCTGTCTGGTGTTCGGTCGCGGAGCCAGTTCTTCTCCAGCTTCCGACAGGTGCGCTTGGAGGTCCGGAGGTCATTGGTGAACCAGGCAGCTTTCTTGTTGGTGTGGTTGGTTGCGGAGGTATTGAGTGGGGCGAGGGTGTCGGCGCAGTCGCTGATCCATAGTTTGAGGTTGATGATGGCGGTGTGGGGTCGGTGGGTGGTCCTAGGGCAAGAGTGGTGGTCAGTTGGTCCTTGGTGACCTTGTCCCAGCGGCGGTGTGGCAACCGTTGGGTGCGGTGGTGAGTGGTGGGTTTCCAGAAGGTGAAGTGGACGCATCTGTGGTCGGTCCAGTGGGGTTCAGTGGTGTGGTTGAAGGAGACATAGGGGCTTGCGGAGAAGATGGGGTCCAGCGTGTTTCCGGCGGCGTGGGTGGGTGTAGTCACAAGCTGTTTGAGTCCGGGGTTGGCAAGATTGTCGATCAGGGCGGTGGAGTTGGCGTCTTGTTGTTCTCGAGGTGGAAATTCAGGTCTCTGAGGAGGCTGTAGTCCGTTGAGGCGAGGCCATGGGTGCTGATGAGGTCGGCGACGGTGTCGCTGAACTGTAGTCGGGGTCCGGGTGGTCTGCATACGAGTGTTCCTCTGAGGGTGGTATGTGGGTCGGTGTGGATCAGGAAGTGCATGAGCTCGGTGGTGGTGAGGGTGTCGTCGGTGTTGGTCGAGACTCTGAGGGTGTCCTTGTGAATGATGGCGATACCACCTCCCACTCCGTTGGGGAGGTCTCTGCGGGAGATCTTGTAGCCCTCTGGGATGGTTATGGCGATGTCAGGCGCCGAGGTGGTGTTCAGCCAGGTCTCCGTCAGGAAGGCGACGTCGGGGGCTGTTGAGTCTAGGAGGTCCCAGAGTTCGATGGCGTGCTTGCAAGCGGAGCGGGTGTTGAGGAGGATGCATCGGAGGTGGTTGGGTTCTCTGGTTGTATGTTTGGGGGGCCGGATGCTGGTGAAGCTGCAGTTCCGGCAGGTGAAGGGCCCTTGGGTGCACCTCGGGAGGGCCCGGTAGCAGGAATGGTCTCGTCCAGGGTTGAGTGCGTGGAGGGTGCTGGAGTCGTAATGCAGTCTGGTGTGCTGGCGGCGTCGGGGTCCAGGGGTTCTGGTGCTGGGCGCGGTCCAGGTGTGGACGGGCGCAGACGGGTTTGATTTTGGCGCGCCTTCGGCGCACAGTCTGCGCGTCCACTGCGTGCGTCCGCGTCCTGGCGGCGCCCTCCATAAGAGGCGAAGTGGGAGGGAGGAGCAGCTGGGAGGCGGGAGCGGGGCGGCCAATGGGTGACTAGTGATGGAACACAGAAGGCAAGGTGGGCGGGGCCGCAGGGGGGCAGCAGCGGGAAGCGGGGAGCGGTTTTACAGTGCAAGGGCGCTTGAGAGCCCAAAAACAGAAGAAAAGCATCAGAAAATACCGTGGCAGCAGAAATAAAATACAGAAATAAAATACAGTAACAGTAATGGCACAGTCGACAGACCACAATGCAGGAGCGCACCAGCGGCGAGCTCACAGTAGCAGCGGCAGCGGGGCAGGAGTTGCGGGCGCACAGGAGGAGCCGTGCGGCGAGGGGAGCGACTTGACCTGCAAGCAGGGTCAAGTGTCACACTCGCTGCCGCGCGGCGCCCTCCATAAGAGGCCAAGTGGGAGGGAGGAGCAGCTGGGAGGCGGGAGCGGGGCGGCCAATGGGTGACTAGGGATGGGACACAGAAGGCAAGGTGGGCGGGGCCGCAGGGGGGCAGCGGCGGGAAGCGGGGAGCGGGTTTACAGTGCAAAGGGGCGCTTGAGAGCCCAAAAACAGATGAAAAGCGGCAGAAAATACAGTGGCAGCAGAAATAATATACAGAAATAAAATACAGTAACAGTAACGGCACAGTCGACAGACCACAATACAGGAGCACACCAGCGGCGAGCTCACAGTGGCGGAGGCAGCGGGGCAGGAGTTACGGGCGCACAGGAGGAGCCGTGCGGCGAGGGGAGCGACCTGACCTGCGAGCCATTAAACCCATTCAGTCTGCCTGGTGTTGCCCAAAGCCTTACCTTTATGTTGATTAGAGCCGGATGTATTATTGTAAACATCCTGCACTATGGCACTTTACCCAGTGCCTCCTCAAGATTTTTTTTCTGTGATCTCAATCCTCATACTTCTACCAAAAGTTCACTGAAGTGGTTCCTAGCTTCATAATACACTTTACAAATGCAATAATTAAATAAATGTTGATTACGGAATGGGGCATTTTCCAAATAAATGAGGGGGCTGCAAGATACGCACATCCCTACTGGGCTCAAAAATGCTAAAGTGAGAGACTAGAATTTAGATATTGGTCGATGTATTTACCACCATTGAGATGGTTGTTAAACCTACCTTTGGCCGTTATAAATTGAGTTCTTGGTTTACGGGGGTATGAGCCCTGGTCTAGCAGCCACCACAATCCTAATTAGAGGAAGAGGCAGGCAAATCCTAAATTAACCTGTTCTCAACCTCTGGTACCTTAGCACAGTGCAGTCAGGCTAAACTCAGAGGCAATGTGTAAAGTATGTGTGCAATACTTCAAACAGTAAAACAGTTATAACACCACACAAAAAGATCCTATACCAGGTTTAGATAAATAGATTATATTTAAATAAATGAAACAAGACAAAAACAACAAAAATCCAATAGGTAAAACTTAGGATATCGAATGTCAATGTTTTTGAGGAAAATGGCGTCAAGAAGCAAAAAGCGCTATTTGGGAAATCTGGTCACGCCGGACTCGGACAAAGTAAAAATTTCAGGACAACCTTGATGGAGCACGGATCAACTAAAGGGACCCAGTTATGCCCACTGTACCAAAGTACCTTATTGCATAGATCAGAGGCAAGAAGCGTTGCGCAGTTGAGGCAATGCGTCCGTTCCGAAATTCTTCGAGGCTGCAGTGTGAGATCCTATGCATCATCACCGAGGATCCTGTCAATGGGGGTAGCGATGAGAAGTCCGGGCGTCAAGGATGTGGCACTCAGCTAAGGCGATGCGTTGGTTTCGAGGAGCTGCGAGGCTGTGATGCAGAGGCCGGTGTTGTCATCAAGCTGCCGTTGGCGAGGAATGCGAGGACCGGGATCAGCGATGTGCCACACCAGCAGCAGTACACCAGTTCCGAAGATTGCGAGGGCGTTGTGGACCTTCTGCGGTGAGCCCAATCCACGCAACAGCAGCAATGTGGCTGTTCTGTTCGAGGATGCGCCACTCAGCTGAGGAGATGTGTCTGTCCAGCTGGAGGATGCACCGATCAGCAGAGAAGATGTGCAGGTTCTGCTGGGATGCACCTTAGATCCACATCCAAGGGCCCAGGACTAGGGTGGCACCACTTGGCAGGGTAGGTTCACAGCTGGCAGAGTACAGGTGCAGATGCAAGGTTGTTGGAAGCCTGTTTTATCCCTGAGGCTTTAGATCAGGTTGCCAGCCAACTAGTCCTTGGAGTCACTGTGGGTTCTGTGTTCAAGTGATGCAGGTCCACTCCTTCTCACCCAGGCAAGGAGGGTAGGAGGCAGTATGACAGCACAGGAGGGCAGCAATACCTTCCACCGCAGCATTCCAGCAGAGTGGCAGTCCTTCTGCAGCACAGCATTCCTTCTTCCTGCCAGAGTATCCACAGGTTCAAAAGTGTACTGAAGTGGTGGTGTTTGAGGTCCAGTACTTACACCGAGTAGTGCCTTTAAAATGAGGGGGACTTCAAAGACAAGCCTTTGAAGTGCACACGGGTCCTGCCCTTCCTGCCTTGGCCCCAGACTCACTACAGGGGATTTTCAGCCCTTTGTGGCGGGACAGGACATAGCCTATTCAGGTATAAGTGAGGCTGAATCCAGCTCCTCCCTTCCATCCAGCTAGGAGGGCCTATCAAGTTGCACCGAAGCTCCCACTGTGTGTGGCTGTCTAGGGGGTATACAGAAAGCCCAGCTGTCACGTACCTCGTGCATGTGATCAGAAAAAGGCAACAGTCACCAAATGGTTAAACCAAGAAAAGGCCAACTTTCTAAAACTAAAAGACACAAATGATGGACAGAATGCTGAACAATGCAAACATTCACCCCCACAAAGATCTGGGTTTAATCCATCATTCTTTTGCTCACAACGCCACCCCAGTTTAGACCCACCTATATGCAAATCAGTCTTGACCCTGCTCCTAATGGGAACAGTACAGCCTGAACTGCCAAGCCAGGGCCTCCCTGGACCTGAAACAAGCATCCTGGGGCTGGTGTCGGGGAATCACCCCTCATCAGCCAGGCTAACTTGAATCCAGTAGCGCAGTGAGCAAGGGACCCACGTATGTGCATACCCTTCCCACTTAAGGCAACAAAAACAAAAGGAACAAATGATGGACAGAATGCCGAACAATGCAAACGTTCACCCCAGTCACAAAGATCTGGGTTTAATCCATTGTTCTTTTACTCACCACGCCACCCCAGTTTGGATCCAGCTATATGCAAATCAGTCTTGACCATGCTCCATATGAGAACAGTCCAACCCAAACTGCCAAGCAAGGTCACCCCTCATTAGCCAGGCTAGCTTGAATCCAGTGGCGCAGTGAGCACGGGACCCACATTCAGGGATGTTTACCAACTTTCTTTTTTGAATGGGAGCTTGTGCTGTGGGCGGTTTTGGCCCGCAGCACAAGCTTCCATTGAAAAATGGAAGTTTGCAACCGCACCATGTGAGGGTTGCATCATAATGGAGTTGTGGTAACCGCCAACCTATGGTTGGGTGGTTCCTTCCCCGCAACGGTGTCGGTCGGAGGCACCATTAATGTATTAGTGAGTGTGTAATTGTACAGTTTTATATATTTTCTTATGTATTTCAGTTTGTTTATGTTTATTACACATGTATTATTGAATGCTGTGTTATTTCTTTAGGTGAGTTGGGTGGGAAGAAAATACATATGCAATATTTTGTGTAATAATTGATGCTCATATGTAATTTATTATTTCACTATTAATTATGTATTTTTTTATATTTAATATTCTGTGAAAAGATTTTCATTTATATAATGGTAAGAGCTTCCATTGAAAAATGGAAGTTTACAACCGCACCATGTGAGGGTTGCATCATAATGGAGTTGTGGTAACCGCCAACCTATGGTTGGGTGGTTCCTTCCCCGCAACGGTGTCGGTCGGAGGCACCATTAATGTATTAGTGAGTGTGTAATTGTACAGTTTTATATATTTTCTTATGTATTTCAGTTTGTTTATGTTTATTACACATGTATTATTGAATGCTGTGTTATTTCTTTAGGTGAGTTGGGTGGGAAGAAAATACATATGCAATATTTTGTGTAATAATTGATGCTCATATGTAATTTATTATTTCACTATTAATTATGTATTTTTTTATATTTATTATTCTGTGAAAAGATTTTCATTTATATAATGGTAAGAGCTTTTCAAAATGTTTTGTGCAATGAGATTACTCACTTAAAATGTTGTTTTTTTATGTATAAAGTGAGATTAAACAAATCAGTATTTGCCATGACTTACATTGTGAGGCACACTTTACCTCATATCCCCTAAGCCTGGGCGTTATGGGCGTAGTGGGGCTATGTGGAGCAGCGCGTAGTGTGCCCAAATCTACGCACACTCGCGCGCTCCGCGTAGCCCCACTACGCGCTGCCCGCCACCCGCCCACCCTCCTTTTAAAATAATATAATTTTATCTGAGATCATTCCAGACATTTTCAAAACGGTGTCATATACTCAGAACACATAATACAGGGCACTTAAGGCTAGCCATTCTTGCACCAAGAGCGCAATCGCTACTTACAAGTACCACTAATGACAAACCACAGACATTTAAACACACATTTAACCCACAGATCAACACTTAGGACAGAAACAGACTGTACTTAAACCAAACTATTTGTAAATACTAGTTGTAAGTCATATTCACTAGATTTGGCTGGCTGAACACCAAGAAAAAAACGCTCTGCATATCACCACTTAAGAATGTTACTAAGTGCACAGACCAGGATCCTTTCTACGTACATAGTTAGTTCCTCGGGGTACTAGTCACCAAGGAAGAAATACATTTCTATACCTTAACCTAGTTAAGTATCCCCTCTAGGGGAGCCGGCTAATTCAATACAAGTTCCAAGGGTACCTACACAAATGCAACACATTCTACGATGTGTGCTAAGAACAGGCATGCCAAAAATATTGCAGCATATACAATATTATACACAAAGTAGCACTTAACTCAAATTGTGCCGTTCAAGTTTACAAAAGTTTCTCATTACCTGCCTACATAAACTGCAGTTTACATATTTCCAAATTCCAAATATTGGCCAATTTCCATACAAATCCAAGAAGCGTCGTAACAAACGACCTTACCAAGTACAAGTTTCCAGATTCTAACTGCCAAGTTCTGAGTGACAAAACGGTCATTTTTAGAATACTCACGCCAAAAATGTTCTCAGTCAGGAGTGGTAAGCAGTTGGGGGAGTCCAATCAGGAAGACCAGAAATATACTGGGCTGCAGAGACAGAATCTCAGTTTTAGGGTACCTTTTTACTAGAGTCCTGTTCTGTCCTCCTCAGTAGATTCCTGTCTCCCATCAGGATCACTCCCTTGGATAGCCACTTCTCTGATGAGCCTCACAGAGGGCACCAATTGTAGAAATCAAAACCTTCTCTGGGGCTTCACTGATACACCTGGTCCTTTTAAACCAACAAAGAAGAGATTGGCACAGAAGCTGTAATATAAAATACATCTTTTTATTTAACCTCTAAAGAGGGAAAAATGCGTCATACAGAATTCTCAAATCACTGTAGGAGACATTTCTAAGGAGTACAGAGAACAGGGGCATTATATACCCACACAGGGGCTGAAAAAAGCAGTACAAGTACACATGAGAAGAGTTATGCACATAGATGGTCATACAGAAACTGCACAGTCAACAAGTAGGAGGAGTAATAAGTTGCTGACATCAGTTAGAACAGCCTGACAGTTCTATACTAGGAACAGGTGCACTCTACTAGCTAAGCACATCTGAGCATGTGCAAGACTCTGGGAGAGGGAAACAGCAAATGTCCAGCACATAGCTAACTAAAATGGCTGCCAATTACAAAATGGCTTTCAGCTCATGCTAAGAGATTAATGAAATCTTCAACAACGTGACTTGTGCTTGCAACTCAGATCGAAGAATTTTGATTGTCACATGATTATTTTACTGAGAAATTAATCATATATGGCAATTTTGGTAATATTGCCATATTTTTTGTTTCAAGGTATGCGAATGATAGATGCGACAATAAGGAGCTACCAGGTTTGGTTTTCTTTGGGAAAAACCAATAATATTTTTAAACAGGCTGCCTGTCTCCCGCACCCATAACTTATCATAAGTTAAGAGATTAGTTTGTATATTCCTCTGTCAAATAGTAAATGTTCTTTCATGCTGAAATAATATTTGATCCACTGAACTTAGGTGCACTGCACTCCAAATAAGGGTGGTAAGGCTATGCCCTCAATATAGAGCTTCTATATATTCCTCCATTTTAGGTAAACAAGTACTGGTGCATATGTAGGTAATACACTTTACAATTTTACATTACATATAGTCTGCTGGAGCACAGACTATTTCGCAAAGATACATCAGACATTCAACATTTTGGCTTCCATGTTAGATGTATACAATGTTACTTAAATTTGCATTTAAAATGCAATAGGTGAAATAATATTGAAAATGTAATATTCTGAATGACTAAATGCAAGAAACCGTGAATGAACCCAATGCCCCCGTGATGAATCCTCGCCTACCCTGACTGCGAATAATTCATACCACGCATATGTTCCTGGCGGTACCCTCAACCACTGCACTCTTAGGACAGTCCCTCTGTTGGTCTTCTTTGCTTGGGAATCCTGACAAATTTGTACTTATGCAAGTGGTGTTTGGACAAAATATCAGATTAGAAATATTGAGTTACAGAAAGATTGGGAACAAATATTGTGACACAAAAATATCAGGATGCAGGGATAGCTTTGTCAAGAATATTGATTTTTTTCAGGTATGTAATATCGTTTTCAATCATATTGTTGTTGTGAATATTGTTTTCAATAAGATAGTTGTGAAAAATATATATATTTTTAAATTATCTTTATGTGTGTTAGTTCATATCTTAATTTTATGAGATTGTATAAATGTTAATACGATTTTGAAATATAGTTTGTAATTTTAAGTGATTTATAAGTGTCTTATTTTTTATTTAATTACTAATAGTAATTTATATTGTTGTAGTGGGTTTCTCAGTTTGTAGGGGTGTAGGGTGGGAAGTTTATTAATTATAATAAAAAACCTATTATGTATTAATTATTCATTTTAATTGATTAATAAATATATGAAATGTGTCTAATAATTATATATTTTAAATTATATATTAGGTATGGGTTGTTGGGTTGTAGGGATATAGGGTAGGAAGTTAAATAATTAATAATTAACAATTAATTATTAATGTATAATTTAATTGATTATTAATTATATATATTATGTAATAATTGTATTTTATAATTTATATATTAGGTGAGGGCTGCTGGGTTTGTAGAGGTATAGGGTGGGAGGTTAATTAAGTAATAATTAATAAATAATTGATTATCAATTTATTATTAACTATGCAATTGATTCATAAATATGCAAATTGTATAATATATTTTTAAGTTATATATTAGGTGCGGGCTGTTGGATAAGTAAGGGATAACGTGGAAACTTAATTAATTAATAATTAATTAGCAATGTATTATTATTTTATTGATTAGTAATTACGTAAATTCTGTAATAATTGTATTTTTTTAAGTTCTATATTAGGTGCGGGCTGCTGGGTTTGTAGGGCTATAGGGTGGGGAGATGATTATAAATTAATAATTCATTGTTAGATTATTAATTAATATTTAGTTGATTAGTAACTGTGTTACATGTATTTATTTTTGTTATATTTTAACTGTGGGCTGGTAGGTTTGTGGGTGTATAGTGTGGTTAGTTAAGTAATAAATAAAAAATAAAAAAAATGATGATTAATTATTAATTTGTTCACCAATCATGTCAATTGTTTTTCATTTTTATATACATATATATTTTTGGTTAATTAATAAAGTTCATATTGAGAGTTTTATATTTATTATAAATTCATAGGGTAATGTTTAATATATGTTATGTGTTTGAAGTGAAGCGCTTTCCCTACTGTTGCACAAACTGGAATCGGAATAGTAATCTTGACCTCTCTAAAGTCCCACGCTTTCCCTACTGTTGCAGAGATTGGAGTGGAAATAGTAAATGTTACCCCTTTAGAGTCCAATGCTTTCCCTACTATTGCACAGACTGGAATAGGAATAGTAGTTTTTACCCTCCGTAATCCAACGCTTTCCGTACTGTTGCATAGACTGGAGTGGGAGTAGTAAATCTTGATCCTCCAGAGTTCAACGATTTCCTTACTGTTGCACTAACTGGAGTGGGAATAGTAAATTTAACCCCTCCAAAGTCCATCACTTTCCTTAATGTTGCACAGACTGGAGTGGAAATAGTAAATATAACCCCTCTGAAGTCCAACTATTTCCTTAATGTTGCACACATTGGAGTGGTAATAGTAAATGTAATCCCTCAGAAGTCCAACGCTTTCCCTACTGGTGCACACACTGGAGTGGCAATAGTAAATGTTACCCCTCCGGAGTCCAATGCTTTCACTACTGTTGTACAGACTGGAGTGGGAATAGAACATTTGACACCTCAGAAGTCCAACACTTTCCCTACTGTAACATAAACTGGAGTGGGAATAGGAAATACAACCCCTCCAAAGCTCAACCCTTTCCTTACTCTTGCAGTCACTGGACTGAGAATAGTAAATTTAATCCCTCCGAAGTCCATTGCTTTCCCTACTGTTACACACACTGGAGTGGGAAGAGTAAAGTTTACCTGTCCGGAGTACAATGCTTTCTCTACTGTTGCACAGACTGGAGTGGGAATAGTATATCTATCATTCCCAGACTTTAATACTTTTTAAATATTTAAATATATGTAATATAAATATTTGTTATTACTTGTACATATATGTATTTTTTGCATAATTAAAAACTTTTTTTAGTAAATATCATTTATTTAATTTGGTATTTTTTTTATGTTTTGCATTTTATTTGCTAATGTTTTATGTTTTAAGTATAAATATCAAATAGCTTTATGTTGGCAGGAAGCCATGAAAACAGAATAAAACGCAGATGATACATAAAAAAACAATCATCAAATTGTTTTTTTACTAAAGAAGATAAAAGGTAATCACAATACTTATCCTCCTAGACTATGGGGCATACAATACAATCTCCTAGTCAATTTGAGGCATCTTTATATAGTAAAACATAATTAATATACAATTCAACACACAGCTCATCGTAAAATGTCATATGCATATTCTGTTTGGGACATCTTTGTATAGTAAGACGCCATATGTGATTTAGCACGCATCTCATCATAAAGTGCCATGTGCATGTTCATTAATTCCTAACATTTCTATACAGGGGAACCCTGTGTGGGAATACACGTTACTAAATTATAGGAATAAGCGGGATTCACCATGAATCATACAGCACTATCGTCATTGAATGCAGAGTGAAAGCGTGTGCTATGTGAAATATCTTGGGTGCCCCTTGCTGCTAAACCCTCCTGCACCATTTGACTTATTCTTCACATTCCCAGCAGACATCTGCTTACACCAAAGGTGATTTGCTGCTATCATCATATCTGAGCATCCTAGTGGCCTCTTTGTGCTCTCTGACTCCCAGGCTCTGACACAGCAGGACGACCCATCTTTTTCTGAAATTAGTGTAAAGAGGGCTGAAGACCAATACATGTTCGACTATTTCTTTACGGGCACAACACATTAAACACTGGGCTTCATGATCCTTCATAGGGCGGGCCCAATTTGCTGTGAAAGAGCCGAGGGGCAGGGTTCAATGCTGAAGTTGCAAATACAGTCGCCTAGATAGTGGTGGTTGTATCTCATCCAGGAAATTCTCCTTCCTGCATGGGTTTAAGAGAGAGAAAAGCTTCTATCAAGGGACCATATCTCCACTGGGGAAGAAGCACAGAGTCTTTATTTTGCCAGAACACTGACTTGAGCAATGACTTGGATATAGCCCCTGCTACACCAGGAAAGCTCCACAAACTCCCAAGCCCTATTTCCTGTAGGGTGGCTTTGATATACCGTATCCAAGGGTTGTCTAATGAAGCAGTTATAGACAGAATTTCCTCCAGGCCCTTACAATAGGAGGTGAGCCCGGGGTTGAGGCAGATTATCCTCAAGTAAAGTAAAGGGTGCAACCCTACGCTATCAGAGATTAGTCTCCATTTTAAATACATATATGCTTTTAATAATTCTAAATTTAAAAACCCCATGTAATCTATTATAAAGCAAAATACAGTTTCCAGTATTAGTGTTATACTATATATATGCATATATAAACATAGACACCCATATATTTATGTGTGTATGTTTGTGTAAGTATACATTCATATACAGTATTAAATGTTAGTTACATTTATTTAATTTACAATATATTAATGTACATATTAAAATATTTAAGATTGACTATTTTAAACAATATATACAATACATTAAAAAATAATATTTTTGTATGTTTTTAACGATATTAATGTGAACCAATTTTTTGTGATATTTTTGTACTTAGCTTTATGAGTGTAAGGAAACAATATTTTTGTAGTCTATTATTTTGACATGATATTTCTGTATCACGCCATTGTAGTGATCGATATTATGTCAGTGATCCATCTCTAAGAATCAATATGAGCAGCTGATTCCCAACATCTTTGTTCAAGGCCAAATTCCTTCCAATCCACTAAGGGGCCGATTCCGATTCCGGCCGCAAAACTAACCGACCGACACGGACCCGGACCGGATACCGACCGACACGGACCAGCGCCGTACGACCCGTGCAGTACGATGCATCGTGAGTGAATTACAACCGACACGTACGGAATACAAGCCGTACGACCGAGTCGTAGGGAAAATAGTGATCCGGCCAGAAAACCGACGCGATTTTCACCGACCGACACGAACCCGGAATGAACCCGACCGACCCGTACCCGCGATGTCCGATCCGCGCAGTACGATGCAATGCGTGTAAAACCAGACTGACTCGCACGAAGACCAAGCCACACGACCGACACGCACAGACAACCGGGCCCACAAGCAATAGAGACCTTCGCGACCGACGCGTATGAAACACAGAAGATAGGCAGCGTGAACGAGGTGGAGAAGCCCGCACGAGACAACAGCAGCGTCCGTCTCCGTCACATGAACGTCTCCTTCATGCCTACAAAACCCAAAGGAAAAAAGACAAAAAAAGGACCAAACAAGCAATGACAAAGCCAATAAATATCAACAAAAAAAATGGGACAAAGACACACCCACAACTCCAAATATATAAAGGACTACAATCACTACCATAGTCCCTTGCAAACAGGAGACACAGCCAGCAGCAAACACCATTACACAGCAACCACAGACACACTCACAGCTCACCCATCACACAACCCACACACCATCAGCACCTCATCCACAAGCACATACACATACAGCCAGCAAAACCAACACCAACCCACCCTCACTTGCACCCTCACACACACATCTCTCACTAACATCACCCATCACCATGACCCCAAAGAAGAATCCAAAGTTCACAGATAGTGAGTTAGAAGTACTGGTAGACGAGCTCATCAGAGTAGAGCCACATTTGTTTGGGATATTGGTCCAAAGGACCCCCATGTCACAGAAAACAAAGATGTGGGCGAGGATTGTGGACAAGGTGAGCACTCAAGCACCAGCAAGGCGCACAAAGGACGATATCCAGAACAGGAGGTATGACGTGCGCAGGAGGGTCAAGAAACTCATCGAAAAAGATCACGTCCTGAGTCAGTGCACCGGCGGTGGCCCTCCTGCCAAACCAGTCTACTTCAGGACCTGGGAGGAGAAGGTGCGGGACATCCTACCACCAGAGAGCGTCCATGGGCCAACAGACATACCAGAGCCTGGTGAGTACACAAACAACATATCCAAGATTGTGTGGCAAGGGTACAGTGAAACCATGCATCGCAAGCAAAGCTACAGTAACCAATAGATAATCATCCCAAGATGTGTATGCCAGTCAGACAAACACAATACCTGCCATCTCATAGTGACTTGGAACTGTGTCATGACATGCACCAACCTACAAACAAATAGAGCAAGCCAGTGGCACAAAGCTAAATAGACACTGCCCGACAGTTTTCCACCACAAACACACTACCTCACAGTGTAGTTGACTGACAGGAAGGAATAGTGGGGATGCAGGGGAAGTGAGTGTATCCAAAAGCATGATGGGGCCTGTAGTCACAGATAATGCTCCCCCTCCTGATTGACCCATCAAGACATCTGTGAAACATGCCCACATCACAGGGAGTGGAAAATGACTGACAAGATGGCTGACACTGGGTCCTGCTGTGGGGAGCACAAGACCCTGGTAGGGGTTGTGTGCAAATCAGAAGCAGGACACCACTGACTGACATCCTGAAAGACAACTTGCACGCCCTACAATGGAAGCACGTTTCATGATGGGAAGGAGGACTGACAGCCCTGACCATACTTACCAGCATGTGGAGACACACCCCCCCATAACACAAATTCCACACAACTCACCGGGTAGAATGCATTGACCCACACCTCAGTGAAATATCAGCAAAAGATACCCCGTACTGGGTGCTGCTGTGTGAAACACAGGGGCTCTCTTTGGGCTTGTAGCCAAACAAACACCAGGATTTCACAGTCAGCCATCTTGCCATTGCTGTCACACCCCCTCACAGGGAAGCAGAGTCAAGAGGAAGGAAGTATGGGCATGCTGGGAAGGGGGATGTAGCCAAGAGTATGATGGGAGTCACAGTCACAGACAATCTACACCCACCCACATGGCCCAGCAAGCATACACTGAACCATGCTCGCCTCACAGGGAGTGGGAAGGGACTGACAAGATGTCTGACACTGGGCTCTGTTGTGGGGTGCACAAGGCCCTGCTGGGAAATAGGCTACAACAAACACCAAGACTTCACAGTCAGCCATCTTGCCATTGCTGTCACCCCCCCTCACAGGGAAGCAGAGTCAAGAGGGAGGAAGTATGGGCATGCTGGGAAGGGGGGTGTAGCCAAGAGTATGATGGGAGTGGCAGTCACAGACAATCTACACCCACCCACATGGCCCAGCAAGCTCACACTGAACCATGCTCACCTCACAGGGAGTTGGAATGGACTGACAGTATGTCTGACACTGGGCTCTGTTGTGGGGAGCACAAGGCCATGCTGGGAACTGGGCAACAACAATATCAAACTCTGTCCGTGACCAGCTGGGAAAAAGCAGTGTACAGGCAGGCATCTGTTCGTAAAGTAGAAAATGTCATGTTTGTGAACCATCGATGTATGTAGAAACATAACTCACATTGTGTGTCTCTTCCAAACACAGGTGGTGCTGGGCACCCAGCACCAAATGAAGAGGATTCCCCAGCCCAGACTCTGGCAGACACTGAGCTCTCTGGTTTGACACTGTCTCTGTCCTCTTCAGATGACGACGACCAACCTGGCCCCTCCGGTGTGAGTCATCATGCAGCACCAGCAGCATCAACATCTGCACCCCCTGTACCCACGCCTCCAGCATCCGGAAACCGACAGGGCACCCCCACCAACACGGACAGACCAAGGCCACTGAACACCCATAGCACAGGGACATAGGACACCCCGGAAGCTGCAGCAAACACCACCAGCAACACCACTCAAGGGGTCCCAGTGTCACCTGTGCGTCCCGCTGCTGGTCCTGCCCGTGTGGACAGGGGTGCTGGGAGGGGTGGGAGGCAGAGGGCGCGCCTTGCAGAGGGGTCTGGAATGCATGATGACTCCTACCTGGCACGCATCATAGATGCGTACCAGGATAGCACCGGAGGATTTGGCCAGGTAGTGGGGATCCTCAAGGACATGCAACAGGAGCAGGCTGCCCACCATGCCCGTATTGAGGCCAAGTGGGATGCCCTTACTGCAGTGCATCGGGACATACTCCAATGCCTCCGCCAGATCAACACAAACCTGTCCACACCTCCCTATATGGCCACAACATCTGTTGCAACACCATCTGCCAGCGCCACAGGGAGGGAGGAGGACTCTGCCGGAGAGTCCCCTGCACTGCAGAGGCCTGCACCTGAGGATCCACCCCCCAGGAAGAAGAGGGGTCATCCGAAGAAGGGCATGTGAGAGGCAGATGTCCCAGCACATCCCCCAGGGCCTCTAAACCTGTTCTGGACAATGTTCTTTGTGCGCAACCCGTTCACCTTGTCCAATCGCACACAACTCGCCCACATGACATGGAGGGTTCATGTTGGGCCAATGTAGCAGATGACTGTGGACTTTACTCTGGACATTTCATCTACGAGCACATCCAACTCTAATGTGAACTTTGGATTCCAAAACAAATGTACAGCACCCACCATCCTGTGCACTTACCTCACACATGTTTGAAAATAAACTCACCAGTACACCATACTTGCCTCTGTTGTGATTCCAACTTGTCATGTGTCACGGAGATGTCGATCTGCTACTCACCACAGTGCATGCCAAATACTGCAACAATGTGACCAACGTAAGATGAGTCATGGTGATGTAACACATGTGAGGGAGACACACCACTATGGCACCACAACACATACTCACCATGGCCATGTTACCTATCCCACACAATGATGTTGACCTGAAACACATTGGCATGCACAGACACAACACCAACCCCAGTCAGTGGTAACAAGTCCACAGGTGAGGTAAGCAGATGACAGTCAGATGTGGGAAGACAGACAACACACATAACAAAGCGTAGCACAGGTTCATTACACATCAGCAACATGTTTATTCCACAATAGTTGTAAGGTAATTCTACGTAACAGTGGACACACGCTCACAAAGTGTTGGAGAATTGAAGTCCAGGGATGTGTGGTACATCAGTTGATGGGAATTGACAACTTCCACACTGGTGTTGGATTCTGGGTGTTGGGGGTCAGTGTTGACCAAACAACAGGCAAAGTACCCTGGGAAGGACAGACACAAGACACAGTCAAAAGCACAGCAGAACAGGAGAGAAATGCAGTACACATTCACAAAACATGTCGCAAGACACCTACACAAAACAAGTTAGCAGTACTACCCTATTGTGGAGTACACACCACCTGAATGGACACATCACTGCACGCATCCAGTCAAGTGGCACACAGACATACTCAGACAGCAACAGAGCAGCCACAACACATTCCAGGCCACCTCCATACATTGACATAACAACCCTGGAAACTCACATTCAGGTGAAGAAGTTGTTGATGAGCTGGGAGCGGACGTCACCCTCATCCTCATCATCACTGGCATCTTGGCCCAGGCCGGGATCCTCCACAGGTGCCGGAGGTTGGTCATCGTCATCGTCATCCTGGATCAGAGGCACCTCCTTCCGCACTGCCATGTTGTGTAGCATGCAGCAACCAAGGATTATTTTGCACACCTTTGCAGGCTCATATGGGAGGGCCCCTCCGGTCTTGTCCAGGCAGTGTAAGCGGCTTTTCAGGAGGCCGAATGTCCGCTCAATCACCCTCCTGCTTCGACCATGTGCCTCATTGTAGCGCATCTCGGCTGGTGTCACAGGGTTCCGGAGGGGTGTCAGCAAACACAGCATGTTGGGGTATCCGGAGTCACCTACACACACAAAAATGAACAAGTAGCTGAGTTTTGTAGGAGTGCGGAATACAACATTGACAAACACACACAATGAGAAACAGTCAGTACACACCGAAAAGCCATGCATGCTGAGCTGGCATCTGTGACATCAGCGTTGCAATGCGACTACTCCTCATTATGTAGGCATCGTGCGCCGAACCAGGGAACTGTGCACACACATGTGTGATAAACATGTCAGCAAGACATACCACCGGAGCATTGATGGAGTGGTAGTGCTTCCTGTTCCGGTATGCCTGCTCATGTGCCTGTGGTGGTATCAGGGCCACATGTGTCCCATCAATAGATCCGATGACGTTCAGCATTCTCCCCAGTGTATAAAAGGCATCCTTTATTTCCGGGAGTTCAGCTGGGCTAAGGAACTTGATGTACAGGTCTAGGAAATGCAACATCCCCTCCAAGACATCGCGTAGCACCCGACTAAACATCATTTGCGTCATACCACCAGCAGTAGCCACAGTGTACTGGTAGGTACCAGTAGAAAAGAAGTGCAGGGCTGCCATCACCTTCACCTCTGGGGTCAGTGCTGTAGGGTATGTCCGGCCAGGTAGCAGATGTGGCGCCAACTGCTCCGCCAACTCCTCAATCAGTGGCCTGGTGAAGCGGTACCGTCTGATGCAGTCGCGTTCCTGCATAGTCGCAAGGTCTGGGAATGGTCTATGGACAGCTAGTGCCCTGCAGTACAGAGATGCACAAAGGAATATTGTCAGTTCATCCACCCATGTGGCCATGACCAGGCTCAATATCACATGATAGATCATGACATTACACAATGTACTGAGGTGTGTGCAGTTGGGCATGGACACATATGTCACCTACATGACCATCACCTCACATCTCAATTCCACATGTCCACATGAGTTCCATATAGTGCAATGGCCAATCATCTGGCTGTGACACCCAACCTATGTACTGCTGCGACGTTCCAAACACACACCACAGTGACAAGTGAGGCCTGATGTCTCCCAGGCATCACAGATCTTTGCCATGCAGAAACCCAGGGTCCCTGTATTGCCACATCAACACTGGCATGGACATAGCGTATCACGTACACACCACAAGGCAAGCGTAAGTCCCACAGGTAGTGGCCACTGTTGTTCCTGCAGGCCCTCCATGTACGTCTCTAAGACATACACACACACCATCAAGGTTGATGCATATACCACATGGATGTGGAGACTGTCACCCATTTGGCACATTTGATCCGACACATCTGAGACACAACATGCACACAGACTGTGGTTGCACATCAGTATTGTATTGTGGCTACAGGTCTCACTGTGACGTACATGCCATCACCCCCTGGACTCAGGGTGTATGTGACATGCCCCAAACATATCCAACATGAAACTGTGTCCGTGACTCATGCCCATTACTGTACAATTGCACATCACAGTGGTAATGTGCACAACACACAAAGGATTCTGCCCCCATGTACACGTGCACAGCCTGGGAGTGGCTGCACAAAAGTGCCACCTAACAAACCAGATGTGCCCCCCCAAACACCCAGGGAATGCAGCCTTACATGCCATGGGACACTGTGTGGCCAATGCTGTAGTGTGGTAGGTGTGCACAGGTGTCCCTGGCTAGTAATTGTGTGTTGAATCCGTAGAATAGTCACACCAATGATGTCCACCGCGGGTGACAATGCATACGCTTTGCACGGTTCATGACCGAGCCGTGCGTACGCTTTGTCATTGAATGCAATGAGGTCCTACGCTTTGGCATTGAATGCAATGAGGTCCGACGCAGGTGACAATGCGTACGCATTGCACCGTTCATGACCGAGCCGTGCGTACGCTTTGTCATTGGATGCAATGAGGTCCGACGTGGGTGAGAATGCGTACGCATTGCACAGTTCATGACCGAGCCGTGCTTACGCTTTGTCATTGGATGCAATGAGGTCCGACGTGGATGAGAATGCGTACGCATTGCACAGTTCATGACCGAGCCGTGCTTACGTTTTGTCATTGAGTGCAATGAGGTCTGACGCGGGTGACAATGCGGACGCATTGCACGGTTCATGACCGAGCCGTGCGTACGTTTTGGCGTTGAATGCAATGAGGTCCGACGCGGGTGACTATCATGCATACGCGTCGGGCAGGCATGGTCAGAGACAGGCGTACGCCTTGGCCATTGAATCGTATGGAGACGTGTGCATGTGTATTTTCAAAATACACGTTGTACAGTCAGTTGACCGAGCCGGGCGCACCCATTGGCTCCGGACTGTCATGGAGACAGATGCGGATTCAAAACTTGTACGAGTTGTGCACTTGAAATTCAGTTGGATGCCTACAACAATGTTGCAATTTCAAGTGTTTCATGAAGGTGAAGATTTGAACGATGCGGAAGGCGTGTACGAGTCGTACATTTACATGGATTGGCCAGATTCATAGAATGCAACCGTGTTGGACCTATCACTTTGGACACATGGCACAGATTCTGCCTCTGCAGCACAGATATAAGGCTGGATGGCCCCCAGGGAGCTCACTTGCCTGCACTACATGCTACTGGACCACATCCCTGCTACCACTGCTGCTGTTGCTGCATCCTCTGGCTCCTGCTATGGCACGTACTCTGGAGAGGGCCCCAGCCTTCACTGAGGAGGAGAACCAGGCCCTGCTGGACGGGTTCCTTCCACAGTACAGCAAGCTGTATGGGAAACCAGGGGAGCAGGTGAGTGTGCAGTCCACTGCCTTCCTAATTATGCATGTTGTCTGACTAGCAGTACTAGCAGTGTGTACACCAGTGGCAGGCATTCTCACTGACTACTTTCATCCCCCAAAGTGTGTAGGTACATGTAATGAACAGGTGTCCTGCTGCTAAAGTGCATTAGTGCAAGCTTAAACTATCCAGGCATTGTTAACATGTCAGACATGCAGGTGATTTGTCTTTCCCCTTGGTTGCACTACCTGTGTAACTCATTTCCCTTGGTGATGATGACATGTATATTCAAATGTGTGCAGCACAAATCTGGGGCATGTGTGTTAATGTTCTTTTAACTTTGTCATCCTCACAGGTTGATGCCCACCAGAAGCAGGAGATATGGCTGACCTTCGCCCGGGCAGTTCGTTCGGTGGGGGTCTTCAAGCGCCGGATCCGCAACTGCCAGAAGAGGTGGCAGGACCTTCGGGGCTGGACCCGGAGGATAGCTAGAGTCCAGTTGAAGCTGTCACCTCCACGCAGAAGGGGCAGACACCGGATGCTCCGGATACTGGCAGTGGTCTTCCCAGACCTGGATAGGCAGCTGAAGGCCAGACAGCAGCAGGAAGGGGGTAAGTCCATGCCTAATCTGTGTACTATGTCTGACATGCTAATGCAGTCTTTTGGCCTGGTCACACTTCCACATTACGTAGGTCTTGTAGTCCAATGCTCAGGTCCCTCAATTGTGTGATGCACCCTCCTCATCTGTTCCACAGGTGTGGCCCCTACAGTCTGTTGCTTGTGTCACTAGGGCACTGTGTCCCTGCAGTCAGCTATGCTTCAGCTACCAGACAGCATCTGTTCCCGTGACTCTGTTGTGTGTTTCATGGGTGGGTCAATTGTTTGCCCAATGCCTGAGATCTAACATGTGATCTGTGTGTGCCCTTGAGATGTGTTCCAATTGCTGGTCTGACTCGCCACACGTGGCTGGGGAATTCCAAACAAACCCATGCAGTAGGGGACTCCAATTTTGGGGCCTCAGGAGTATGTATATCAAGTATGTCACACTTGCTTAGCCACCTGACTACTGTCCAGGGCCAAACACTGTTTCATGTAGACCTGGCCAGTCATGCCTCCTCAAGGGCATTTAGAAACATTCTGTAATCCCACTCCTGTGTATGAAATTACAGGTTGTGCTTAGTGACATGTGCCCTCAGGTGTCTGCCTCTGTGTCATTAGGGTGTGGCTTGTTGTTACGTACAACTGGGGTGTCCATGATTCAGAGGGTCAGCAGGACATCTGAGATGTGACTGTGAGAGACAAGACCTGTGTGACATATAGGTGTGTGATCATCTGACAGGACACAATGGTGTATGCAACTGTGTCCTTCATGCAGCTGGGTTACATACATGGCATACTGTGATGTGTTAATGTATATGGAGTTGTGTTTGCAGAGACTCATATGTCTGATTTGCATGATGTGGGGTCTTCTGGGTCCTGTATATGTTGTTTGCAGGGAATGGGCATGTGCGCCGGTCATCTGCAGAGTTAGCTTTACCCCTGAGCTAGGATTGTGAATCAGGGCATATTGTTGTCTGGATGCCCTGCCCCTGTGACAGGAGACAGTGTTAACTGACTTTCCAGGCATGCCAGTGCCATGGCATTTAACTTGCTATGAGTGATCCTGCATTGTGTTCAAGTGTGCACCATGCACCCCATTGTGGCATTGACTATAAGGACATGAGAACATCATAGTGTGTGTTGCTGGTATGCATCACAAGCATGTGAAATGAGTCTCTGCCCATCCCTTCATCCGGACACCTGTACTGAGTCAGTAGCAAGAGATGTGCTGTGTGTATAGTGACATACTCCTACATGTTCACTTGCATGTCCAAATGAGGGGTGGGTGGTGCATGTCGGCACATTGGGGTATTAGCATCCAACATGCAACAGACATATGTGTGCAAGTCAAGGAGAGATATGTGTGCCATGGTTGATGTTGAGAATGACAATTGGCTTATTCTAAACGGTGTTGGCACATTGAGCTGTGTTCAGCTGATGATGCCAGGGCTTGCCCTGTGATGTGCTGTACTCACTGTGGTGTGTGCAGTCAGTGCAGGTGACTGATGTTGTTCTCTTACTTCCTATTCCTATCCAGATACATCCACGGCCACAGGAGGGGACAGCTCCACGGACCAGGAGGAGCCACAGAGCCTGACAGGGACAGAAGGAGAGGAGTCAGGGGGACCCAGTGGCACGGAGGCTGAGTGGAGCCACACAGAGGAGTCGTCAGCACCATCACCCCCAGCTGAGGGCCACAGCAGCTCTGAGGATGACTCCCTTGTGGAAGCGGGTGTCAGCAGCCACCAAACCCAAGCTAGTGAGGCTGTCCCCGCCACCACCAACACCACCACCACCACCCTCCCATCGGCTCCCATCCCAGAGATCCCTGTAGGCTCCCGTGTTCGTGAGCATGTCTCCTTTGTGCCAGGCACCGCACCCCCTGCCCCTGTGTCCCCTGCTGCCCTGAGTGGGGAGTCTGTGGACTTACTTAGACAGATCCATGTAGGGCAGACGTCGATGCTGAAGGTTCTCCATGCACACACAAGTCTGTTGACACAACTGGTGTCGTTCATGGAGGGCATTTCATCGGGCATGTCTGCCCTACAGAGGACCAATCAGTCCATGGCCTCCTCCCTGACGGCAGCAGTGTCCCTCCTCCAACAGTCCCGCACCCCTCTTACCCCTGAACCACCCACGATTCCTAGCAGCCTACCTAGACGTGCACACAAGCAAGCGCAGGGGACTGAAACCACACTCACAGGGGATGGGTGCAGACACACACACAGTCATCCAGAACCACTCTGCAGTACTCCGAAACCTCTCCCTCCCAGCCCCCTTCCCTTGCCTCATCTGCAACCCCATCTCCCCAGAAGCTCTTCCTCTGTGACCTTGGCCTCTTCCCCACTGACCCAGCAGATCCTGATTACAAGGGGAAGAGGAAGTCCCCACACACAGAGGGGAGTGCCCCTCACACCCGGACACCCTCCCCCAGGCACAGACTGAGACCCCCACCCGCAAGTCCGCCCGGAGCCGGAAGAGCAAGACCCCCCGCCACCACGCAGCTCCAAGGCAAAGTCTTTGTCCTCCATCCCCCAGGCCACCACTCCAGAGGTTCCCCCGCCACTCCCTGCCCCGGGTTCCCCACCCACAGATACACCATCCCCAAAATACTAAGCCCCTACCACTTGCTCCTCCACACCTGGTCAGACGGTTAGTGCCACTGATGTGGGGACCGTGCCCCCCCCTGTCCTGCCGAACTCACCTGCCCCCCATTCCGCTCCCATGGATGTAGGCACTGCAATGGAGTCCACAACCACCCCGTCTGACTTGGGCACTGCAGTGGGGACCCAATCCACTCCATCTAACCTGCCCACTGGAGTTGCGCCGGCACCCACCACTTCAGTCAGCTCCACTGCAGTTGCAAGTGTCTCGCCTGCATCCACCACCTCTTCACTGCCTCCTTCTGCTGCGCCCTGATCCTGTCCCTGTGGTGCCTTGCCTGCCCCCATGTATGCCCCTCCAAGGGGATGACCCCGGTCCTTAGCAGTGCAGGCAAGCAAGGTGTGACAGTTGTCACTCTAGTTCACTCCTTGGCATTTGGACATGGACTGGCCATTGGCCTTTTGTGTGAACGGACGTTTAACTTTTAAAATGCTGAATAAAGCTTTTTTCTTTATCCCTGTGAACTTGATTTAGCTGTACATTATTTTGATGATGTTTAACATGCCCTTGCACCTGTAATGCTTGGTTTCCAATGTAGAATACTGATGTATTGATGTGAGGTACTCCATGTGGTCCATGAGATATGTATCCTATTCTGGTGGGTATCCATGTCATCCTTTGCAGATACCTGGGTGTGTTATGAGCAACTATTTGTGGACATCTCTGTGAACATTTCATTTGCATGGTCACATCTCTGGTCTGCACCCATGCACATATGATGTGCTTCCCATTGTCCAATTTGTCTATTTCCCTGACTTTGTGCGCATCACCACTGGACCTACAGGTGTGGGCATCATTGGTATAGGAGCAACTGGGTCCTCTGTGCAACTTGCTGTACATATGTATTGAGTATGTGCAGATGATTTAGGGGAAACTCACGTACCCAGGCTGTTGTGACCACAGCCTTCATTGTGTGGTAACTGATGGCTGACTGACCAAGTGTTCTGCTGACATGAGTGAGACGTGCTGTGAATATGTTTAGCACAGCTGGGCTTCCACAGGAGTTGGGTCCCCTCAAGTAAGTGTGTTGTCCCGTGACATAGCCTCGGCCCATGGTGTGTGTTGTTTGAGCATGTGTGTGTGTGTCCACATCCCTTTTCATACACAGGCAGTGTTCCCTTGATATGTTCCTGCTGTTGATGCTTGCTGAGTGGTACTGGGTTCATCCCACTACTTTGCCATGGGCTACCAGATGTGTGGGTGCATGACACACTACTGTTAATTGGTGTATCATCATTGGGATACACTCAGGGTTCCCCAAGGCACTTGTTTATTTGCAATGTCATGTAGTTTTCCCTAGGTGGTACCTTTCAGTGATTGAGACATGTGTATGTGTGTGTGACTGCTCCCACTTGTCGGGTTCAGGGCTGCAATGTTGGCAGGTGTCAGCATGTGTGCCTTGTGGTTCTCCTTGGCTTCTGTATTGTCCTGGGACTGTGGCAGGTATTCTGAAGGTTACGTGAGCTTTGACGTCATGGCCATATACCGCATACTGTTCAGTATGTCTATTATTCCCCAGGGTTGTAAACTGTCCTTGTGTGATGAGTCTGTGCACCTTAGTTCCTTCCAACATTCCTGTGTTTGTCATGGGTGCATGTGCAATGTCACCTGTCCATGTGGGCTTCACAGATGCACATTGTTGCAGTTCAGGGTGTGTGGTGTTGAGGGTGGACTGATGTAAATGTTTGCATGGATGGTCCCCTAGCTCCCGTTTGTCCATGGATGAGGGGCCATGCTGAGTGATTTGTGTTTGTGTATGTGTGATGTACGTTTGTGGAACAGGACACATGTCTGGGTTTCCCAGTTTGTACGACATCTGCCTTTGCCATCACAGTGGAGGTGTCATGCATGCTTGTGTCACCCCAGTGTCCGGTCACTGGGGGTAGTGCTGTTGTGTGTCAGTCTCTTGCTGTGTTAGTTGGTGTTCATTCCAGCTTGTGCCACATGTGTCTGTTGTGCTCCCTCAGAATGCCTGATTGCCCACTAAGGGTGTCCCAATGATGGTTTACTTTTGTATGGCACTGTGTCCACATCTGTGTCACTGTGGCTCAACCCCCCTCATGTGTTGTGTAGCTGCCTGGGGATACTGAGACAGACAGACACACACACACACACATTTTGTGTCAGATGTGCAGCGTGAGGTTGCCTGTTTGTGATTGTGCATCTGCATCAGTGCATTGGTATTGCTGTCGTGGGCCATTGTCTGGATGCTGTTTCTGTGATTTTTCCTGCTGTCCCTGTGAGTCATATCACATCATTGTGCACATTCATCCTGGTTGTTAGGTGCCATTGCTGGCATGGAATGGGAGTTTGTGAGCTGACACCTACAGTCTGCACAGGTTGTTTTGATTAGTGTGTCTATTTTCGAGATGAGTGTATGCTTTGTGATGGTCACTTCTGCTCTTGTGTCATTGTACACTGTATGCATTGTCAGCCCCCATGTGTGGTGCGTGTCTGCACATGGCCGAGAGTATGATTTGTTTTCACAGCACTGTTAGCCTCACCACATCTCTGTGGGTATGGGACACAACCACTAGTTTGCCCCAAAAGTGTTTAATGTGTTGGGACCGGGAATCATACATGCTGTTTGGTATTTGCAGCTTTGACCATGATGACACTTACCTTTTGGTCACTGTGATGAGGGGGGGTTTAGACCCCATCACCACAATGCTCAACATCTGCTGCCGCTTGGAAGCCCACACTTAACATTTGGTCTACACAGTGAGGGGGTGTTCTTTTTACATTGACTATGGTGATGCTTGCCTTGTGTAGGGCACACTCATTTGTTGGTCACACATGTGCTGTTAGTTACATTTTATATTCGAAGTCATAATCCCTGTTGTGGGCATTTGTCACAGACTACACTCTGTTGTCATGATGTTAGGGAGGATGTATTTTGCTGATATACCTAATATTGGAGTATGATGGATGTGCGGCGCATCACCCATCCTATGAGTGGGGGTGGCAGTAGTGATGGGCACCAGGTCCACTATGAGTGGGGGTGGCAGTAGTGATGGGCAACAGGTCCCCTATGGGTGGGGGTGGCAGGGGTGATGGGCAACACAAGCCCTATTAGTGGGGGAGGCAGTAGTGAAGGGCAACAGGTCCCCTATGGCTGGGGGTGGCAGTAGTGATGGGCACCAGGTCCACTATGAGTTGGGGTAGCAGTAGTGATGGGCACCAGGTCCCCTATGGCTGGGGGTGGCAGTAGTGATGGGCACCAGGTCCCCTATGAGTGGGGGTGGCAGTAGTGATGGGCAACAGGTCCCCTATGGCTGGGGGTGGCAGTCGGTGGCAGTAGTGATGGGCAACAGGTCCACTATGGGTGGGGGTGGCAGAGGTGATGGGCAACATAAGCCCTATGAGTGGGGGTGGCAGTAGTGATGGACAACAGGTCCCCTATGGCTGGGGGTGGCAGTAGTGATGGGCACCAGGTCCACTATGAGTGGGGGTAGCAGTAGTGATGGGCACCAGGTCCCCTATGGCTGGGGGTGGCAGTAGTGATGGGCACCAGGTCCCCTATGGCTGGGGATGGCAGTAGTGATGGGCACCAGGTCCACTATGAATGGGGGTGGAAGTAGTGATGGGCAACAGGTCCCCTATGGCTGGGGGTGGCAGTAGTGATGGGCATAAGGTCCCCTATGAGTGGGGGTGGCAGTAGTGATGGGCAACAGGTCCCCTATGAGTGGGGGTGGCAGTAGTGATGGGCAACAGGTCCCCTGTGGCTGAGGGTGGCAGTGGGTGGCAGTAGTGATGGGCAACAGGTCCCCTATGGGTGGGGGTGGCAGAGGTGATGGGCAACATAAGCCCTATGAGTGGGGGTGGCAGTAGTGATGGGCAACAGGTCCCCTATGGCTGGGGTGGCAGTAGTGATGGGCACCAGGTCCACTATGAGTGGGGGTAGCAGTAGTGATGGGCACCAGGTCCCCTATGGCTGGGGGTGGCAGTAGTGATGGGCACCAGGTCCCCTATGGCTGGGGATGGCAGTAGTGATGGGCACCAGGTCCACTATGAGTGGGGGTGGCAGTAGTGATGGGCAACAGGTCCCCTATGGCTGGGGGTGTCAGAAGTGATGGGCACCAGGTCCCCTATGAGTGGGGGTGGCAGTAGTGATGGGCAACAGGTCCCCTATAGCTGGGGGTGGCAGTAGTGCTGGGCACCAGGTCCCCTATGAGTGGGGGTGGCAGTAGTGATGGGCAACAGGTCCCCTGTGGCTGGGGGTGGCAGTAGTGATGGGCACCAGGTCCCCTATGAGTGGGGGTGGCAGTAGTGATGGGCAACAGGTCTCCTATGGGTGGGGGTGGCAGGGGTGATGAGCACCAGGTCCCCTATGAGTGGGGGTGGCAGTAGTGATGGGCAACAGGTCCCCTATGGGTGGGGGTGGCAGAGGTGATGGGCAACAGGTCCCCTATGGCTGGGGTGGCAGTAGTGATGGGCACCAGGTCCACTATGAGTGGGGGTAGCAGTAGTGATGGGCACCAGGTCCCCTATGGCTGGGGGTGGCAGTAGTGATGGCACCAGGTCCCCTATGGCTGGGGATGGCAGTAGTGATGGGCACCAGGTCCACTATGAGTGGGGGTGGCAGTAGTGATGGGCAACAGGTCCCCTATGGCTAGGGGTGGCAGAAGTGATGGGCACCAGGTCCCCTATGAGTGGGGGTGGCAGTAGTGATGGGCAACAGGTCCCCTATGGCTGGGGGTGGCAGTAGTGCTGGGCACCAGGGCCCCTATGAGTGGGGGTGGCAGTAGTGATGGGCAACAGGTCCCCTGTGGCTGGGGGTGGCAGTAGTGATGGGCACCAGGTCCCCTATGAGTGGGGGTGGCAGTAGTGATGGGCAACAGGTCTCCTATGGGTGGGGGTGGCAGGGGTGATGAGCACCAGGTCCCCTATGAGTGGGGGTGGCAGTAGTGATGGGCAACAGGTCCCCTATGGGTGGGGGTGGCAGAGGTGATGGGCAACATAAGCCCTATGAGTGGGGGTGGCAGTAGTGATGGGCACCAGGTCCCCTATGGCTGGGGATGGCAGTAGTGATGGGCACCAGGTCCACTATGAGTGGGGGTGGCAGTAGTGATGGGCAACAGGTCCCCTATGGCTGTGGGTTGCAGTAGTGATGGGCACCAGGTCCCCTATGAGTGGGGGTGGCAGTAGTGATGGGCACCAGGTCCCCTATGAGTGGGGGTGGCAGTAGTGATGGGCAACAGGTCCCCTATGGCTGGGGGTGGCAGTAGTGATGGCCACCAGGTCCACTACGAGTGGGGGTGGCAGTAGTGATGAGCAACAGGTCCCCTATGGGTGGGGGTGGCAGAGGTGATGGGCAACAAAAGCCCTATGAGTGGGGGTGGCAGTAGTGATGGGCAACAGGTCCCCTATGGCTGGTGGTGGCAGTAGTGATGGGCACCAGGTCCCCTATGAGTGGGGGTGGCAGTAGTGATGGGCAACAGGTCTCCTATGGGTGGGGGTGGCAGGGGTGATGAGCACCAGGTCCCCTATGAGTGGGGGTGGCAGTAGTGATGGGCAACAGGTCCCCTATGGGTGGGGGTGGCAGGGGTGATGGGCAACATCAGCCCTATGAGTGGGGGTGGCAGTAGTGATGGGCAACAGGTCCCCTATGGCTGGGGGTGGAAGTAGTGATGGCCACCAGGTCCACTATGAAAGGGGGTGGCAGTAGTGATGGGCAACAGGTCCCCTATGTGTGGGGCTGGCAGAGGTGATGGGCAACATAAGCCCTATGAGTGGGGGTGGCAGTAGTGATGGGCAAAATGTCCCCTATGGCTGGGGGTGGCAGTAGTGATGGGCAACAGGTCCCCTATGGCTGGGGGTGGCAGTAGTGATGGGCATCAGGTCCCCTATGAGTGGGGGTGGCAGTAGTGATGGGCAACAGGTCCCCTATGGCTGGGGGTGGCAGTAGTGATGGGCAACAGGTCCCCTATGAGTGGGGGTGGCAGTAGTGATGGGCAACAGGTCCCCTATGGCTGGGGGTGGCAGTAGTGATGGGCACCAGGTCCCCTATGAGTGGGGGTGGCAGTAGTGATGGGCAACAGGTCCCCTATGGCTGGGAGTGGCAGTAGTGATGGGCACCAGGTCCCCTATAAGTGGGGGTGGCAGTAGTGATGGGCAACAGGTCCCCTATGGCTGGGGGTGGCAGTAGTGATGGGCACCAGGTCCACTATGAGTGGGGGTGGCTGTAGTGATGGGCAACAGGCCCCCTATGGGTGGGGGTGGCAGTAGTGATGGGCAACAGGTCCCCTATGGCTGGGGTGGCAGTAGTGATGGGCACCAGGTCCACTATGAGTGGGGGTAGCAGTAGTGATGGGCACCAGGTCCCCTATGGCTGGGGGTGGCAGTAGTGATGGGCACCAGGTCCCCTATGGCTGGGGATGGCAGTAGTGATGGGCACCAGGTCCACTATGAGTGGGGGTGGCAGTAGTGATGGACAACAGGTCCCCTATGGCTGGGGGTGGCAGAAGTGATGGGCACCAGGTCCCCTATGAGTGGGGGTGGCAGTAGTGATGGGCAACAGGTCCCCTATGGCTGGGGGTGGCAGTAGTGATGGGCACCAGGTCCCCTATGAGTGGGGGTGGCAGTAGTGACGGGCAACAGGTCCCCTATGGCTGGGGGTGGCGGTAGTGATGGCCACCAGGTCCACTACGAGTGGGGGTGGCAGTAGTGATGGGCAACAGGTCCCCTATGGGTGGGGGTGGCAGAGGTGATGGGCAACATAAGCCCTATGAGTGGGGGTGGCAGTAGTGATGGGCAACAGGTCCCCTGTGGCTGGGGGTGGCAGTAGTGATGGGCAACAGGTCCCCTATGAGTGGGGGTGGCAGTAGTGATGGGCAACAGGTCTCCTATGGGTGGGGGTGGCAGTAGTGATGAGCACCAGGTCCCCTATGAGTGGGGGTGGCAGTAGTGATGGGCAACAGGTCCCCTATGGGTGGGGGTGGCAGAGGTGATGGGCAACATAAGCCCTATGAGTGGGGGTGGCAGTAGTGATGGGCACCAGGTCCCCTATGGCTGGGGATGACAGTAGTGATGGGCACCAGGTCCACTATGCGTGGGGGTGGCAGTAGTGATGGGCAACAGGTCCCCTACGGCTGGGGGTGGCAGTAGTGATGGGCACCAGGTCCCCTATGAGTGGGGGTGGCAGTAGTGATGGGCAACAGGTCCCCTATGACTGGGGGTGGCAGTAGCGATGGGCACCAGGTCCCCTATGAGTGGGGGTGGCAGTAGTGATGGGCAACAGGTCTCCTATGGGTGGGGGTGGCAGTGGTGATGAGCACCAGGTCCCCTATGAGTGGGAGTGGCAGTAGTGATGGGCAACAGGTCCACTACGGGTGGGGGTGGCAGGGGTGATGGGCAACATCAGCCCTATGAGTGGGGGTGGCAGTTGTGATGGGCAACAGGTCCCCTATGGCTGGGGGTGGAAGTAGTGATGGCCACCAGGTCCACTATGAGTGGGGGTGGCAGTAGTGATGGGCAACAGGTCCCCTATGTGTGGGGCTGGCAGAGGTGATGGGCAACATAAGCCCTATGAGTGGGGGTGGCAGTAGTGATGGGCAAAAGGTCCCCTATGGCTGGGGGTGGCAATAGTGATGGGCAACAGGTCCCCTATGGCTGGGGGTGGCAGCAGTGATGGGCATCAGGTCCCCTATGAGTGGGGGTGGCAGTAGTGATGGGCAACAGGTCCCCTATGGCTGGGGGTGGCAGTAGTGATGGGCTCCAGGTCCCCTATGGCTGGGGATGGCAGTAGTGATGGGCACCAGGTCCACTATGAGTGGGGGTGGCAGTAGTGATGGGCAACAGGTCCCCTATGGCTGGGGGTGGCAGTAGTGATGGGCAACAGGTCCCCTATGAGTGGGGGTGGCAATAGTGATGGGCAACAGGTCCCCTATGGCTGGGGGTGGCAGTAGTGATGGGCACCAGGGCCCCTATGAGTGGGGGTGGCAGTAGTGATGGGCAACAGGTCCCCTATGGCAGGGGGTGGCAGTAGTGATGGCCACCAGGTCCACTACGAGTGGGGGTGGCAGTAGTGATGGGCAACAGGTCCCCTTTGGGTGGGGGTGGCAGAGGTGATGGGCAACATAAGCCCTATGAGTGGGGGTGGCAGTAGTGATGGGCAACAGGTCCCCTATGGCTGGGCGTGGCAGTAGTGATGGGCAACAGGTCCCCTATGAGTGGGGGTGGCAGTAGTGATGCGCAACAGGTCCCCTATGGCTGGGGGTGGCAGTAGTGATGGGCACCAGGTCCCCGATGAGTGGGGGTGGCAGTAGTGATGGGCAACAGGTCCCCTATGGCTGGGGGTGGCACTAGTGATGGGCACCAGGTCCCCTATGAGTGGGGGTGGCAGTAGTGATGGGCAACAGGTCCCCTATGGCTGGGGATGGCAGTAGTGATGGGCACCAGGTCCCCTATAAGTGGGGGTGGCAGTAGTGATGGGCAACATGCCCCCTATGGCTGGGGGTGACAGTAGTGATGGGCACTAGGTCCACTATGAGTGGGGGTGGCAGTAGTGATGGGCAACAGTACCCCCTATGGGTGGGGGTGGCAGGGGTGATGGGCAACATAAGCCCATTGAGTGGATTAGGCAGAAGTGATGGGCAACAGGTCCCCTATGGCTGGGGGTGGCAGTAGTGATGGGCAGCAGGTCCCCTATGAGTGGGGGTGGCATTAGTGATGGGCAACAGGTCTCCTATGGGTGGGGGTGGCAGGGGTGATGAGCAACATAAGCCCTATGAGTGGGGGTGGCAGTAGTGATGGGCAACAGGTCCCCTATGGCTGGGGATGGCTGTAGTGATGGGCACCAGGTCCGCTATGAGTGGGGGTGGCAGTAGTGATGGGCAACATGTCCCCTATGGCTGAGGGTGGCAGTAGTGATGGGCACCAGGTCCCTTATGAGTGGGGGTGGCAGTAGTGATGGGCAACAGGTCCCCTATGGGTGGGGGTGGCAGTGGTGATGGGCAACATCAGCCCTATGAGTGGGGGTGGCAGTTGTGATGGGCAACAGGTCCCCTATGGCTGGGGGTGGCAGTAGTGATGGCCACCAGGTCCACTATGAGTGGGGGTGGCAGTGGTGATGGGCAACAGGTCCACTATGGGTGGGGGTGGCAGAGGTGATGGGCAACATAAGCCCTATGAGTGGGGGTGGCAGTAGTGATGGGCAAAAGGTCCCCTATGGCTGGGGGTGGCAGTAGTGATGGGCAACAGGTCCCCTATGAGTGGGGGTGGCAGTAGTGATGGGCAACAGGTCCCCTATGGCTGGGAGTGGCAGTAGTGATGGGCACCAGGTCCCCTATAAGTGGGGGTGGCAGTAGTGATGGGCAACAGGTCCCCTATGGCTGAGGGTGGCAGTAGTGATGGGCACCAGGTCCACTATGAGTGGGGGTGGCAGTGGTGATGGGCAACAGGCCCCCTATGGGTGGGGGTGGCAGGGGTGATGGGCAACATAAGCCCTATGAGTGGATTAGGCAGAAGTGATGGGCAACAGGTCCCCTATGGCTGGGGGTGGCAGTAGTGATGGGCACCAGGTCCCCTATGAGTGTGGGTGGCAGTAGTGATGGGTAACAGGTCCCCTATGGCTGGGGGTGTCAGTAGTGATGGGCACCAGGTCCCCTATGAGTGGGGGTGGCAGTAGTGATGGGCAACGGGTCCCCTATGGGTGGGGGTGGCAGGGGTGATGAGCAACATAAGCCCTATGAGTGGGGGTGGCAGTAGTGATGGGCAACAGGTCCCCTAGGGCTGGGGGTGGCAGTAGTGATGGGCACCAGGTCCCCTATGAGTTGGGGTGGCAGTAGTGATGGGCAACAGGTCCCCTATGGGTGGGGGTGGCAGGGGTGATGAGCAACATAAGGCCTATGAGTGGGGGTGGCAGTAGTGATGGGCAACAGGTCCCCTATGGCTGGGGATGGCTGTAGTGATGGGCACCAGGTCCCCTATGGGTGGGGGTGGCAGGGGTGATGGGCAACATCAGCCCTATGAGTGGGGGTGGCAGTTGTGATGGGCAACAGGTCACCTATGGCTGGGGGTGGCAGTAGTGATGGGCAACAGGTCCCCTGTGGGTGGGGGTGGCAGGGTTGATGGGCAACAGGTCCCCTATGGGTGGGGTGGCAGTAGTGCTGGGGAACATAATCCCTATGGGTGGGGGTGGTAGTGATGCTGGCCATACAACCCCTATGGTGGGCTGTTGTTAGTGGCCAGGATGTGGATCTCCTGTGTGTGTGTCATTTTGCGGGCACGTGTCGTTTGTTTGTGTGGCAGGTATGCGACTTCCCGCCTGTGCCGTTGGCGTCGGTTCCTGATCCGGTCATAGATGTAGAGTACTGGTAAGACCTGCGCGATGGGATTCATGATGTGTTCGTGTCGTACACGCTGCTTGTTGCTCCGTCTCGTACCCGCTGCAAGCTGGTCTGCCTCGTAGCCGTGTATTGAGTTGTGGCGCGAATCGTAGCTGATATGCTTGTTTTCCGGATGCTGTGACGTCTCGTACGTGGCGACCCGTCCAGCGCGTAGGAAGTACGCATTGTACTTGTCAGGCCGGAAACTGCTATGGATACTGCTTCCGGGCGACTCGGTTAGGAGTTACGGCTTGGACAGAGAATGGAGCTTTACTCACAGCCTACGTGTCGGTCGGGTTTTTAGCAGTTATGCGCATAGTACTTCCTCTGCAGGACGGACCGGCTACGGGTACGTGTCGGCCACATGGTAAGGCTACGGACAGCTCTCGGAGACCTGTCCGACCCGGGATCGGAATCAACCCCTAAGTATTGTAGTGTACCTCGATGTACCTGAGTGGCTAAAATGTTCTTAACTTCTGACTTTTTATCAGAATCTCCTACAATACATAAAAGTGGCTGCACCAGTCAAATATTTTTCTTCACTGGTTTTAATAGAGGCACATGAAAGACTGGCTGAATATTCATTGGTGGTGGTAAGGCCAGTTTTACAGCTGCATCATTAATTACTTTTTCAGATGGAAAATGGATCAATAAAACAGTGTTGAAATTTTAAATTTCAGTGCAAATGTCTATTTGAAAGCCAGACTGAATCTTCAGGCTGATAAATTGGGGCTTTACTTTGATGTTTATCTGCATCTTTCTTGTACATTTCTTTGGCTTTCAATAAGGCTCTCTTAGTCTCCACATGTGGATTACAAATGTAAATAAAACCTTCAAAGATGGCACACATTACCACTTGATCTGCAACCATGAGAAATTGAGGATGATACATTTGATGACATAAAATGGGCTATGATTCAATGAAGTACAAACGGAATTATTATGATAATACAAATGTTTTATCAAAGATGCCTGTCCTTGCAGATAACACTGTAGATACACATCTAAATGTTGATTTACTTGTTCAGGTTGCCAACCAAATTGTAGATGTTATTCAGAAAAGAGTCAAATTTCCAGTAGCGGCTCATGGAGGGAGTGCCACAGGGAGGTGGAGCGGGGGATAGTAAACTCCGGCTCACGGCCGACCGGAGTAATGTAAATAAATAAATAAATAAAACAAATTTCTTTGCGCGTGCTGACACGCCAAATGCGTTTCAGCACCCGCAATGAAATTCGTTTTATTTATTTATTTATTTACATTACATTGGTCGTCCGTAAGCCAGAGCTTACTACCCCATCCCCGGCCCCTCCCCACCGCCCGTGGCACTCCCTCCACGAGCCGCTACTGCACATTTCTGATCCTTTTGTCCTGAAAAATGCCCCACCAAAATCATGAAATAAACTGAAATCTTCAATTTGCAATTATGACTTAGGGTACTCCATAGAGGTGCACAGTATTTTGAAGAAATGACTCACTGGTTTCTGTTGTGTTAGATTTCCTTTTACTTGTATTAAGTGTATGTACTATATGTGTGAATAGGTCCACCACCATGATAATAGTAAATCCATTGTCACCAGGTAGTTCGACTGTGAAATCTACTGTTATTGTATGGCACAGATATGGTAGTTTAGAAAGTAGGTGTAAATAACTCATTGGCTTCATTCTATCATTTGTTTTCACAACACAGAAGTCACAGATAGATACATACTACTGTTCTTCCTCTTCTTTACCCTTCCCACCATAAAAGTCTTTTAAGTAGTTTTCAATTTGAGTGATACCACAATGACCAGCAATTCATGGGTTTCATGAAGAACTTCTTGTTGTAATTTAACAGGAGGTACATAAGTGCTCCATTTTTACCACAATAAACTATCTTTAAATGTTTGTATGTTCATCTTTTGCCACCAAATTAGCAATAAATTCAAAAGCCAGCTTTTCTATAAACCTGGAGTCTTAAACTTTAGAATTTGCTCCATTATTTTTGCACTTAGATTTATTGGTAAATAAGACTCCACTTCTATGGATGAATTAGGAATTTGATTTCTTGATAATACATCTGCTATTCCATTTTGACAATCAGGTTGAAAGGTGATGAGAAATCATACTCAGTAAAAAATAAATGCCATCTCATTTGTTGTGCCGTTAATGTTATAGCAGATTTGAGGAAGGTAAGATTTTGATGATTGGTGTACACTGGGACTGGTGATGGCGCTCCTAAGAGATAATGGGCCAATTAATTCTTAATACCGAATTTTACCGATTCGGTATTAAGAAGTCGGTATTTCTTATGTAGCTAATGAATCGGTAAAAAATACTGATTCCTTAATATTCCTTATTACCGAATCGGTAATACCGATTCGGTAATAAGGAATACCTACCCATTCATTCCTATGGGCTTGAAGGCCCATAGGAATGAATGTAAAGCCATTCTGTATTAGCTATTCGGTATTACCGGAAGGCATTTCAAGGGTGCCAGGGTGCCCAAAGGACACCCTGTTGCACCCCTAAAATGTGCCTGTGTGCACATGTGGCGCACATACATGCCCTAAGGGCATGGATGTGTACCACATAGCACTTAAAAAAACATTCAAAAGTGAATTTTGAAAGGAATTCGTTAATTACCACCAACTTGAAGTTGGTGGTAATTAACAAATTCTTAAAGCACATAAGCACTCTTTTATGTGCTTTCTACATTGCAGTTACCGAATCGGTAAATACCGATTCGGTAAATACAGATTCGGTAAATGCAGATTCGGTATTTACCAAATCATCACTTACATTAGGAATGGCTAAATACCGGTCGGTAACCCTGAAATTTACCGATTTTCGGGGTTACTGACCGGTATTTAGCCACCTACATCTGGCCCAATGTCTCCAATTTTCAAATGCTAATTTGATAGCTGAAGTTCTATAGTTTATTTCTGCTGGTATTAGTTTTCTCGACTAATAGGCCACAGGATGTAACCGGAATGCCAGCTGAGACAGAATTGCTCTAAGGGTGATCTCTGTGGCATCCTCTTCTACAGACTATGGTTGTTTGGGAACTGGATGATGCAGAATGGACGCTCTAGTGAAATGTTTCTTAAGAGTATGAAAGGCTTTATTTGCTTTTTCAGATCACGGGAACTTAATCCTTTCGTTAACAGTCCGTAGATAGAAGTATTACCATTGAAAATGTAGTAATAAAACAACAGTAGGAATCACAAGTTCTAAGAGGCACTGAATATCTGCAATATATCAATTATAGAAGTTGGCCAATCCAAGATAACTACAACTTTCATGTTGTCCACGTTGAGCACTTTTTGAGATGATAAAGCCTAAACATTCCACAGTGATACAATGGAAGAAGAAACACTTCTCTGCTATGTATATAACTGGTTCTCTCAATTTTTGCAATACCAATTGAACGGGATGCATGTGATCTTATTCATTGTTACAAAAGATATAACTATCATTGTTGTAAACATTTACACAAATATCAAGGCAATCATGAAGGATTTCATTAATGAAATATTGAATAAATCAGAATGGCATACCTTGATATGTCCAAACTTAGCACAGAAAGCTGTCTTCCATTTGTCTCCATCTCTTACACGAATCAAATGGTACGCACCTTTGTATCTATCTTATTGAAAATCGTTGCATTCTTAAATTTGATCAAGAGTGACCAGTATTATAGGTTAAAGATAGAAATTCTTGGTTATAGTTCAATTCAAGGCTCTATAATCTGTACAGTCATAACTCGCTTCCTTTCTTGGGAATGAAGAAAACAAGAATACAGTAGGCGATTATAATAGTTCAATAAATCCAGAAATTTGTGGAGATATTCAGTTTCTGATTCTTTAAATGTATAGATTTGGCTGCATGGTATAGTTCCTCCTATCTCCATATTGGTTTAATTATCAAAGAGGCAATGAGGCACTAGTGTTTCCACATTCTTTTTACTAACCATCTAAATCTTCATGGTGGATCAATATTATTTTTAAAAGTTGCGTTGAGAACTATGTACTTCTTAGGTGCAGCCATTTCTTCGTCAGTCTTTTTTGACATTGCACCTTGTTTCCAATCATTAAATGGATTATATGTGGTGTGCCAAGAAAGAACCAAAATACATTGGAAGTGTGTGACAATCAAAACAAAACTCAATTTCTCCTTGTGGGATTGGATCAGATCATGATTAATTCTGCTGTGCAATGTGTGATGAGTCCTGGCATGAGCAGTGCATCACCAACTGCTAGAACATTTTCAGGTTTTAATTTCTGAGATATAGTCACCTCTAACATCTTACCATACTTCAATCAACAAAATTCCCTGTAGCTCAACAGTCAACTAGAGCAATTCAATTAATGTGTGTCTTTTGATGATCTTACAATGTTACTTCTGATACAAAGTGATCTGAACTCACATAAACTATATTTAAGACAAACTTGTCTGGGACCCAGGATAAAAGGATGCTCAGAGGAAAGACCCTCATTTTTCTGAGCATCATTGTTTCTCTAATATTGACATTTGTTTTTCTTAGGACAATTCTTTATAAAATGTGTGTCACAACCACATTGCAAACAGAGATTCTTAGACCTACAATATTTTTTTTCTTCTTTTAATTATTATCAGCCTATGGTTCCAAACTGCATGTAGTCTTGGGATAATGTTCTACTTTTCTCAGATGGCGGTTCAAAATGGGGTCTATTCTATTCCTGAATTAATTTAATTTTTTCACTATCCAATGGATCTATGATCCACTTATAATGCTAAATCTATCAATTCATCACAACCATTAGGTCTATGTGGCACCTGAGATAGCATATCCTTCAAATCCTCACTGAGTCCATTGTAAAAAGAGTACCTCTCTTTTCTTTGGGCCATCTTGTTTCTAAACCTAAGCATTGAAACTGTGCTAAATAAGTCAGCAAATCATTTTTACCCGTTTTTTTCCCAATAATTACACTTACATAAATTGGGCAACAGATTGTCTATCAAACATTCACTGGAGTTCTGCCTTAAATCATTACACATCATATAAAAATGGACTGTTGAAAGAAACTAAAGGTAATGACCAAGAAACAACACCCCTAGTCAAAATCGACAACATAAACTCCATTTTGAATTCAGGAGTAGTAAATGCCGCTGGGTGGGACAAAAAATGCAAACCACATTGATTAATAAATTACCTTAAACTTTAGGGTCTCCAGAAAAGCGTTCAAGAGCTGCTAATGGTTTTTGGGTCATACTGGACACCGCTGTTCTAACTGCAGTGGTCATAAGACAAACTTAAAATGCATTAGTTGGCGCTGAGGAAATATTCACAGACTGTGATACAGATGAATTGGATAAATTAACTCCCTCATTTGGTAGGGGATTTGGAACTGTTTGTAATTGATCTAAGATGGAGGAAAAATGTCTGATAACTGTTGACGTAAAGTTTGATTTCTGGTTCAAGGCTCAGCCACAGCATTTTGAAGAGTATTACTAGATATTCCAATTTTACTCAAGGAACAAGCATTTGGATTCTTGACACCCGGGAAGTGGTGTCCAGGATGGGTTTCCCAATCTGTCAGACTCACGGTTTCACAACAGGGATGCCTGGATTTCGATAATGCTCTGTCTTGCCCACCTTGTTCTCTAAAGAGGCTAAAAAGCCACTCTTGAGATCACAGGTGGAAAAGAGACTACAAGTCATTGTGTAACACCCTCTCTTGGACTTGGCATGGATTCCTCTCATGTGTTCAAGTCCTGAAGAAAGTAAACAAACAATATTTAATATCTAGTCTGCTGAACTCTCTTGGACTTGGCATGGATTCCTCTCATGTGTTCAAGTCCTGAAGAAAGTAAACAAACAATATTTAATATCTAGTCTGCTGAACTGAAATATCTAAAATACTGTGTATGATCTACCTTTTAGAGAAGGGTAACACACTCCAGCTACGTGAGCTTGTGAATAAAAATGGTTAGCCTGCAACATATAATATGAACTGTTAGTCTAAGGTCTAACTGTGGTGTGATAATATATGCATGTGGAAATTAATCAATCAACTACCCTGGATAATACTGAATGCAGTTCAAAATATGTTCAGAAACCAAATCAATTACATGATTCAATATCTATAGAAGGAATGGGTGATTACCACTCTGCAAATAAAAACGTATCTTTAGTTCAACAAAATCAGTTATGAAACAATAGCACCTTTGATGAAATGTCCTCAGCGAAAGCAAGATATAAGCAGAGAAAATGGGCTTTGGGAAGCAAGGATCATCATGGTAAGTGCCTTGTTATACTAGAGTTCAAACATGGCCGCCACATTCTAGTTCACATTTGTTATCGTTTGGAATGTAATTTCCACTATGTGGCCACATTTTTGGACAGATACATTAGACATTAACCATTTAGGCTTCTATCTTAGAGATACAGAAAGTTACTTAAATGTGCATTCAATATTAAACATGTGAATTCAATATTTACAATATAAAATTCCGAATGAATAAGTGTAAGAAACCTTAAATGTACCTGGATTGGCCTCCTTGATAAATCCTCTTCTATTCCGCCCCAAGTATTGTAAATAGCGTTGATGTCCTCATGTGTCCAGCAGAACTGACAAGTCAGCATGGTCCATTCTAATCTCTCTGGTTTCTCTTATCCCATTCTCCTGTCCCTATTTCTACCACTGGCCCTCACATTCTTGTGGATGGGGTCAATAGTGGAGGAGATGAGTGATGGAAGAGTGCATCACTCTCATTGGATCCAAAATACAATATTAATGCTTTCTGGCAGCTTCCAGGAGATATTGAAATCGATGATGGCACTTTGGGTGAGACTTCCAAGGGATAGAATAGGAGTGTGATAACTGTCACATTATGCAAACAACACCTAGTTTTGAGTTCAATGGAAGCTACAGCTTTGAACTACAGGGTCAGGGTTCTTTCTACATAAAAGGTACTGTACAAGGTGAGGGGGAGTCTGCGACACACATATAGTACATAAAGACAGTCCAATGATCGGAATGAATGCATCTCTGCTGCTAAGGAGGGATTTCACATGTAGGGTTCCACTGCCTTATTCATTTAAGATGGCAGTGTATCCGGTTGGGCTTGAGAGTCAGGCATCATAATCTCAATATAAGGTATGATATAGATGCAGATCTCTCCCACCGTGGGCCAGGCAGCAGTCTCTTCTGCTACAGCTAACCCCTGTGGCAGGGCCGGAAGATGGTTTTCCAATATGCAATCACCTTCCTTTATCTTGTGGGCAAAAGAGCCGTAGAATGCCATGGGTCCTGCCATCAAAGACCATGAGATCCACTTTACTCTCGGGGGACAAAGAGAGGCCGGGCAATGGAGCAGGACCGAGGGGGAAGAGTATATCCAAACTGAATGAATGGCCAGGGAAGCAAATTATCCTACATAAGGAAGGGATCCACTCAGTGTGTGGGAAGCTGGGGACGTAACAGGATAGAAACTCACTAAGCTCTTCTTTCCTGCAGCGTGAATGGGAGGTAACTTGCCAGGATTAAGACAAAAACAGTGAGACAACTCTTCTTTCCAGCAGCATGAATGGGAGGTATCTTGCCAGGATTAAGACAAAAACAGTGAGACAGAGACCAGTTGGTTGGAAGGTGTGAAGTACTTGTCAATTGGGGATGGGGCATTGTAGGCAAGGGTGGAACATTCAGGGCACAGGCAGGCTCCCCTGGAACCAGTTCAGGAAACATTCAATAAGGAATTGTTTTAAGCACTTAAAGGGGAGTCTAAGCGAAGAGGCTGTGGTAAGAGACAGACGCCTTGCACTTATTGTTGGTTGTTTGGTGCCTGCTGCCGCTAATACTCATTAACTATTTGGCATCCCTTGTTCTTTGTAGCTTTCTCTCTATCATCAGGGTCGGCTCCACTGCAATGGCAGAGGAATGTTGCCCCACTGGCTCAGAGCCAGCAGGTGAAAAATAAAACAATATTATACTATTGTTATATTTCTCATTTGCGGGCTCCGAGCCAGTGTGTGCAGGGAGCGGCGGGGCCAGGGCATGGAAGGAGGGAGTCTGGTGAATTATTAACGTCCTCCGTGCTACCCGTGTCCCTTCCACCCACCCCGCCACCTCTTCATTGTGTCGGCCACTATTGCCTTTCATCTATTTCAGTTTCCTTTGCACTTCTGTGATATTACCTGTCCTATTTCCATCCGGCATTCTTACAAGTAGATTTTTCTTCTGGGTGGTGACATGTGCTGTTACCTCAATGCTCACCTTTCCTGTATTAGAATTCCTGGTACAATCTGAGACAGCCAGAGAGGCCTAATGAAAGGGCACCTGTTCGCTAGGCCTGACCACCAGGAGCAAAATGAGCCAAAGATTATCAGAATTAGCCAAAGGTGTCAAAGATATGCCACTTTAAGCATATGCCCTGCTTGAAGAAAAGAAACTCAAAAAGTGAGGGTGGACCTGGATTGGGATGACACAAAAACACAAGAGAACTAAAAAATTGTGATCTATGTATGAAGGTATATTCATACTCGCAGCCCCACACAAGTGTCCATCAAGTAAGTGCATTAGTGTAATACACTCTTCGTTAAAAGCAATACAGAATGCAGGATGACTGGATGAAAACGAAAGTAAAAACAGTAAAAAAGATAATTGGATAAAGAGATGGTGGGATGCCTCACCTAGCTAGATGATAGCGCATGCTTCTTAAGGTTTCCTCTGCTCATGATACCTCAATTGATGGTATCCTGTGAAGTGGGGGATATAACAAACCGTAGTGACAAACGTAACCAGTGGACCCACCATAGTGACGTAAGGTTAAGTAGGTCCCAACCGGGGTAGTCAGGCGTCCACAGAATCACCCAAACTCCAGTGCAGTAAGCGCATGTATCTGAAGACCAGCGCTAGGGCACAGGTAACCAATGGCCAGGTTGGGACCTACTTAACCTTACGTCACTATGGTGGGTCCACTGGTTACTTTTGTCACTACGGAGGTATCATGAGCAGAGAAAACCTTATGAAGCATGCGCTATCATCTAGCTAGGTGAGGCATCCTACCATCTCATTAACCAATTGTCTTTTTTACTGTTTTTACTTTCGTTTTCATCCAGTCATCCTGCATTTTCATTGCTTTTAACGAAGTGTGCATTACACTAATGCACTTACTTGATGGACACTTGTGTGGGGCTGTGAGTATGAATGTACCTTCATACATAGATCACAATTTTTTAGTTCTCTTGTGTTTTTGTGTCATTCCAATCCAGGTTACCACTAGATCTGGCGGGACTACATGCTCGCACAAAAGAATAGTGGTAGGTAGGAACTCCTCCACCCACCACCATGTGTAGGTAGTTATTGTTTATTTGTCCTGATGAAATGCAGAGTATAAACTTTGAACTCATTGCGTGAAACATGTCGACCACTTGTCTAGAGTTGAGTATTGCTCCACTGGACCATTAAGCCAGCACGCAGCCACTCTTTTGTATTTTTAATTAAGGTGGATAACCATCCCATTAAAATTTGTTTTTTGGATGGTCCAACCTTTTTTAATATATCACTCACCCACGTCACATCTACACCTTCACCTAGGGCCCTCACACCCACGGCACCATACGGCAGGAACAGAAGATCTCCGCTAAAGAGCCTTTTTATGGGTGCCCGTCGGGTATTGCACCGACGAGCAGCGATTCCATATGATGAAGCAGGACACCTAGCTTGCTGGGAGTGTGAGGACTCTAGTTCCGACAAGGAGGATTCCCCTCCTGTGGCCTTTTCACTTGTTGTCCATCCACTTGGGGAACAGCGTACCTTTCTTTCTGTAAATTAACTCAGAGCATCTTCTCCCCAAAAGGAGCTATTACTAGCAACCAATGCTGAATGAATGAACAGTTCTTGTGCTACTCTGCAGTGACCCTCAGTGGTACCCTTAAACCACAGATACAAGAATGGTTGCAGATAAGAGTGGGAAGGCCTTTCACAAATTACCAGAAAGAAGGGAGAAAGATTGACATCCTAAACTAACTGAAACAGTGCCTGGCACTTTCAGGAGGTAACCTAAGGAGGATTACGGGTACAAGCAGTTGAGCACCTAGTGAAATAGGACTAGATAAAGACAGGGTCAGGTCCGTGAAGGGCACAGTAATAGAAAGTCCAAACAGTTCTTCCACTAGTGAAAATGAACCGGTATGGAGAAAAATGATCATGAATAATTGTTTGATTAGATTACTTGAATTTGTAGTAAAGAGATCTCTGAAGAAATCAGACAGTCTGAGAAGAGTGCTATTCCAGTGAGGTAGACTAAAGCTTAAACTAAAAGGCGTACGTACACCAAGAAAACATTGAAAGCACTCCACTGATTCCCTTCAACCTCCAAGATTAAGTTCAAGGCCATATGCACCACACAAAGGACATTCAAGAACACCGGCCAAAGATAGCCTCTTCTTGTTTTCTGTTTAAACTTATATTATGCCTTCATCGGTGTGAACATATAAACACTGATAAACATCTGCACAACCACAAACTAAAATTCAAAGAAAGAAAAGTGAGTGAGAATGAGTATTTTTTTCTCTTTCTGAAGGGGCCAACCCAATGCAGTTTTGTAATATAAGGTACCAACAAGAAGGAATAGTCAAAAATTGTTCTGCTTGAGTTGCGTTGTTTAGGGATGTCACTAAAATACTGTTTCTTCTTCCTTTTTTTCCTCCAGTTTTGTTTGCTTGGATTGAGGATGCAGGGTTTAGAATCATACTTTAAGTCTGAGATAATTAGTTTATACACTGCAGAGAATCTGGGAATATTAAAATCATATGTGATCTTTCGGCAATGTTTAATTCTGATTGGTGAACTGCCTGGCTCATAAGAATCCTGGCCAATACGAGCTATCAAATTGTACATCAAAAACAGAATGGGCAAAACCCTTTGACACATTAAATCCTTTTTCAACAAGCAAGTATTGATAGGAAGTCACCTGCCAAACCCCCCAGACTTTAATCATTTTATGTAAGGTAGCTGTAGTGACAGGTCCCTATAAAGAGTGCTGTCACCATGGACAACGGATAGTTGTGAAAACCTAAAAAAGACTTTACACATATCCACAAACTTAATAGCTAGAAGGGGTCCCATTGTTATGAGTGATACCTTTTTACTCAATTGCACTTTACTGCTGGGGTTTCAGAACCCATAGTTACAAAGTTAACAACAGAATTCCAAGTCCTAGAATACAATGTGATATCTGTTCAAATGTCAGTACTTACTTAAAGTGAGTCATTTGCCATAGGGGACTCTTGGCAGCCATGGATGTCCACAAAACACCGGCACCACCTTAATGTGGCCAGGCAAAGAGTGCAGAAAAGCAGTGTTGAGCATGCTTAAAGCATTACGTTTCAGGTGCCATAGAATGCAGGACTACAAACTAATCTGGTGTAATTTAAAATGTTTAAACATTTCATAAAGATATTATGCTGTTAGCAGGGTTGACACTCCTAAAATGTCATAATATTTAGTAAGAAGTAGGTGAAGGATTCAGGTGTGGGTCATGGAGCCCGGAGAGCTTAGCGCCCTCCAGGATCGGTGGACTGGACCGTACGACATTGTGGAGAAGAGAGGTCAGACCACTTAAGTTGTCGACCTCAAGACCCCCCCAACAACCCCATCGGGTGTTCCACATCAACCGCCTGAAGCCGCACCATGAGCGATCAGAGCTTGCTCTCCTTATGGTGACGGATGGGAGCGAGGAGGAAGAGAACGAGCCTCTTCCGGACCTTCTGGCAGCCCAAGAGAAGGATGGATCGGTGGAGGGAGTGGTCCTCTCCCCATCCTTGACCCCTGAGCAACAGAGGGACTGCCGTCAGGTCTTGGAGCAGTACGCTTCGTTGTTCTCCCTCACTCCTGGGATCACGCATCTGTGTACCCATGACGTGGACACAGGGGACAGCCCACCCGTGAAAACCAAGTCTTACCAGCTGTCCGACAAGATCAAGACCAGCATCCAGAGTGAGGTGGCCAAGATGTTGGAGCTGGGGGTGATTGAGCCTGCCTGCAGCCCTTGGGCTAGTCCGGTGGTGTTGGTGCTGAAAGCGGCCCCACCGGGAACCACACCGGAACTTTGGTTCTGTGTAGATTATCGTGGCTTGAACTCCGTGACCAAGACGGATGCTCAACCGATCCCTAGGGCGGATGAGCTTATTGACCGACTGGGAGCAGCTCGGTATCTGAGTACCATCGACCTGACGTCAGGATATTGCAGATTGCCATGGCGGACGGAGCCAAGGAGAAAACTGCGTTCTCCACCCCGAGGGCCACTTTCAATTTCATGTGATGCCCTTCGGGCTAAAGAATGCTCCGGCCACTTTCCAGCGGTTGGTCAACCAGGTGCTTTCTGGCCTACCTGGACGACATAGCTGTCTTCAGCAGCAGCTGGGAGGACCATCTGGAGCACCTCCAGGAAGTGCTACAGGCTCTACAACGGGCTGGCCTGACCATCAAGGCTAGCAAGTGCCAGATTGGACAGGCATCTGTCGTCTACCTGGGACACCTGGTGGGCGGGGGTAAGGTGCAACCCCTTCAGGCCAAAATTGAGACCATCTTGGCCTGGGAGCCCCCCAAAACCCAAACGGAGGTCCAGGCTTTTCTCGGCCTCACGGGTTTCTACCGCCGGTTTGTCAAGGGGTTTGGAACCATCGTGGCCCCCCTGACTGAGTTGACCTCTAAAAGCAACCCCGTAAAGTCATCTGGACGACTACCTGTCAAGAGGCATTTGACACCCTTAAGCATGCGTTGTGCACTGCTCCGGTGCTCAGAACTCCAGATTTCAACAAGGAATTCATCGTGCAGACAGACGCCTCTGAGCATGGCATTGGAGCTGTGCTCTCTCAACTGAATGAGGAAGGCCAAGACCAGCCAGTGGCCTTTATCTCCTGAAGGCTACTCCCCTGGGAACAGCGGTGGAGTACGATAGAAAGCGAAGCCTTCGCCGTGGTTTGGGCCCTGAAGAAGTTGAGGCCATATCTTTTTGGCTCTCACTTCCTCATTCAGACTGACCACCGACCCCTTCGCTGGCTCATGCAAATGAGAGGCGAAAACCCCAAATTGTTGAGGTGGTCCATTTCCCTCCAGGGGATGGACTTTCGGGTGGAACATCGACCCGGAGTAGACCACACCAACGGTCTCTCTCGGTTCTTCCGCCTTAGTGATGAGAACTCCCTAGAGGTTGCGTAGCTCTCCCCACTTTCGGCGGGGGGGGGGGGGGACGCATGTTAGACCTGTCAGCCCTAGGGTGGTCTTACCCCGGTTTTTTTGCCCTTGTCGCCTCATTTTTGCCGCCATCTTTTTGTTGGCCCTAGATCTCTGGGCGCCTTACCACTGCCAAACAGTGCTGAGGTGCAGGTGCTCTCTCCGAATAACATGGCTGCCACAGACCCCTGCTACTGCGGAATGGCCATTGCATACACACACTAGTGGTTAGGAGCAGGCTGGGACATCTTGATACAGTATCTTTACCATCCCGCCTTTTTGTCCCCTAGACAGTTATGTGGAAGCTCCTGGAACCTTCCAGCCCAGGGAGGGGTTATGCTTTGCCGCCTTTACAGGAGGGTCGCCTGACCTGGGGGTATAAGAGGAAAGGAGGGAAACTGAACTAGTTAGTTGGGGCACCACTGGACCTGGGGGAACCTCTGCCGGAACGTAGGTGGTTGGGCCTAGGGGAGAAACCTACACTACTGGGACTGACTGAGTCTAGGCCCTGCTGTACCAAAGTTAGATGAGGGACTCTGCCTGCCTGCTGATCTTGCCTGGTGAGGGGGAAACCCAGGGGACCATCTCCAGTGTGCTGCAGGGACCCACCCTGCCTCTGATGCCTGCCAACTCAACCCCCTTCCCCCCTTCAAAAGATGGCAACTGAGACCTGCCAACGCCCTGCCCCCTGAGAAGTGCTGTACTGAGGACGTGGTATGGTTGTGGGGAACTGCGGGAGAATCCACAGGTAAAGCGCTGTACTCACCTAGCGCTGCCCTGCCAGAACTGTGTCCTTGGGAAATAATTTGCCTGCTGTCGAGCGCTGTGCCACCTCACAGCGCTACTTCTCTGCCCCATCGCTGAATTGCCGCTGTGTCCCCATAGCGCTTTGGTAATGAGACTGTGCCCCCTCGGTGGTCTACACCACCTGTGCTGCCCCGTATTGTGCCCTACTAGCGCTAATCGCCATGATCACCGCCGCAGCGCAGGTACCTGCGATCCCGCGCCGTGACTGAAACGTGCCTTAATCGCCGGAATCACCGCCGTGGCCCAGGTGCCGTGAAGATCGGAGCGCGGCCCGCGCTTGAAGCCTGGGCGGGAAGCCCCCGAGGCGCTACCCCTGAACGCGCCGTAGGCCTAGGAGTCACCGCCACTGCGCCGGAGTAGGCCGTGCTGGGCCCCATCACGTGATGGGGTGCCGGCCCCATCACGTGATGGGGTGCCGGCCGCGTCACCGACCGCACCCCCTCTCGAGTCGCGCACCTATTGGCGGGTGTAGCCGTGCCCCCAGAAGGCCATGACCTGATTGTCCCCCGGGCTCTGAGGCGAGGAGGGAGCCCGGAGGCCGCAGCAACAGCGAGGGAAGGCCTGGAGCCAGTGGAGAACACCCGCGCGGGGGCTCCAAGGAGAGCGGGAGCCCCCGGTCTTCCCCCCAAGCCGGGACAGGACTGTGAGGGCCTGCCGAGGCCCAAAGCCCACAGGTAACCCCCCCTGGGAGGAGGAGGAAGGAGGGCGACGACCACCAGGGTCAGCGGGGCTGCTGAGGAGAGGCCTGCATGATAGTGGCAGCCCCGCGTCCGCCCCCCTCCCCTCCAGGGTATTGCAACCGGGCCTCGGGCCCCATTTAAGCCATACTATCCCACTGCTGGGGCTAGGGGGAATACGAGACTGCCAGGAGGGTGTAGTAAGGATTATTCCCGCGATGGTCATGTGAATGAGTTAACTGATACCTGGAAACCACCTACCATGGTCATTTGAATGAAGTAACTGTTACCCTGAAAATTACCTGTGATTACCTGTTGAACTACTCGAATGAATTTACGCCTGTTTTGAGCCACAATGAATTCTAAGTTGCCCTGAGATTTCCTGCACTATTCCCCTAAATGAAGTTACGCCCGTGTTGGGGCTAGGACGAGCTGCTTGTGGCCAAAAGGTTAATGGTGCTGTTCACTTGAATGAACTAATACCTGTTTTGATCTGAATAAATTAATTGTTGCCCTGCAATTCACTGATTCACGTATCTGAATGAATTGTTTGTTGCTCTATGATTATCTGATGTAGCTACCCGGATGAATTTACTGCTGCCTTGCAAAGTATCCGTATCATTCCTGAAATGAACTGGTTGGCAATGACATGTGATAGCTAAAAGATCTTGTTTTATCAAACCACTTGGTGTCGTGTCCTTCATTGTGTGCGCATGGCTGAATCCGTGTGAGTGAGTGCTGCACAACCGCTTTACACATTGCCTTCGGGTGCCTTCCTACCTCGCGCCAAGCTACCACGTCGGAATTGGTGACCCCAGTTCTAACAGATTCCAAACTGTGACTAGGAATTTATTTAAAAATTAGAATTTACCAGTCTTACCTATTTAATCCATTAATAGTCCTGTAAACCAGACATAGTCCTGACATGATAAGTCTGAGAGATAATGAAATGTCAGAGTGAACAATGAGATGTGAGTGAGAATTCAATGCACACATTTTCTATGATTAAATATGTGCTTTATAACAATTGCTGCAAAAAACAGCATGCTTCTGTAAACACTTGAAAAGAGTGTTTGCCTGTTTTGGGAGTTACAACACAAAAAGATGGTGGACAGGATGTTGAACATTGTCAAACATTCACCCTTAGTCACAGATCTGGGTTTAATCCATTGTTATTTTGTTCGCCACACCATTCCAGTTTGTACCCAGCCATATGCAAATCAGCTTTGACCACAGCCCGAACTGCCAGGCAAGGTCTTCCCTGGAGCGTAAAACAAGCATCCTGGGATTGGTTTCGGTCAGGCTATCTTGAAACCGGTGGTGTATGGTGTCTGGAGTTCCTGCATTTCATAAGTAATTGGAGCTAACGGTACCTTAGCAGCTACACAAACTGATGAGCTCTATGTAGCTCTGATACATGTCTGGAACAGTCAATCACAAAATAAACGCCTCCAAAATCTGGAATGTTATTCCCCCTGAGATAAGGAGTGACCCCTCAATAAGAAGTTTTAAAAAGTATGTGAAACATTTAGGGACGGACTAAGAAAGAAAATAGTCCTGGACACCAAAATAAAAGTGGCCCACATTAGTAAAGTAGATCGCTAATAAAAGTGGCCCACATATGCAAATTGGAGCAGTTTTGTACTTCTAAAGACATGCCATATAAGTGTTTTTTAAAGTATGGAAGACTGCATGGATTTGAGCTTGCTACAGGCAATGTTTGTTTTAATATCATGGGAAATAACAGTAAAAAGCTCATAATCCAGCAGACTATGAAATAAGCCAACAAACAGCCAGAAAACCACACTACATACCGACCTGTCTGGCCAGCCCCTCAGGCAGTGCATGATAGACCAATAGGACCATCTGACCTTGGAAACATCTGCTATACCATCACAATTTACAGTTGTAATTTGGTCCATCTCTCTGGAATCACCCTGATGACAACATTTATATCTAGCTGTAATATATATTCACCTACAGAAGCGATAGCGAAGCCCAGATCCGTGAAACACCAGCTTTATTTTAATTCAAGGTGGCAACATTTCCTTCTCTTTTCCCTGACACGTTTCGGCTGCCATGTTCACAGGTGAGCTAGATCATAGTGCATAATCTTGAGGGCCTTAAAGCCAAATTCACACGTGACCTTACTTAGCAGCATACATCATCCACAATGCACTTGTGGTGTAAGTATGTTATGTGAAATTGTAATGTTCATAAACATCCTGCTCAAATGGCATCAAAAACATCACAATAAAAAAAGACATTGTCTAAGTGCACGTAATTTCATTGTAAAAAACAGTCACGTGTTGCAAAGGAGGCTTCATTTTATAATTGCAGACTTGCTTATTCTGTTGTTAAAAGCATATTTTATTTAAAGCACAGGTTTCTCAGGAATGGCAAAAGGAGAAATTTCCCCTCTTGTCTCGCTTTCTCACCTCCGTGCTGCTGCTACCAGGAAGCTTCTATAGTGTTGCAAGCGGGGCGAACAGGACATGTTCCTCAAATTTAATCCATACACAAACTTTCCACATTTGATGGGAGCGCCCATCTCTGCAGGGCAGCTTTGTTTGAAAAGGCATGGAGCGTCCTGTCATTCAAATCACCAATAGAAGAGATATCGAAGCCCTAGACTGTAGTTAGTTATAGTGAGGACCAAAGTTTCCATAGGAAAAGCGTTTTTTGTTTTGCCCTTAACTTTGGCGGAACTTGACAAATTTCCACAGACTTTTCACAAAACTTCCCCTTTTTGGTTCAGCTGCTGTGTTGAAAGTTTCGGGGTGATCTGTCAAGCGGGTCCCAAAATGCGTTAATTCCTATGTTTTGTCTATGGGGATTTTTCATTTTTTGAACACGACTACAGTCTGTACTGCTGAATGGAATTACACCAAATGTGGCAGAAAGCTAGATTTTGGTTGAGAAAGCATGCTTTTTGTGATTTGGTGTAAATCCGTTCAGTAGTTTCAGAGAAATTAAAGTTAAAAAAATATAGAAATCTGGTGATGTGAGTCCCTCCAGTGGACTCGAGGATTCTAGTGAAATTTGATTGGCTGCCAACACTTTAACTTCAGCCAGCCATCTTGGCACTCGGCTTGAAGCCGAGTCCCAGAAAATAAGTAGAAAATAAAGAAAAGGGGGTAGGGTAGGAATACCCTGACCCCCAGATATGGCGTGGGGGTCACACAGGGACCCTGCCCTGCTTTAGAAGCGTGTTTGTTTTTTTAATTATGCCGTAGACTCAAGGGTACATGGGCGAATCTGGTACAAAATACATTTTTGTTTAATGACGTGCGGGCTCCCGCATCTTATTTTAAAGCCCCCGGGTGGGCCAAATCCTAGAGGAATGAAGGAGGGGAGCTCATAGGGCCCACCTCTTGGGTTTATGCAAAGCCGCGGGGTCCACCACCTCCTCAGAGTTGTAAACAATAAAAATGCGGGGGGCCCACTCGCTCCCGCCCCTGGGACCGACACCTCCCCGGGGCACAAACTATTTTTTTTAAAACAATGTGGGGGAGGCCCTGCTGCCAGCCCCGGGACCACCACATCACCGGGGCAAAAATAAATAATAATTTGTGGGGGGCTATAGACCCCACACAGACCCAGGGACTGCCACCTTCCTGGGGCACAAACACAATAATGAAGGAGGTCCGTTGCGGCCACCCACCTCCCTGGGGCTTGTGGAACTCTACATGGCCCTAGGGACCACCACTACCCAGGGCTGGCTGCAGCAATGTCCCGGGGTGCCCACCTCCGGGACATTGCAGTTTGCTATGGCTGGGCGGGAACACCGCTCCCACTAAGCCATAGCAAACAAGTGCTCTGTTTTCAGCAAGCAAGAGCACAAAATGCTCTTGCTTGCTGAAAGCAGAGCATATGTCTGCTTCCCTGCCTGCTGTGAAGTGAGCAGGGAAACAGACACATTGTTTTGGGATCCAGCAATCTGTATGTTAGCAGCTCCCTGGACCCTAAAGCAAGGCCGGATCCCGCAGCAGGCGGGGAGCAAGCAGGGACTGTGGGGGCCTTGAGGCCCCCGGCCTTTTAAATGTGGGTACCCACACTACAGGCAGAGCCCCAGGGAATGAGATTCCCAGTGACAAAAACTGGCCTGAGAGGGGGGCTCGCGCTGCCCTCCTCCCAATTCACTTATATATATATATATATATATATATTATCGGTACAGGACTCAGACGGTTGGATTGCCTGAGCCTAAAATGGCCCGGGAGGGTGAGCGCCGAGCTCCCCTCCCTTTGAAATATATATTGTTTTTGTAAAAGGCTGGACCCCGGGGGGATGAAGTCCCCTGGGCTGAAATCAGCTCTGGAGGCATCCCCCCAAACTTTTTTTCATTAAAAAAAAGGGAAGGCCGCGAGGACTGGGGTTCCCCGGGGCTCAAAATAGTCCAGGCAAAGGGGGCTATGCGGCCTCGTTCCTAAAAAAAAGAATGTTTTTAAAAAAAGAGGCCCCGCCCTTTGAAGCAGAACTCAGGTAGATCATCCTGCCACGTTGACCATAAGAAGCTGGGATAAGATGGCTTTTTCAGGTGGATGATATCTTATATAACTAGCACCTATATGATGGTTCAAAGGTAATCTATGGCAGGCATCTACAGGACTACCCACCTGCCATCTTGACCCTAAGCTAAGGATAAACCACACTCTCAATCAAGGGCTCTCTTCGATGATGTTGAACGTTATCTCATGTGTTTTTCATTCTAGTTCTCATTCTGCAGTGAATTATCTAAACTTGTGGTGCATCAGTGCTCCATATTGGTGTGGTTCACTGATGAATGGGGAGGCAATGCCTTTATTACCGACAATCTCCATTAGTTTGGATCTCTCACTATGTACACAGTATGTGGTATTTGTGCAGTGCAAAACGGGCAGAAGTGCAGTGGAGCGGTTTATATGGGCAAAAGGAAAGAAAATTGATTGGCGGGTTATCTGATCAGTGACAAAGGAAATGGACTATTAATTAGTTGCGATGTATGATAATATAAATAGGTAATTCAGCTTTACTAAACAGAAGCAGAGATACAGTGTACCTGATGGTTATGGGGATGCTGCTCCAGATCCTGGGTACATAAAAGGAAAAGGCCTGTGAGCATTTATTTATTTTTTTGCAGTTGTTTCTTGTCTGATGGTGTCCTAGCTGCATGTTAGCTTGTCAGCGAAGCAAGTGTGTATGCCGGCTGTGAAGACTTTGTAGATGATGAAATTGGTTTTGGTGTTTGTGCAGTGCAACAAGTGTCATTCCATCAGGGTGGCATGATGTGTATATATTTCTTCAAGCCCTTGAAGAGATGTACTGTGACATATAGGATGCCTTTAAGAGTGTCACTGTGGAGTCTTGGAGGTTGTGGAGCAGGGTGCTGCCACTATTCAGAGTACAAGTGAATAAACAGCAGTTCTGAAGTTTCCTTCTGGGAGAAAGTTTTACTTTTTTTAGTAGAGAAACGTGTAGCCGGGCTGTCTAGATTTACTTACCACTGTCCCATTAGGGCAATGTCAGCGTCTGGGTGACTTGGAATTCGGGAAAAGGTAGGTGCAGGACATCCAGGTCTGGAGGAGGAACAGTCGGTGTTTGAGGCACTTGAAGTCTGGAGTAGAGGAGACTTTCAAGTAGAGTTGAATGTCATTGGCATATAAATGAATTTTGATTAAGCCTAGGCAGAGCTCACGGAGTTGTACTACATAGAAATGCATGGAGTTACTGCAAAAACTCCATGAAATTCCACAGAGTTCCGTGCGCTGGCAGAGTAACTTGCATCAATAGAGGCCTTCCTTGCTTGGTCTCTTGGTGCATCTGTGCGTGCAACACTCCCCCCCCCTGCTTATTAAGGCCTCCTGACTTTACCTCCTTCACCTAGTGTGTAGAGACGGCTATCCACTGCGGTGCAGCCCGGCCGCCGGTCTCTCCTAGCCTCAACTGCCTTCCTGTTACTGCAGGCTGCATACACTCCGCTGAATATAGGGAGAAGCCTGAGCCTATGCTGCTCTGTCTCGGATTCAATGCGGGAGCCACAGCTAGCTTAGTGCAGCAGTTAACCCCAACTCTAAGGACAGCAAGAACTGCAGTGCGCATGTCGTATTGCATGATGGCATGCCTGACCCTATCATGGGATTTCATCAGGAAAGACTAGCCTTCACACAATACGACTTGCGCACAGCAGTTCTTGCTGTCCTTTGAGTTGGGGTTAGCTGCTGCACTAATCTCACTTCTGCATTGAATCCGGCCGGAGCAGCAGAGGCTCAGGCTTCTACCTATTCAGTGGAATGTGTGCAGCCAGCAGGAAGGCAGTGGTAGCTAGTATAGACTGGCGGACGGGCTGCGCCTCCGTGGATAGCCACCATGTGGGAGGTAAGTTCAAGACTCCTAGTCTGTGGCACTGGTAAACTCTGCTCTGCTGCGAGTGAGGAGTTTTTGCAAACTTCGCACTCCAAACGGAGTGCGGAGTTCTACACATACTCCGCTGGGGGAGCGGAGTTAACCGCCCAACCTTAATTTTGATGCTATTATCAATGAGTTGAGCCCCAATGGGCTCTATGTAGTGCCTGAAGATTAGAGTCAAGACATCACACCCTCCTTCCCTGTACTTTCTCTGTATAGGTTTGCCAAGAGGATCTTGAGAACATAAAGGAATGTATTTTTGGTAGGTGATCCTTCATGGATCCTAAGTAACACGGGGAGTGGTAGACCAAAATAGTTCTCCTGCCTGAGGAGGTAAACTCACCTTAAACCAGTAATGACCCCAACAAGAGAAGAGATGCCCTTCAAAGCTAAGCCATCGAGACTTACAAGAATGGCAGTGTGGATTTCTGGCCATTAACAGCAGAGCGATGTTTGTCTAAAAGGCTTGAAAGGGAGCTCCCTGATGAGAAAATTAAAGTCACACAGTCAATTCAAAGAGAAGTAGGAAAACACAGAGACTGCACACGTTGAAACTGGTGCGGGTCATTTTTATTTGTTTACAACACCTTGGTCTGAAATTCAAAAGGAAAGAGTGAAGAAGGGATAAAGGCCTATGGATTCCATAGGATACAGCTGATTCTAAGGGGAGAAGATTAAACAAGGGTAAATACCTATGGATTCCATAGGATGAATTTGGTTCTAATGCTGGAGAAAATGATGCTAAAAGAGAAAAATCTATGGATTCCATAGGATGCAGGAAGTTCTAGTGGAAAATAGGAAGAAATTCTGGATAAAAGCCTATGGATTCCATAGGAGGCAAATTGTTCTAAGGGAGGTAGAAAGGTTAAGTGAGGCTAAAAACCCATGGATTCCATAGGATTCAGGTGGTTTTATTGGAGGGGGGAGGGTGCAAGGATAAAAACCCATGGATTCCATAGGATTGGGTAGCTCGAAAGGTTCATATTGAAAGGTAATGGGAAGGTACAAATCTAAAGATTCCGTAGGTTCAGAGAGAATGATAAAGATGTGGTAAGAAATCAGTACTGATATGTTTGGGTCGGGATAATTTATGATGTGGAACAAACCGGGGCAGGATGTTAATCAAGGCTCGGCTGGCTGCAGGAGGCTGGATTTGCCTTCTTGGGATGTGTTCCCTGAAACACACCTTTTAAGGACTTAGAGTAGGCTCTCAAAGATGATGACTGGCAGGACCACCATTTGAGGTGAGCAGCTGGAGTGTCCCCAGAGACCTGAACTCGAGTACTCACAATCCTTACTGACGGGTATCTTACATAATGAGAAGTGCAGACTACCCACAGGCAGGTTTTCTCAGACACGCACTGTGGGGTTGGTTACGTGGCACAGGAATTTAGTGACTGAGAGCCAGAAGCTGCCTGCGGTAGAGAATTCTGAGGAGTGAGGAGAACACATTTCAAACAAATAAAGGGATTCCAATCATGCACTGCCGTTCCCCCTAACATGGATAAACATTCCAATAATTGGGGGTCAATTCAGAAGCATGGCTCCAGGTTCTCAGTTTTAGTGGGGGGCTCTGGTTCTGTGTGTTCCAGCACGTCACAAAGGGAAGTGGACACGTCTCCTTGTGTAAAAAACTGCTGTGCTCATAAGATACTGATGGTGTTCTAGTTCAGTGCATCGTTACAGCAAAAGAAGCACTAGAAACACCGCCGAGTTGTGATGGACATGCAAGGCTTGTCCAAGCTGTGCTTATTTCGCTGAAATTAGCTTGTGATGTTTTGATAGGGGTATTTCTTTTTGTCGGACGGAGTTAACTTTCAATAGTTCACATAGAGAACCAGCCTTTCAGCTTTAGTCCACAATCCCATGAGGACTCCATTGCCTTGCAGCCAGCCTGCACAAATGTTCAAGGGATGCACCAGGGGCCTGGGTAAGAGATCACCAAAGGAATGAGGGGGCGTGCAGCAAACAAAACAACAACAAAAACCGTACAAATAGGCATTTCACATCACAGGCATCAATAATTAACAATAAATAATTGAAGTTCATAGAATGACAATAAAACATAAAAATGTGCTTCGTCTTCTTGGATGCTAAAGGGAAAAGGCTGGAGCTGTCCTTCACTGCTGCCGTCACCTGGCTCCACAAGTAAGGTATCTGGGGTACATGCGAGGGTTCGCACTGCACGCTGGGGTGGCCCCTCTCATCCGAGCTCTGCGGGGCCTAGGGGTATGCTATTGTATCATGCTCATCATGGGGACGCTCCTTAGCCCAGCGAGCTGCTGGTCCTGGTTTTCAAACTGCTCTTATACAAATCAGATAGCTTAGGTGACATTAACATAGGCACCGCAGTCTATAAGATCATCAGAAGGCATTTTTGGATTGGGAACTTACTGGACTCATTCATAAAGTGGGCATGCCATGCCTAACTGAATTGAAGTGTTGATTTAAAAACCTGAGCTGCACCAGATACTCACACAGTAACTGGCGTCATAAGGACACTCTGCCAAATGCTATCTAGTAGCACATCCCAATATTATCCAGTTAGTGTCATTGGTAACACAAGCGGGCATGTGACAGGACAACAATGAGGCAGTGTGGATTTCCCTGCTCGAAACCGCAATGGCAGACCGGGGCAGGGAAAACAAACAGCGTAGGAGGAAACATCATGTACGTCACGGCCGTTGTGTGTTTTTTTTTTTTTTAAACAACGTCCGCTTTTGGCAGTTGTTTCAGAAAAACAAACACTGATGCTGAGCAAGACCATAGAAACATGGTGTAGGCTTAGAATTCTCCTCTGCCGTACATCTGTCGGTGGAAGCACTGTAGCCGGGCAGGTGTCGGTCTCTATGGCATGTGGTCCTCTACCAAGGGAGCAGAGGTCAAATCCTTTGCTGACTGGGTGGGCTGGCAGCTACCTTCCAAAGAATAAAAAAAGTACAAGCATTGGCAAAGCTAATAGGTCGGGCTTATGAATGCACAGTCAAGCCAGACCTAAAAGCCATGTATCTTAACGACTGCCTCCTTCCATCTGTGCTGCTGCCAGAGAAAAATACCAGAAATGATCACGTTTTCTAGATGCTTTATTAGCATTATAATGGCATGTGTGTGCCCCTGAAAGTTCAAGCTCACGCAGCTGGCTAAATAAACAGAATGATCACAACTATTTGGAGGGCAAGCACTTATGTGGAAGCACACAACTTCCGCCCAATCAAAATATGAACTCCTGGCTCTCAACATGTGGGGGGAGCCAAAGCCCCTCTATTGGCGGTTCTCACATTTTTGTCTGGTGTCAGCTGCACTGTCAAGCCAGAACATAATGAGGTTCGAGTACATTGGGTGTAAGTGGCTGGTTAGAATTAGTGAAGTGCGACACAATAGTATTGTAGCAATGTGACTGGAAGAGGTAGGACATTGGTGCAGGACAGGTTGAAGCACTGAGCTCATTTGGACTGAATTCGCTCTGAAAACAAATTTCGATAGATTCTAAATTATAACCATAGGAGACCTGGAAGTAAAAAAAAAAAAAAGGAATTATGGTCCGATGATTACGATCTCTAAAGTGTCTGCATTTACTTATATATGGCTCTAGTTGAATTGCAAACTGTCCTGGAAGATGCATATTAATCTAGCTACGATAAAACTTGTACCATGGTTGTACCTTTGCCTTCCCCAAAAGGAATGGATTTACTGAGGTACCATCAATGGGAAAGATCTAACATGTGAAGGCAATTCCAACCATCAGTTATGTCGAAGGAGTTTTGGGTTATAAAGCTGACCGAATCCAAATGGCTGCAAACAGACATTTAAAGAGAATTTTAGTTGTCTAGAACTCCGCTGCAAATTATATTATCTAACTACAAAAATGGGACTAACATTTAAATTAGATCTAGCACCGCTCCCCTCTACCTATGTCTTTCAGTATGAAAGAGTCCAACTGCTACTCTGATTAGGACTTTTTAATGGGACGTTTTTTGTCCTGGAAAACGTGCAGATCATTCCTTGGTGTGACCAGATTATTAGCGGTTTTAATAAAATAGACTGCTTAAGCATTTTTGTGTCCCTAGATAAACTCACGCTTCTTGTGGGCAACCTGTTTAGGTATGGAAGTCTGAAGAATCAAACGAGCTCACAAAACGCAAAGCAAAGGCTTACGTGCCCTTGGCTACTACAAGTAGTATGAACTATTATCGGTTGCAGGTGTAGTATCAGTAGAAATAAGCTATTGTGACTAGATTTTGATCGAGCCTCTTCACTGGAAAGCTGGTTTCACAAAATGTAGGGCACCCAGGAGCACGCTCCTTTACGTCTGTGTGATGACATACACAGCAAGACTAAGCTATATGATGCATTCTTCTGATATTTCTATACGACACTCGAAAAGGAAACAGTTACATCCAGGACGAATGGATGGGGAGATTCAAAGCTGTTGAGCTGCATTAATTTCTCTAAAATGCTACCTACGTTCCTGTCATGTGTTTGGAGAGCTCTTGGTAATGCTGTACTGAGAATAAGACAATGCCTGAAACCTGCCCTCTAGCTATGTGATCAATTGCATTTCATTAATATAATTTACTGTAGGTCTATTATAGGTCTATTTATTTATGCATGGTTATTTTCAGGATTCTTTTGACCAAAATAAACTATTTTATGATGGCGATAATAAAGTTGAAGCACTCTGACAGGGTGCGACGAGGCTGTATGACTGGTTGAAGCTCGGAAAGTCTGACTGGCTTTAGTCAGCACAGTGTGACTCTATGTTTATGGCAGTATGACTGGGTATGGATTGCAGATGGACTGGGTGGTTTTGGGCACCGTGACTGGGTAACAAAAGGAGGAAGTTTTCTGCTTTTTCAACCTCCAAAAAGTGAGACTTCAAACACTAATTGTTTCGATCCCACAAGAAAGCAGTCTTGGAATCTCATACCCCCACTTCTGTAGGGTGGTGTTGCTTAAGGAGCAAACTCCAGTTGTCAATGGGTGACCACCTGCTCTAAATCCATCTAGAAATTGGAGGGGAGGGCGATTGAACAGAGTGTAGGGCTAGAATCTGACATCAGTTACAAGTGAAACCCCTATAAGCAACTTAAAATCTGATCACCAATTTTTATACATTTTGAGTGCTCTTAATAGCACAAGATGTTGTTGGGATAAGAAGACTCCCAACAAGTGTGTAGTCGAACAGTAATTAGAGTCCCACTGGAAAACAAGATGCAAGGTATATCACGGGTAATTATTGAAGTAGCCGAATCCATCAGACAGCCGACACTGTGTGACGTACTAATGATGACAATGGGGATGAGAGACTTGTTAAGCTCCCTCCTAACAAGTATGATCTTAAAATGTCCTTCCCACTTGTTCCCTCAATATCATTACCCTTATATAGGCTATGTAGGGTGTGTGACTATATAATGCTGCACATCTCAAGAGTGGTGATAAAATCAAAACTGCATCAGTGTACAGCTACATATATTTGCAATGTTCATTTTTAGGTCTCGCCTGACCCAGCGCATGCGCTGGTCTGGCGAGACTTATTGAGAGGGCTCCAAAAACTGCTACCAGGCCAGCCTAGAGCTACAGTGCATGTGCGCGGGCGCCGCTTTTACCGCGATTACTTTCACTTTCGCGGCCGCACGGCCGCTTTGATGTTTGATCGCGATCACTTTTGCGGCCATACGGCCGCTTGGCATAGCCAATAGGTCTCGCTTTTGGGACCTTATAAGTATTTAGTTATGCAACTGTTGCATGGCTAAACACTTATAAGGTCCCAAAGGCGAGACCTATTGGCTATGCCAATGCTTGTTAATCTTGCGATGGGTTGGTATAGAAAAATAAATGCATGCTCAATCGCTCATAAATCGGTGGAGTCGAAGTGTTTCAGCTCTACAATGTGGGACTGTCTTGCGCTTTAGTGAGAAGTAGTAACAACTTTTGACATACATATTCTCAAAATACATATCAGGGAAGGTGTAATTTCAGAGAGACACACAGGTGAGGTCAGCCTCACCTCCAAAATCGGATTTAGCAAACTTTGTGTATCATATCCAAAATGCATCTCTCTTGAGACTTGGCCACTCCTCATTTACTATTTATTTCCACTGCCCACATTCGGCGCAACCCGGTTCGATAAAATCTCTATCTTGTAAGGGCACCTCACTGCACCAAAAGTCTGAGTGTGGGGACCGTTCTCACGTTAGTGCTGAAACAAGCGGACTCCGCCTCTCTGTCAGTGGGTGAACAGGCACTTGTATTTTTTTTTAGCAGTTCTGAGCTTCTCATAAGGCTATATTTCAACCCACTCAGCGACTATAAAGCCCGGCTGGGGTGTCGGGCAGTCAGCTGAGCTGAGAGAAGGTGGTGTGCTGGGATAGAGAGCAGCATGCAGAAAATCCAAGATAACTACTTCCGGTGGACGTGATCCTCTGTGGATCATAAATGTCTTAAATTTGAAATGATGAGTTTGACCTGTAATGACCAGGCATAGTTAATCATGACAAGGGAAGTTAGAATGGTCAGCAGCAATGTTTAAAACTCGGAGACTTCCTATGTAACACACTTCTAACACGATTTAAGAAGAGCGCAAAAAACAGGTCCAGGAGAGGAAGGTGCACCCATGCCACGTTTTCAGGATAGCCGTCTATGATATATTTACATACAATGATTCATACTGAAAACTATTCGCTTAATTAGTACCCATCCTTGAAATCAGGCATGGAACCAACCCTCTTGGACGTATGCTGGACACCCATAGTGACTTCTCAGCATGGTTTAACCTTGAGCAGGGACATCACAAAGAGGGAGCAGCCGGAACAATTGCCCCAAACTCGCTCTTTTCGAGGTCTCGTGCTGCTACTGCTAAATGTATTTATGAATTGAAAAAAGTCGACATAGCCCACTGTTGTAGTGTATTCTCTAATAGGCAGGTAATCATAGCTGCCACGGTCACCAAAGAATCAGGGAAGGGTCCCGCGTAATATCGGTGATCTACGTACCACGAAAACTTCTAGCAAGTCTTATCCTGAGTGCATCTTGCACCTTCTCTTGCCACCAGGAAAGCCGGATTCCTCTTTCTTTGGGTGATTGGTTTCTGCCGTTATCCCCACCAAGGTTTCATTTTAAGGGGGAGTCGCCTGTTTTGTAAACACTGTAAGAATTACCGCCATACCCCAACCACCTCTTTATGCCCCCACCACCTTGGTAACTTCTCCAGGGTCATCCCCAACTTCTTTACAGTTGTAATCTGCACAGCTCCCACTCCCTGAATGGAAACGTGCATTCCACAACCATGCCCTCTAGATTCCAAGGATACTTTCAGTATTCGTTTTAAAGTTACCAACCCCCAAAGCCACACTTGTTAGTGGTAATGAGATAAGAACCGCTATCATTCCCCCAGTCCAACCGGGCAGATATTCGAAAACCAGGGGTGGAACTGCAGCTTACTGGGCTTGGGAGCGCTCAGGAGCATAAAGGGTTCTTTGTGACATCAAAGGGTACAATATCACACACTTCTGTCATTCACAAACACACTATCAATAATGAATAATAATATCTTAAAAAGTGATTAATCCCTTGAAATAAATTCATCAAAGAACAAAGTATGGAATGGAGAGTTTGCTCCTGTTCTCTGATGTCTACCTTTTGAAAACTTACAACACGGCTAAATGAATCGTCCCCTCTGCAGTAAGGGAGAGCAACGGCATGGGACTTCATATCATTTTGTAGTTTTGGTGGCCAACTTAAAAAAAAAAAAAAAAACATCAGTGGGTGGTGTCAGCTAAGCAAAAGTGCGCCCATTGTGCTGGGAAAATGGACTTGGTGACAAATTGCCAGATGCATCAAAGGGTTTTACTCATTCTGTGTCTATGGGAAAATGTGTTCATACATATGGCCCAAAATCCTCTAGTGCGGTTTTCAAGACAGCGTTCACTCTAAAACGGCTTGATTTGGGAAATTACCAGAAAGATAGACCCTTCTACTGCTTGAAGAAAAAAACACACTGTTGGGTACAGCAGTCCCCATTACCTGACTCCAGCTCCATTTTTTGGTTTATTAAAACAATAATAATTTGGGTGTTGATGCCAGTGTCAGGTAGTTCCTGCCAACACACGAAACCTTTGGGATTATGGGGAGAGGCATTGCTCCAATCAGAGGATTCCTCCCGAGAGGGAGCCCAGTCGAGCCGTGTGCTAACACCTCTAAGCACACGGACGCAAAAACTTGCCTCATCATTGGTCACAAACTCCGCCCATATGCAAATTAATATTTGCCCTTTTTGTAATGGCCACACACTTATGACGATTGAGAAACCAAAGTAGGAACAGAGACAGCGGAACACTGAGAAAAATAATTGAGGGGGCTGGAGGTGAAAGAAACCTTAGGAAAAAGACACGTTTAGGGAGTGAGAGAACGAGGCGGGTGAGTGAGACAAAATAAAAGAGAAAGACATACTGGAAAAGGTAGAGCGAGACTGGAAAAAGACAGACAAGAAGAGAAAGCAGAAAGAACAAGAGCTGATCCAGGTCAAGGGCTACAAAAGACAAGTCCAAGTGAACATCTGGTATTGCTTTAGTGAGCAGCATTTCCGCCTTTAAATACTGTACAGTGCAAAGAGTGTCGAGAGAACCCCGCTGGGGCGGCCCTCCCGTTCATTGCCTGAATGAAGAGTTTAATAAATAGCACTGTGACACCGCAGGCTGGACAGTCTCACGGCACCGGCCAGCCGCCCATTGCCAGGCTGAAGAGTTCATTAAATAGCATGGTGGCGCCTCAGATTGGACAGTCTCCACGGCGCCATCTTGATCTTCATTGCCAGAATGAAGAGTTCAATAAATAGCAGGGTTACACCAAAGGCTGGACAGTCTCTTATCGGTGCCACCTTCCTGTTCATTGCCAAAATAAAAAGCTCTCAATAAATAGCGTGGTAACACTACAGGCTGGACAGTCCCATCGGTGCCACCTTCGGATTCATTGCCTGAATGAAGAGCACGCAATAAATAACAAAATGAACACAACAGAACAGAACACAAAGTCTCATTTTCTGGAAACGCCCAGGATAGTCCTTCACTTTTTCCATCTTCTGTTTGATATTTTAACCCTGATGAAAAAACAATGTTTGCACATGTTTAGGGCTCTTCAAAAGGGGATCTCGATAGTAGTAAAGCCAGAATAATACCATTATCCCTTTGACTCCAACCACTTTGATTCTCCCTGCCCCACGTCAAGTAGAGTTGAGGCTCATTACACAAGCAGCTCTCCCAGGGGCTGCCAGCTGAGGTGAACAGGAACCACAGGATCCCAGTTCTACCAAAGCACATGAGCTGCATCCAGTCTTTCATATATAATTTAGCAAGAGGACCCCTGTCAAGCCCAGCTCAGTCTCAACTCGCAGAAGGTTTCCCCGCTTCTTAGTACCAGTGCCTACAGCAGATTCTGCTGATGCATCTCATGCAGAACCAGGAGAAGCTTGAAGTGCCTTTACAGCCGTGGAAGCTTGAACACAGCTGTCGCTTGCCACTCCTCCGGACACGTGGATCCCACTACTGTCACAACACTAACTCATCAAACTTTTTGGGGCGAGCTACTCAATTAAAATGAGACTGAGAGACAGGAGCATTTCCCCAACACACTTGAGGCAATAGTAGCCGAGGTGAGGCTTTTGAGATTGGAGAAATTAAAATGCTTTGTAGTTTTTTTGGGACTCCCTAATAACACCTGCTATATACGGGTGACATGTTTAGATATCTTGCTCTCTGAGTATATAAGTGTACAAATAATATCCACCTAGTGAATCCCATACCTCCTCCATCTGGTCAGCGTCAGGACACCTCAATTACCTCCATACTACCAGAGAAACTGGACTGCTTGACCAGATCTTCCCGTGAGTGGGACTCTGACATACCCCCCTCAAACTCCATCTGACAGCTCCTCCTTTTGAACTGTATTTCAGCTGCACCCTCCTCATGCCAGCTCCGCCGGCTGTCTCTGGGCTCTGGCCGAGGCTTTTCCCTCAACCTTATCTCACAGCTTGTCTGGAGGGTACTGTGGCTGAATGTACTGTAGGAAGTGCTGAAAAGGGTCCCCGAAGTCAATGTAGGCTCTGTGCCAAAGTACCAAGGCGTATCAGTAGCGCATGGTTCGCTAGGTGACTCGACTTGTGCACTCCAACCGCCGAGGCGTGAGGGTTCTATGGGAACTGCCGGCTGTGGTGTCCCAGACAGGCTAAGCCGGAGTTTTTGTGTGAGGTTGTCCTGAGAGCTGGCACTCTTGTGTCCAGCACACAACGCACTAAAGTTCAGATTCAGGCCATGCACTGGTGATACCAGTGGTTGTTGGTGCTTTCTTCTCTGACACACATTTGCCTCCAGCAGCAGATCTGGCCCACTAGGCCACTCCGGGCAGTCCGGCAATGGAGAGAATGGCGACAAGCCACCAGATTCCAACCTGCTCAACTTGGGGGTCTCCTCTGCACCAGGCGTGTAGGCTGATTTGATGTCAAGGGAGAAGGAGCGCTTCAGGCGGTTGGTGTCCAGAACTTGCTCAGATGACAGGTGTAGGCCTCGGAGGCCTTGCTGCAGAGTGCTGGGAGAAATAAGATTGGGAGCTCCAGGGTGCCGCCTTTCCACCTCCGCTCTTGTGCTGTGAATTCCCCCATCTGGCATTTCTGAGGTAGATGTTGCAGTTGCAACAGTGCCATCAGGGGGTTCCACCAGGTCTGGCGGAGGAAGATGCTCTCCCGAGGTCTTCAGCACGCCTGCAGACCAGGCTTTGTGAACACTGAGACTCTGCTCATATTCCAGCAGCTGGCCCAGGAAGTTAAAGTTCGGAGATATTGATGGGCGTCTCTCCTTCACGAACCTGAGAAGTCAAACAAACAGTTAATTGAACACACTGAAGGACCAAAGAACAGCGCAGGAAGGAAAAACATTACAAGGAACAAACATTGCATGAAGAAGAACACTGCCTTACATCTTGCTTATCACTGCAGAGAGCAAAGAAGACCTCTTCAATTTCTGCGTATAACTACCCATAACAAGAAACCCTCATCCATTGCTCTGTAACACTGCAGTACCACACAGAACATCAGCTTCTATCTCACTTTATCACTGTATGGAGCAGAGATCAAGGGGTAGAACAAGGAGTACGGCCTTCTGTTTAAATATATCACATGAGCAAATTCAACACCTGAGCCTTTTTGCAAGGTAGGGATTGCTGCTAGGGTTTCCTGACCGCCGGCGCCCCCGGCCATTGCCTTCTGCAAAAGTGCATGTTTTGTTGCACAATTTCACTCAGAGCTGGTACAGCCCTCAGGAACATGCTGTTAAAATTTCCAAACTTCTTACAAGCACTTAGATGTGCCAGCATGCTGCCATATATTCCAATGTGTAGCGGACTCCTAATAGTAGAAGGTGAGAGAATGACTGTGGGTCAGAGCCTTCACAGCATATGGGGCTGAGGGCTATAGGATCATGTAGTTCCTGAAGCTTTCAGCTCAGCAGTATTCTGGAGGAAAAAAGAAACAGTGTGCATACAACTTGTTGACATGAACACTTCCTGTCCACTTTCACAGTATAAATTCATAGCCCAATTTTCTATGCTTGTGGATTCTCTACCTGCAACTGCCTTTGGTCATGCAGACCCCATGGAGCTGCAGCGCTGTACCAGTACCTTGAAGGGTTTGGCGGCTGCAAAGAGCCCTCATCATTTATAAAAGTGTAAGCTAAGAGGGCCACTGAGGGCAGTGCTTTTATGACATGACCACAACTCTTTCTTGAACTAGTCAGCAACCTGGAAGGGACCAGCAACTGGGAAATTGCTTCTGATGTTTAGAAATAAACACCAATAACAAAGGAAGTTCAGTCTTTTTGAGACCCAAAGAGGCCAGCCCACTTGTTGGAGAATTGTGCCCTCAGTAAGCATGCCCATCCTAGATTAATTGAAGGCTGAGTGACAGAGAGAAATCTGCACGGTTTAATGTTGCAAGGAAGCAGTCATCAGATTTGCAATAACTGATTGTTAGTTCGAATATTGGAACCCCCAATTCATTAACATATTTTTGATACTCTACGTACATATTTGTAGTATCATTTCATATGTAGTAGTCATAATTAATAGAAATTAATTTATTGATTTGAATGTATAGCCATTGTGCCTTTGTCTTGAAACACGACTGCAATTCCTCTCTCGGTGTTACTGCTAAAGCCCCTGTGCTAGGCCTTTGGGTGGGAAACTGGAATGGTGCTGGTGCTGGACTTTCACACGCAAGTGTGCAGATCGAACTCTTCGAACTGGTGCTCAGGCTGAACCTGAGTGTATGAGCAGTATACATCACTGAATGAAACAACATCGCCTTCACACTATGTGACAGCATATCACATGTGACGCATGGACAATGCAGTTCTCTCAAAGAAGCACAGAACACCCAAGCAGTTTGCATGTCTTCTTTGTCATGACCTTGTATCATTGTATAGACAGCACTACTATTGCTTGGAGCTGAATGTGTCAATGCACAAAACAGAACATCGCGCAGAACTGATTTTCTTTTAGCTGGCAGTATCACTCTATGGAATAAATAACTTTTTAGTGTTTTGTCCCTCTACCTCACTCTGCGTGGAAAGAAGTACATCTCTCGTACAACATCACTGCAGGAATCCATATCCTTCCCAGCCCCTGCTCTCCTTTACAGCAGAGAGCCCTACCTTGGGGGTGTCACTCAACTATTAACTCTGGACAGGAAGGGACATCCTCCTGCTGCAGCTTCATAAGATGTCTCTAAGATCGGTGTCACATTTTCTCATGGTTCCTTGGAAATGCAAGGTTGCCTTCACGTACCTGTAGGCCTCGTCAGAGGACATCCCCATGGTCTTCATGACGTATGCAATTGCAATGGTGGCAGACCTGGAAATCCCAGCAAGGCAGTGCACAATCACTCGAGAGCTGGACAGCCTGGCCTTCTCTGCAAAGAAATGAAAGGTCAGAGTACTGGGGTCCACGAGGTTCAGGAGACAGCCTGGCATTCACTGCAGCAGACGCACAGACATGTGAAAGTGATGTCTGAACTAGGGGACGCATTGCAGGAGACACACAGACAGGCGAAGGACCAGATCCAGATGGACTTCTGGAGATAGGTCATTCTATGCAGCAGATGCAGAAAAAATAGAAGCAGCTGGAGAACAGACTAGCCTACTCCGCCAGAAGTTAAAGTCAGTATGTTTCTGGGAAGCAGGGAAGAAGGGAACAACTTGGCAGTCTCTGAAGGAGACAGGCAAGTGAAGGTCTGTGAGGAACAGGGAAACCTCATGTTTCTGAAATAATGAAAGAAAAAGTCAGAGTGCTTTTGAGGGGGAAGGGAACTCACATTATTTTTGACGGAAGAATCATGGAGAAGAGAGAGTCTGGGAAACAAGGTGCTCTATATGAAAAGCAATGAGATAATGCAGTCTTCCCTTCAAAATTTAAAATGTCATTTGAAGTTTTGACTGAAGCAGGTGAACAACCTTATCTGTAAGAGACCAAAAAAGGGGGCTGAGAGTAGCTGTGTTCTGCTAAACAAATGTCCATGAGCCCTGTTTACTTGTTAACTTCCTAAGAAAGGCAAGACTGCCTCTGTGGGAAAGAAGTACAATGCATTTGAGATGGCTCTTCACAGATCTCTCATTCAGACCCACTCCACATACACGTCCCCTGAATCTTACCGATGAAGTCCACACTCTCGTCCAGCCAGGGCAGCAACTTCTCGCAGTAGTTGTCATTAACAGGGATGCGCATGAAGTGGCGGTCACAGACGAAGTCCGGCTTTGGGCAATTGTTGCTGGCGTTGAGCACATACGCAATGCCATTCTGAGCCATCAGGTCCTGGCGGGAAAGTGCCAGGTTAGAAACAATTCTTCAAATTCAGACACAGCTAGTCTAGAACTTTCTGCCTCTCGGGTCTTGTCGTCCTCCTTCCTTGTATCTAAAAAGTTGTTATCCAGCCCTTCTTAGGGATTGGTTAAAGACCCCACTGAGCTCAGTTTTTTTCGTGTCTCATTCTAAACCGATAAACTACACCATACTGACACAACATGTCAACATCTTCAGGGTTTAAATAAAAGTCCCGAATAAATATTTGGTGTAATTCAAAGGTTTAGTAGAGGCGTTCATACTGGCTGCATTAAGTAGTTTTAAAAAATGATCCACCGGACATTGCATTAAATATTTCTGTATGGCTGGGCTAAAATACTCATTTTAGGCATGCTTACGGGCAGGGCAAGTATAAAGATTGGACATCAGAACCACTCAACAAAATCAAGATCACTCAATCTGATCGCCTGCCACCCAATTTATCCGATCGCCTAAAGTCATTCGACACGTCCTTTAATTTCCATGTGGGGGGTGCTAACACCCACCACACAGAGCACAGCCAACTGTTGCCACTGACGTGTGTATTACAAAGCATCAGAGCACCGCTCACACAGGTACTGGCTAAGAACCCAAAGGCTGATCATGACACCCTACGGCTCTCTGCATATGCAGTGTGTTGTTAACGTGTGGCGGTGTGTATTTGACAAACACACTTTGTACAGACAGCATAAAAGGTAAAGGCTATCCTCAGGAGTTAGTGTGCAACTCTTCTAAAAATCAGCGACTCTCCTACAGGCTGCCTGTGCTCCCTATAAGTACAACAGCCTGCCCTTGTTCCTTGAGGTAGGCTGCTGAAGTTGGTACACCAGGGAGGCCACGGCATGGGTGCCCAATACCTTGAGCATCCAGCCACCCTGCAACAGATTAGAGCTAGTTTTGCGCCCTAATGATCTCCTATTCCAGTGACTCTGCCATGTGTACCTAACCAATGACTGCCAGACGTTTAGAAGCCCACTTGAACTGGACCTCAAGCATTTTATGTGAACTCGCGTTTGGCATCCTTTCTATATTTGGTCTTGGTGATTCCCTCTCCTGGTTTGGGATTTAAGTTTACTAATTTCAAAGAGTTTTTCAATCAAACTCAGTCATACAGGCGCAAACTAGCTAAACTGTCGCTGAATGCAACTAGGGCTACTAGGAAACTAGGGCCGACAGGCCAAACCAAACTTGATCCACTATTGCAATCTGTCTGGCACCTCTGCCTCAATGACTGACTGGGAGTAAATAGAGTGTTGAAAACTAAAAGACTTTAAATGCTGCACAGAATACCCAATGTTCAACCCGTATAATCATGTTGACAAAAGGGCCCATATTATAAACAAAAGAAGCGTGCATTAGCTAGAAGTAGTGGAATCATGGATTGGACAAGCTTGGAGTACCTTCTGAATTTGGATTTCAGGCCACAATGACACCTGTGCTTGGTTTTTCCCAGTGCCCTTTCCTGGCAATATGAAAGCATAAGCAAAGTCCGAGGAGCCGAAATGACGGCAGATCTATTTCAAATACTACTAATCGACAGAGGAAACACATTATGCAAGAAAACCAACATTACCCATGGTACACATCTAGAACTGCTTAAAGGAGGCCAAATTTTGTCAGTATCTAAAATAGTAAAAGTCCCAAACTTTGCCCTTGATGCACCTTCTCATACCAACAATGCCTCTTCATGCCCACCACAGATACAGATTCCTGAGACACACCAGCCAACTCAACCCTTTGGTACATGGTCTTTGTGGTGATAGGTCTCCCTCCTCATGGAACACACCAAGCCCTTACCTTATTGAGGACGTCTTTCTGGGAGCCCAGGTAGAGGTGTGGCAAGATGCGAGTGGGTCCCACGCTGGCCACTGGCAAACAAGGCTGCGAGATGCTGACGGGCAAGATGGCAGCTGGTTTCCCCTCACAGAGGCCTGGAAAGCAGGACGAGAAAGTAGCAAATCCACCTGCAGAGCACAAGGAGAGAGACATGTCAGTACACTCCACAGCAAACAGGAGCACCAAAGATTAGAGATTATGAGGGAGGGGCCTTGTGCTCCTTTCCACTTCCATATTGTGGGGGGGCTGCAGAATATCTTACCACCTCACTGTGTGACTTTCTACAAATAATAACATTAAGCAAACAAAAAAAAAACATTTTTTTTATATAAATAAACAGAAAACTTTCAAAATGTATTAAACAAAAAAACATTTTAAAGAATATGTCATTTTTGGATAGAGGATGTGATGCAGGCAAAAACAAGAGGCCACGACAAGGTTCACCTTTCAGCAAGTACATTTCATGGAAAAATGAATCTGGATAAAACTAAGAGACCCGAAAAAGTGCTGTTCAAACAGCTCATAAAAGGGGAATAAAACATCCTGATGGTACTGGCAGCATGATTCCTGCATGAACACTAACACACACAAGTTGGGAAAGGTGGAGGTGTCACCAAGGCAATATTTAAATGCATGAATTGTACATTCCAGTTCTTTTGGGTAACCACGCTAGCAACCTTAATTGTCAGGTGCTCTCTTTAGCTCTAAGCAGACTTTGAAAAACTACGACGTAAAAAATCTGACACTTGAAGTCCTCCGGGTCTCTTTGTTGTGGTTTCCAGTTTACAAAGGCCTCATACTCAGTAACTGCTTGTGTATAGTGGCTAGTGGAGCTATTTTTGTTAAGGGAAGGGTTTTTGTTTACCTATTCCTTTGCTCATTCCAAAAGGTTTTTTTAACAGTTACTATCACTGGAGTTGTAGTAAAAGAATCAATCAATCAACATCTGTATAGAGCACACTGTTACCCTAGTGCTGAGGGTCCTGTGTCTGTCGAAAAGCCAGGTCTTAAGTTTCTCTCTGAAGTCCGCCAGGGATGGTGCCGCACGGAGGTGGAGGGGCAGGTCGTCTCAAGACTTGACAACGGTGTAGGAGAAGGAGCTTCCACCACTCCGGGGGATGAGGAGGGGGGGTGTGAGGGTGAGTGAGGTTGCGCATAGCTGTCTTGGCGGGCAGGTGGAAGTTCAGTTGATGGTTGATGTAGGATTGTGTATGGCTTTGTATGCGTGCATGGGGATCTTGAACTTGCACCTCGTCTGGATGTGGAGCCATGGAGGTTTATGAGGTAGGTGGGGTGATGTGGGTCCATTTTGGGAGACCCAGGGTGAGTCTGGCTGTGGTGTTATGTATGGTCTGTAGTTTTCTGAGGTGCTGGGTGGAAATTCCAGCATAGAGGGTATAGCCCTATTTGAGGCGGCTGGTGACGAGAGCCTGTGTGATGGTCTTTCTGGTGCTGATTGGGATCCATCTGAAAATTATGTGGAGCATGCAGAGGGTGTAGAAGCAGGAGGAGGCGCCTGCGTTGACTTGTCGTTTCATGGTCAGTTGGCTGTCGAGGATGATGCAGAGGTTGCATGCACGGTCTATTGGTGTGGGTATTGGTCCGAGTTCTGCCAGCGGTGGTCCCATACAGAGGTGGTCCTCCCGAAGATCAGTACTTCTTTTTTGTCAGAGCTGAGTTTGAGGCAGTTGTCCCTCATCCAATTAGCTATGTTGGTCATGGAGTTGCAGAAGCTGGTTTTGGCGTTAGCGGGGTCCTCAGTGAGCGAGAGTATAAGTTGAATGTCATCTGGGTGGGGATTATGTCGAGTCTGTCAGGTTGGAGAATTGAAAAAAGATATATTAACTTGCAAATGTTCTTTAGGCTTGGGCCTGAGTTTAGTCTTTGAGACTAACTGCTTTTTGTACTAGCCCTCAGGATTCATGCCTGTGGCCTGCACAGTGTGTGGGAAGCGACCCTCAGCCAGCGCTTGAACTCTGGGGATTTCCCACAATAATCCCCCAAAAGGGTGACTAAGGGATGACAAGATATTGTGAGAGGGTGTGCTCATGATTTGATGGTTATCTACAAACAAGAGCTAATGTAGCAAGTTGCCAATATTAGCAGATTGCAAATATTTATAAGATGGAAGCACAAAGCTTGAATACTGTGCCCATGTTGAGATAGTCACATGGTAACCATAAGTATGAATGAGGCCCAGAACGTCGACCCAGAATCAAATTCTAGGTAGGATATTTTTTCAAACAATCATTCAAACAAGAACAGACATTTATTTGTCGGGGTGACACTTAAAAAGTCTGGATACTTTGTTACGAAGTAAGAAATTGAAGTTTAACAGTTTTAAATTGTTCCTACAGGATCTACCTGCAGCATAGGGTTTTTGAACATTGTATAATATATAGAACTGTCACGACATCAGTCCACAGCTGTGTATCAGCAGACAGTGGTGCTGACCTGAACCAAGACGAAATGAGTGACGGAAAAAGAAAAGGTGGCCTTCTGGGAAAGGAGTATGGGTCAGCCTCTGAAAGGAGCAGCACTTCACCGAAAGACTGTTTTCAGTAACATACCTCAACCTTTTCCTGTCCAAATATACCCAATGAGCAAGTATGTTCACCTCGCAGTATATTCGCCTTCTCTTCTCGACACGTTGTGGGTGAAAAAGGGGCAGCCCCATAACGTATGCCTATGTTTACTCAGAATGGAGCCTGTGCCATCGTGAGGTGGTTTGTTTATGCAAAATGGAGGCTGTCGGACGTCACGTATTTTTCTTTACGCGAAATGAGAAATGTCTTCCACAGAGTGTTTATGCAAATACAAAGTGACATGATAAACGGGGTTAACAAGGATCGAATGCACATGGCAGATAAGGAATAAATGGAGTACAGGTGAGAAAGGAAACGGCAGGGACCACCCTGCAGTGACAGGAAGACAAGAGGCCGACTGTGATAAACAGCTCACCCACCCTTTAGGAACCAAGAGAACAGAAGCCCCCTGCCGTGGCAAACACAGCAGCACGAGAACGTACTCTTTTTTATTTACTCAAGCACACAGAGAACAGAAATGTCTCAGTGGAAGCTGAAAATGGACGCGCTATGGGTACTACAGCAAAATCTGCTTCACACCACATGGTGGATGTTATTGCTGGTTTATGGCGGAACTACACAATTATGTGGTCATTTCGGTATTTCCCCTCCAACGGATACCGTATCTGCGTGCACTGGATTAATCTCCCTCAAATGCAATGTTCGTGACACCGCGCGCCCCCTCCCCTCGCCCCGACGTGCCTGACTGCAGCTTCTATTTAGAGAACGCGTCACGTGCTGTACGCTGGCAGAAACGAAGGGGAGGGCTAACAGCTCACTGGAATGCCCGAGGTACTCCAGCTCATCAGTGGCTTCCTCTGTGCTTCCCCGTGACATCACCCCCTCCACACGGAAATGAAGTAACGGAGCCTTGACAGGTGACTCAATGCGGGGTGGGGGTGGTAAGGCCACCACTTAGCCACAGACAGGACCCCCGCAACAGGGGAATACAAGTGCTAAGGCCGGCGCCTCCCTCCCAGGTCCTGACAAATGCCGAAATGCGTGAGGAAGGCTCTCTGGCAGGGAATGGCGGGCATATCTTAGAACAAAGAATATAATAAAGTTAACAGATGACGAAGTTATCAGTCCCAGCCAGTCGCGTTCCTTTCCTGTGCTACTGATTAATAATGGGGCATTCTGAAAGTTGTAGTCCTGGTTCATCCACCTGAACTGACAAGCGTGAAACAACTGTTTGCACGACATCCGTGTGACTTGGAGCTTTTGGTAAGTTTAGTTCACTGGCAGATATAGATGTGCGTGGTTGTCAGTACTGGAAGAGCAGGGGCGCAGTACGTCAGAACTGACGTGCACTGGGTGAAGTGCGTGCCTGTCTTAGTAACGGAATAGAAGGAGATGAGGACAGGACTGTCAGCGCTGTGTGTGTCCAGCAGCACTGGAATAACAGAGGTGTTTCAAGGGAGGGGCGAGCACTTCGGGCACAGCTCCACACATGGCATCAGTTCCACCTAGCTTTGAGGAAAGAGGAAGTCTTGGTAGGTGGGCACTGCTGAACTCACACGGCGGCCCTCGTGGTGAAGCTGACATCATACCCCTCTCCCCATACCCTTCTCCTTGGGTACACAGCGTCATGCAGGCTCGCCGCCAGCACCCTGCAGACACCTCATTGCGAATGTCTGCCCGTCCTACACTCAGCCAGGCCCTAAAAGCCCCTGTCCCTCAGGGCGAGATGACTTCATATGCTAAAACTAAACAGGCACTCGTCTCGGAGAGCTGTGGCCACGCTCCAGTGTACACAGAACTGAGTGACGCAAGTTTCACTCATAAAAGACGGTACAGCACGTGCAGTACAAAACATGTACAGCCGTACAGAAAAGTTAGGACACTGAACAGTGCATTCGTACCTCACACAAATGTAGTAAGGGCAGGTCGGGTAGTAACAGAGCACTTCCAACCGCAGTGCAATGTTCCTCCAGTAAAGCACCGAGCTGACACACAAACTTCACTCACTCACCGAACAGAGAGTATGGGAAGCTGACGTGCAAGCGTCCCACATACACAGAAGAGGTACTGCATGGAATTTCAGTGCAAGCTTCCCTCGCACACGTCAATAGATAAAGCTGCGACAGCATTCACAGTCGATCCATACATCGATCTTTACTGGGACAGGCCAGCCACTCATGAAGTGTGTATATGCTATTTTACCTCTATATCGACTTGGAAATTGAGGTACGTGGCAGGTGTTCGGCAGAAGACTAAAATACATATTTCTACTCTACGTCAGAACAGTTTAATAACACACCGAGGAGTGCGTAAAACACTAGGAGACCGAACCGCAATACCCTGGTTCTGACACAACCAGCGTTAGTCTGGCCCAGTCAGGTTTTACTATCGATACGATTACTGACCCGGTCCCATTTTGTGGGCACACACACGCTCCCACAAAAACGCAGCAACAGACACGCACTACATTGCTAGCAGTGGAGCAAGCTTGTATACCAACACGCAACACCAAAGGCAGAAGTCACTGCATTGGCCACACACATACACTCTCACTACAATGGCGACAGAGGCGCAAGTTTACACATAGCACAGCGAACACATAAGGAATGGACTCTAGCAAGCACGAATTTCCCTCAGACAGAATGGATACAGCAGCGACAGGCGACAACTCACTCGCCAGGGATGAGCACGGCAAACGCTCCTTCTTCACTCACACAGAAGGGTAGAGCTTCAGCGCCTGGGTGCAAAGTTCACTCAGGAACAGGCCCGGCAGTGCAGGCTTCCTGAACACACACACAGCACCCACATCAATGGCAACATTAGTGTAAGCTTTCCCCGTGTCCAAAATAAACTTTATATACAAAAACAAGCTTTCTCACATACAGGGGATAAGCACCCGGCAAGAGCCTTGGCAAAGCCAGCACCACTGACAGCACAGACCTCTGAGCAGCGGTATCGCACAGCACGCTTCCCTCAAGCACAGAACGTGTGCTAAAAAGGCAACAGGAACATTAGGTTCGCCTCCTTTATTTACAGAGCAAACACAGCACGTGCAGAAGTGCAATCGGTGCTTTGAATGGGTAGATACTGGCTGTTCTCAGTACTTCCACTTCTTTAAAATGGAAGGGACAGTACAGCATACTCTGCAGCAAAATGCTAATCTGGGACAGTGACATGGGGTACCTGAACTTCTATATTTCTGTTTCTAGCAAATCTTACTTTACATACGAAACACGCATTGGGAGGGGCAAGCTCACAGATACTTGGCCAAACGAGGCAAGCCTAGTGTATAAACGACTAGATGTGCAGCCGCATTGCAAGCTTCATTCACAAAAACTTGCCACTGCGAAGGCGGCAGAGCAAGCTTCGTTCAGAACTCTCTACGCAGAGACCCATTTATTTCAGGCAGGACACCAACTGGACAGGAGCGGTGTGTGCACCTCCAACAAAACCAGGTGCAACTCGGACTGTAGCAGTACAAGCCATGCTTCATTCAGGTACATAAACAACGGCAGCAGCAATGCAAGCGTCCCTCACACCGAGAATATATAACTAGCTTCCTTCACACTTTAATAAGGGTCGTCCCGAGAACTCAGATACATTTCATGGGCTGAATTTACCAATGTTCACAGTGCTGCCCCTACCAACCTCGCATGTCCCTTCTAGCGGCCTTCATCCTTTGTGTCCGGACCTTCAGCTTCATAGGCACCCGGTGGGCCCCCCGCCATAACCCCGCGTCAGCCGCCGGGTCAAGGGCCAGCTCCGAGGGCATTGTGGGTCGGTCGAGTTGCCCACAGTGGAAGAACTCGCCGTCTCCAAGTCAGAAGGTCACACGGTGCATCCACCTCTAGGCGCCGTCAGAGCTGCTGCTGCGTCTTCCACTATGCACCGGTTATCCTTGCACCTAGACCCCCGCGCCTGCTACGGGGGCTACCGCTTACGCCGTGCCTCCGACGCTTGTGACGTGGCCCATCTGCTTCCAATGTTTCTCCGCTTGCTAGTCAGTGCAGGCTAGTCAGTGCCCGTGCAGCGCCTCTTCGGTGTGGCTTGTGGTCTGCTGCTGTGCCTGAGCACCGAGTACTGCTCCTCTGCTGAGCTGTTCTCCTGAGCCTTGCTGCTAGCGTTCTCCCTTCTCAGCAGGCAGCGTGTCTCCACTCCCAAGCTGCGCCTCCTTAGCAGCCAGTGTTGTTCCTCCTCCCCTGCCTGCGCTGCTCCTCCACACCCGCCGAAGGCATGAATGAGCTCAGCGCAGCAGCTCTCAGAGGCTCATGTCATGGGCCAGGCACGCAGCGACATTCCTGGCCCATGACGCAGGCGGGCTGCTTAAAGGCGGACCCGCCCGGGGCACCTGCACCTCCCTCCCAGCTGCTCTCAGAGACCACCCCTCTCCATGGCCGCCCCGAGGGACAAAGTGCGTCTCCGGCGACAGGAGGCCGAAGTCCCACAGCACAAGGAGGGAACGCAGGCAGATAACGAGGCCCGTCTCCGCTCTCGCGCACACCACGGCGGCTCCTGCCTCCAGCACCAATCAGCGCCTCTCAATTCCAGGAACATTCTTAAAGATTTTCCTCATTCACTGACAGTTACTAGGGAAAACAGAGAGACAGTGAATGTGTCTTCTTGCGGTGCACCCCAGTACCTTCACACCACTACCTCAATCTGCCACTACACCGGATGACCAACATTGACATTACCACTGCTGAGAACATCACACCCTCAATTCTTAGAAGTAACAGTAGTACAGAAAACGTATTGTTATAATCACGTGAATTACAATAAAAATAGGCGTTTCGCAACCATCATAATGAACTTCTAAAAACAGAATTATAAAAAAGGTAACTGACGAATATAATTGCAGTCTCTTAATAGTGCATAAATGAAATAAAAAAAAGGTAATTTAATAAGAGAATAATTATTTTCAATAGTTAAACTACATAATCATCTCTGAAATCGAACTTATATTCACATCATTAAAAAGACTCCCAAATAAAATTTCCTTTGTGGCAACAGTTTGGACAAACGCATAATAAACGACTACGGGCCAGATGTACGACCCTATTCTGCATGAGCAAACGGGTTTGCGACCCGTTTGTGCATGCAAAATCTGATAGGGCAATGTACAATCCCTATTTAGTGAATCACAATATTTTTGCGACTTGCTATATAGGAATTGTGTGTCGCTATTAGGAAGGGTCGTTCCAAGGGCGTCCCTTCCTAATAGTGAGTCAGAGGCTTATGTAAGAATGTTTTGCGACCGCAATTGCTGTCACAACACACTCACAATTTACCGCCCTATTCAAGAGAGTGATAAAGCACTCGCAAATCCCTTTGCAAATGCACGGGCAAATATTTTTTAGGGACAGGCAGTGGTCCCAGGGACCCCTACCTGCATTTAAAAATAAAAAAAACTGCTTTATGTAAAAGCAGTCCCCAGACATGGAGGTCAGCTGAGCCCAGCAGGTCACCATACCTGGTAAGGCCAGCCATTCCTAATGGGGTCACAAATAGAGTGGGCCTCATTAATATGCATGAGGGATGCAATTTGCGACCCCATTAGGAATTGCTAACAGTGTCTCAGACACTGCTGTACATGGCATTTAGCGACTCACAAATTGCAACCCGCAATTGAGCACAATTTGCTAAATGACATGGTCGACAATCTGGCCCTAACGGTTTCCGCTTTGTAGTCACAGCCAGCATGTACTCTTCCTTTGAAGGAGCAGACTTCAAGGCCCCTGAAATTCATGGCTCTACTAAGCGCTGAGAAGAGTTCACCGCACAATTCTCCAAAAAATAATTAACATCGATTTTCTCACGAGACCCGTCCTTCTCCCCACCCGGTACCACAAATGCCCCCTTTAACAGAGAGAGCCCATCAAATGCCACACCACCAACTACCAACGGCCCTCCCACATTCAGTTCATCTACGGACAGCGCTCCCACATCCAGTCCCTCAGCAACCCAGAACACCAACCTCAACTGCTTGCCAATGAAAAACAAGGCTGCCTGGACCAAATTCAACATTATCCCCAAAGAAGAAGTCCTCACAATACTTGCTTGCATGAAGCCAGCTTCCCACCTCTCCGACACCCTACTATCCCCGCTTGTCAAAAACCTCAAGCACATCATCTCTTCTGCATGGACTAAAAAAACCTTTTCTTTATGCAGTGGCTCCATGCCGACCTCCCTCAAACTCAGCCAAGTCACCCCCCTCATCCAAAAGCCTGTAGCTGACCACCATGACCGTAGCAACTACAGACCGATAACCAACCTCCTTATCTTTAACAAAACTATTGAAAAATGTGTGCTTGCACAACTCAACAACCACATTGAAAAATACAACCTTCACAACACCGTCCATTCTGGGTTCAGGAAAGGCTGCAGTACAGAGATTGCAATATTTAACATCACAGATGACCTCCACAGATCTCTAGTTGATGGCCAGGCCTGCCTCCTAGTCCTCTTGGACCTCTCAGTGGTCTATGATACCATTAACCATGATATTCTCCTAAATACCCTCTGCCACGTGCAGGCATCAATGGCACAGTCCTTCAGTGGTTTGCTTATTTTCTGAGCCAACATGCACAACTAATTACACTAGAAAACTCCACCTCAACAGCAATGCCTGTCTCAAAGAGTTCCTCAAGGATCAATCCGATCTCCTGCCTTACTTAACCTCCACACGGAAACCTTACAATGATCCTGAAACAAGTCCAAACTGCCTACCATCTTTATGCAGAGGATACCCAACTCTACATAAAAATTATTAGCTAATGACATCCAGCACTTAAACAGTACTCTCCCCATAGTACAAGCTTGGTTGACCAGCAACCACCTTAAGCTCAACTCCAACAAAACCAAACTCCTCTTCCTCCAACCAAAAGTAAAGTCTTATTTTGTCCATATCAGACTTGATAACGTCGCTGCATTAAACTGTAAACTATCCATCTCGAACTCTGTAAAATTCCTAGGGATCACACTTGACAGAAACCTAAACGTGAAATAATATATATATTAATGCGTCTGCTAAAAGTGCTCTCTACTAGTTGAAAAGCCTTAAAAAAAAAAATCAAACCTTCATCCCCCGTGAAGACCTAAAGACTGTGCTGTAGGACTCATTCCTCTCCAAGCTGGACAACGGTAACGCAACAACCACGGGCTCCCCTAAATCACACCTCATCCCTATGAAAGCTAAACTTAATGCAGCGGCTAGGCTACTTTCCGGAGAGAGTCGCTTCAATCACATCACTCTCACACTCAAGAGACAACTGGCAACACATCGAAGCAAGATCTATATTCAAAACTACCTGCATAATCCACAAAGCCCTCTTTAATGAAAAAACAATCTTCCTCGCTAACAAACTATCAAAAACCGGCAAAAAGAGACCTCTTTGTAGCTCGAATACTCCACTCCTGATTCCGACCAAATAAAATTTAAGAGGCAAAAAGCACCTGTTCCTTCTCCGCGAATGCCAGAGAATCTGGAATTCGCTACCTCAGGATTTAGGTGACACTCATTCATTCCTTCACTTCAAGAAAAAACGTGAACTATTTCTTCTCAACAAATACCTAAACCCTCTCCCCTGAGCCAATTACCATCCTCCCTCACAACCCCCATTGAGTCTTAACACCTCTATTTCGGGAAGACACTGCCTTCAACCTCCCCCCGTCCCAGGCCTGAAACACGCTACCAAATGTACCTCCGATCTAAAGTGTACACATATCCTACCGCCTATTGACTTCTTCTCTTATATACTGTCACTTTGTATTTTTTTATTTTATTTCTTTATGTTCACTCCTTATACACCTCATGAAACTGCCGCTGTGCTACCTTAACTATCTCTGATCTACATCATTCACATATCCCATTGTTTACCGTATTCATCATTTAGTTACTGTCACTACGTATTTTGTATTCCTCTTATGTACTCCATATGCACCTCATGTACTTGCTGTTTGTGCTACCTCTGTAAAGCCATCTGATACACTCGGGTCAAGCTCACGCTATACAAAACTCGATAAATAAATAGGTATATAAAACAATCAGAATCTTAGATATTTTATTTTTATCGTGCCTTGCAAACTAGAGATCATATATTCCTGATGCAACGATAAATAAGATTCATATACCAAATCCATATATTTTTTTTTGTGAGGCTAGTTTTTTTTACCTCTAACCACTAAAAAGGGTGTTTCTTAAAATACTCTTTCGCGCTGCTCAACTTTATTTGGCCAGTCTCGAAGTCTGATAAATTACTTTATTACATCATATGTTTAATTCCAAATCATTATTTGACATTTTTTTTGGTTCATTGGACAAAACAAAGAACACCTCCCCCCCCCCTTACCCGACAAGGGTCTGGGGCCCCTTTGATCCAACCTGCGTCAATCCTGAGTACCCAAAACCAATATTTACCCATGATCCCCTTGCTCTCGCTCCCAGGCCACACATTGATAAACGGCCCCCAGGCAGCCCACAATGGCCTCCATCTAGTCTCCAGGTCTCGGAGTTCACCTCCACTGCTGATTCCCACTTGCCCAGTGTGAAGAGAAGGGAAAGTCTCAGTTTTCAAAAGTGGGTGTCCATGATTTTGAACAGGAAAACCTTCCTCTCCAAGGCGATGGCCTCTGCCGATGACTTGGCTCTATTGTGACGGCGTTGTACAGTGCGCCATTGGTTTATTCTAGGCCTCTGGCTGCCTCATCCTGGGTCTGCGGCTGTGGGATGCCCGGTTCTGCCTCCACTTTTCCCAGAATCCCTCAAGCATCTGTGACGGTATGCACTCAGTGCGGAGATCTCTCACATTTTAAAATGAGACAAAACAGGAAGCCTCAACAATATTTGATGTCTTTGTGTATCAGAAAGGAAGTGACCTGTTGTAGAAAATGTTGCTTCTGAAGAGTGATCAGCAATAAATTCTGGTAGATATGAACTGTGTTCCCTTCAAAAAGTATCAGGCCCTTCTTGCAAGTCACAGCCATAATGGTCTCTTTCTGTCAGTAGTAACACAGACAAGTGAGGATATCCAGGGGAAATGTATTTTGCCTGATAGTAGGTCCCATCGTATGTGTCTGGTAACGAATTATGTTGGACTTGTACCCTTCTGGCAGTATGTGCGTTAAGAGATGCTTGATGAACGATTGAATACTGTCCGACTCCGCCTGTGGTGAGTCCCCACCCCCCATTCCCCCCAGATCCTTCCTTATGTTCTACCTTCTGGAACGATTATACAGATCCTCCAGGTGTGTTTGTAAATCAAGGTTCTGCTCAAGCAGCAACACTATTTGTTTGCCCAGTGCCTCCAGCTCACCATATTAGGCATCTTTGGAATCCTCCAGGGATTCTACCCTGTGTCCCAAGGATGTGACATTTAGTTTAATCTCCTGTAAGTATTTTGAGACATCCTCCTGAAAGTGGGCTATAACATCTTAGCTGCCCCTGCATAGCTCCTCCATGAACAACTGGTGATCGGGCCTCCATTTCCCCCGGAGACACTCTTCGCGTGTGCCTCAGCTACCTACGAACTCCCAGCGTAGCACGTGCTCCTCATACTTGTCACTTCGGGGCTCAGCCTGCATCCCTCTCTGCCCCTCCTTCCCTAAGCCGAGTGCTGTACACCGCATGTCCCCAGTGATCAGCGCTCCACGACCCTCCCCAGGTCTGAGAGAAGGGCTGCTTTGTATGTCTGGGCGGCGAGCGCCCCACACATTGCTGGAATGTCCCACTCTGTGTGTGCTTTTCATTATTTGGCCTTGGTGGTTTTCTTTCATATTTCACATATTTCTGCGTGCAGGGAGGGGTCTTAATTTCCCACTCGCTCAAACCTCCCTTGTGCCTCACTCTCCTCCTGGCTTCATCCCTTAAAAGGGTGTGTGTGTGTGTGTGCGGGAGGAGGGGGGGGGGGGCAGCCTGTAAAGACAATCTGAAGTCAGTCACAAGGTAGGCTGGCACAAATTAAAGGCAGATGGTGCTTGGGAAGAATCAGTCATATGTCAGGCATATCTGAGGTGTGACTGATCCTATCTAAAGACTTTGCCCATGCATACACAAAAGATCCCCACAAAAAGCACGCCAGGGTACGGTGACCAGATTTTAAAAAGCAAAAACCTGGCCTGGCCAGGCCAGGCATAACAGCAAGATTAAAGCCTTCAGCATTACTTCTATATCTGGTGTGTTCTGTTTTTTTGCGTAGCCTTGTAAATATGTGCACAAATATACACACACACAAACACAAATATATACACACACACACACACACATATGCATATAAACACAAATATATATATATATATATATATATATATATATATATATATATATACACACACACACAGTCACACACAGCCTTCAAAGGTGCATGGGAAAAGGGAGCATATCTTTCAATTCTGCTTTGCAGGATGACCTGACCTTAGTCCCCAAAACCGGGACATGTATTTAAAATGAGGAAAAGTGTCGGGACACCATGACAGCCCACTGAAACCCGGGACTGTCCGGGGAAATCCAGGACGTCTGGCCCCCTACCCCAGGGCCACGTTCTGACAGCATTGGCAAGTAGAGCCTTTGAGTCGTTGGGGGAGTGGGAGGCAGCTGAATGAGTCCTTGGAAACTCCCATACATGGCGCCATTGCCTCAATGGAGACAAATAATTTTAAAAACTCTGTCAATGCCCCTGCTTCTCCGCCTGCATGCCTGCAGCAAAAGAAGGGATTTTCATGAACACGGAATGGTAGAATGATAATTTTGAACTAATACACTAAGTGAAGTGTAGACCAGGCTACAAAAAACCACATCTAAACAACTCCCTGAGCGTAAACAATGTAAACTTCACACAAGTAACCACGTGGTCCTGCGTCACTGACATTACTTTAAAATGAAAACCGTGTACCATCAAAACCCTTTTTCCAGATCAGCTTCATTACTTACAAAATAATCCATTAGTCTCTAGCTTATTGATCCTCTGTGCTAAAAATTCACATTCTCGCCGTCACAGATCTGCAGTCTCGCGCGCTCTGAGCGCCTTTGCATCAGAGTGCTTGCTGGACTGCCTGTTCAAAAGGTGAGACATAACCAAAGCAGACCTCGCCCAACAACAGCTGCCCGGCTATAACCCTCTAAAGCCTGGCGACTGGAAGTACATTACCTCACAGGAGGTCTGTAACAACCAACGCATTCATCCGGCGAGAAGCAGAGTTTCCCGCCCTCATTGCCCGGTAACACCCTGTATATTATCTCAAAGTAGCCTCGTCCGCCGTATGCATATTTGTACTTCCATAATGCCGTGGTCAGGCTTACAACGTTCATCAGTGCAAACTTTTACCTCAATGAGTGCTACATTTTATACTCTGAGAGACAGCGCATGGGGAACATTGTACTTGATCTGTAACTGGAAGCCCGACATCTAACTCCGGTGCAGGTCATGCACAGCATCACACCATCGGTCCCACCTGGGACGCGCTGGGGGCGGTCATCAGCAACTAACGGATTTGGGTGGAATGGTCCACAAGCAATTTTTAATCAGGGGGGTCGGATGGCCATTGATACGATCAGATCAAACGGCAGGAGGGCTGGAAGGACAGAGCTTTAAAGAGAGTTGGGCATTTTACACGTGCTCATAACCCTTTCTCAAACGTGTCTTCATTGATGGATCTGCACGAAACAAAGTAAAAGGCGTCTGCCAAATTTCATGCAGATTCATCAAATGGCATCAAAGTTATAAGCAAATAAAAAACACAATTTCAAAATAAACAGCAACGTAACCGTAATATTTGCAGTTTAAATTGTTAAGTTTGAGCTAAATTCACAAATTTGAGCATTCAGTATGTTGAACGTTGTGTCTACTTATAACAAAAAGAAATTTCCATGATCCTAGTGACGAGCTTCTCTCATTTTGTTGTCCAATTTCATCAAGTCCCCATCACTTCTAAGACGGATTTGCAAATTCAAGTAAAAGGATAAAAACATACATTTTTCATCAGCTAATTACATCTGTTAAAAAAATCTAATTTGGTTGAGAAAATATACAAGCTCTGAATCTGCAAATGTAACCATCAAGATAGATATATAAAATTAGCAATTTGATGTCTTTCCAAAACCTTTTTGTAATGCAAATATCTAATAAAAAAAACGACTTATCAGATTTACTCAGATCACAAAATGGGTCTAGTACGTGTAAAAATCTTATTGCATGCAAAATGTGCCGTAATTCCTTTCAGCATTTTCTGCTGTCGCATAGAGCATGAGTTTCTATTAGAACCAAAATGAAAAACATTTTTTTTTAAAACGTTTCACTCTTTAACTTTTTTCCTGGACAGACTAGCATGACACATAACATACTGAAATGTAGCCGAATGCAATGTGTTATAATTTCAAGCAAATACTTAATTTTTAAAAAATTTAGTTTGCAGAAGCGTACACGCGCAGGGTTGGTAGACTCCAATTAGGTCCCAAGGTTTGTGAACTTTGGCTGAGGGTCCGTGAACCTGAGGCAAGGGGGTCCTGAACCCCTGTTTGACCTTGCCCTGTGTTTGCAAACTCGATAGTGGGTTTGCAAATCATGCTAGAACACTGCAGCTTACATTCGAAGGAAGGATTGAGAGGGACAATGAATGCGTTTCTGCCCAACTGACTATCTAAAAGGAGAGATTGGCAAGAGGCTGGGACCCCCTCCCAGACTATTTGTTTATATACGATTGTATGACTATTTTGTCTGTCCTTACCAAGACAACCTGAATCACCTGCAAAAGAAAGAAGTGACAACGCGCCAAATACACAGCTCTGCAGATCTCTGCAATTCTAGGAGTTAAGCCTCTATTCTGGAAGCCACTTGCCCTGAACTGAGAGACTGTCTAAAGTCACCCCAGCACCCCAATTCGCTTACATCTGTAGTCAGATCTGGGGAGAGGGAAGGGATAATGGGAACCCCCTGCTAAGTGCAGAGGGCTCAACCACCACTGTATCATTTGTCAGATCTCGGGTGTCACGGGCACTATTTGCTCCAAGGTCTGAAATCCTGATTCCAATGCAACCAAAGATGCCGAAGCAGCAGGCCTAGCTGTAGTTGAGCCCAGGGTAGTAAGAACACACAGGATGCCTGCAAAGAAATATAGGAATGGTATAATATAAAAAAGAGAGAAAGCAATAAAAGCTGTTTTCTCATAGAGAAAAGAACATCATGACGTGTGACCCTGAAGGCGTAGTAACTCTCTTGCAGAAGCTTCTGACAGCTGCCCCAGAGAAAGCAATAGACTCCGTAAAGTATGTGCTTGGGATTGAGGTAGACTGACAATTTAAAAATCTTTCTGGAAATGGGCACCAATGAACTCCAGGTCCTGAGTGGGCTCGAGATTAGATTTTTCCCAATTTATGAGAATCCTAAAGTTCTTTGAAACCAGGCAGACAAGTTTTATCAGAGCTCGAAGAACAGTCTGTGATGGGGAATAAAGAAGCCAGCCGTCCAGATAAGGGTGGATCAGAATACCCAGCCTGTGGAGATAGACTACTGCTGGAGCCAGAACATTGGTGAAAACTCTCAGCGAGGTTGAGAAGCCGAAAGGATCGCCTTGAATTGCCAATGATAACCTACCATACAGATTGTTGATGCAGAGGATACATCGGAAAATAAAGATGAGCACCTCTTAAATCCATGGCCGACATACACTCTCCTGGAAATATAAGAGGAATTATCCTCTAAAGGGTATCCCTCTTGAAATGAGTATTTTTGCGAAACACATTCATTCTCTTTAAGTTGGTTATCAAACTGAACTTTCCTGAGACCTTTTAAACAAGAAAAACGGTGCCTTTCCCCTTTTGGTCCTCTGGAATTGGTGCAATTGCCTTTTTCTGCAACAGCTTAGCAGCCTCTTGAGCAAGGGCCGACCTCTTGGATTATCACCTAGAAATGAAGAATGAACTGGACCTGAGTGAGGAATATTTGCGAAGTATAAAGCATAGCCTCTTTCTATGATTCATAAGACCATGCATCTGAGCCTTTTTGTTGACATCTTTGTATAAAAAACAGAAAGGTATCCTCCCACAGGAAGCTCGGCATGGTCAGGAACGCTTCCTGTGCTTTGTTGGCAGGGGAGGCTGAGGCTTCGAATTCTGCCTATTTGGAAATGTTTGAGAAGGCATGTTTCTCCTCTGAAACGGGAACTTAAATTCCCATTGATGTCTTCGTCTTCCAAGGAGTGTTTCTATCTTTTGCTGCAACGTAAAGAGCTGGGCATGCTTCTGATTATTAAAAGCTTTATGAAGCATATCCTCCAAGTGGTCGCCAAACAACTTACGTGCAGTAAATGGCATGTGAAGTAATCCTGAGTTTTGAACACCTTCAGCCTTCCTGTCTAATAAGTATATATGATGCCGGGCAGCAACGGAAGAAGCAATAGAAGAAGCTGAATCTTTCAGAATATTGCAAGAGACATCTGCAAGAAATTTAGCCTGCATTTGCATATTTGACAACAACTCTGTACATTGCAGTTCATCTTGAATGGCTGAAGTTAAGGATTGGACGTCCTTGACAAGTGAATGAGGGGCATAAACAACAGCAGACCTTGCCAAATTTAAAGCTGAAAACCATTTCTTCAAAGAAGCCTCTATCTTACGATCTACAAAATCTAATACAGGAACTCCTTCAGCTATGACAGTTGAATGTCCTGCTAAATAAGCCATCACTGGGTCCATTTTAATGGCCGTTGGAATTTCCACATCACCCTTTGCCAGAGGATACAGATGGGAGAGAAATTTACGGAGGTCTACCTTCTCTGGATTTCTCCATTCCCTAATTAGAAGATCAAAAAATTTCTTGTTAATAGCCAAGCATGTCGGGGGCGAAATTTTAACTGTTGAAATAGGCCAGAACCAGTGCTGGATGTCTTATCCTCCATTAGAACATTAAGATTATCCCTAAAGTATCTACAAATAGTTAAAAGTTCAGATTTCTGAATAAACTTAGACTTGGGAGTAGACTTGGGAGCCTGAATCTCATCATCCTCATATCCAGAAGAAGCCCATTAAGAAGCAGAAGAAGGTGACACATTTACTGATGATAAAGAAGAAGTGAGAGAAGAAGGAGAATAGCGAGAACTGGTGTTAGCCCTTGATTTTTGAAGAGCCTCTAACACAGAAGCAATCGGAGCTGCAATTGATCTTCAGAAGGTCCAACCCCTCCCCGACACAGGAATAGAAGCACCCCCATCCTGTTTAAGCCTCTTTCCATCTTTCTGCTCATCTCAGGAACAATGATGCCTTTTGGCCCACTGCTTTCTATGCTTCATGGAGAGTAATCTGGTGAAAAGGCAGAGGGCCCTCTATAGAGAGAGAAACATTAGGACCCCAGTCCGTCTAACCCAATTGCTGCATGGAAGGAAAAAGAAAGATCCCCCATAAATGCTTTACTTATTATCTACAATTTATTTTTTCAAGGAAAAAGATATATATTTTCAATAACTGCCCTGTAATCTAGCTTCTAACATTGCCACTACTCGACTATGAAGTCAGGCAACAGATAGCTGCCACCATGATGGCCAAACAAGACTCACACGTCTCTACCGCAAGAAGGAAACAAAGCTGTGAAGCGAGGCCAATCTCCCAGAGGACACCTAAAACAGAAGATCACACTTACAGGCCACCAAGAGACTGCAAGACCATCTGAACGCAGCCGCTCAGGAAACAGGGCACCTCAGAGGTAACGTGCCCCCAGTATGCAGTGGGCTGACGTGCTACCAAAATAGTGACAGCAGCTCTCTGATAGCCTGGCGGCCTAGAAGCTGAATGCTTGGGTGGTCACAGAGAACAAAGTTTATGGCGTGAGAGGTGCCCGCGGGAGTCATTTGCTTAGGCCTATACATTTGTGAAAGCCAGCAAAAAATAACAAGCATTAGCATAGCCAATATGGCTTTCTTTTGGGACCTTATAAGCGATTATTAAAGAGATGTCCTTGCCAGTACTTAGAGGTGTTGTTTAAGCGTTAATATATGCCTGCGCACAGCACTCTAGCGTATGACGGCCTCTGCGCACTGTTTGTGACTGTTAATAATGAAGAGATATGAGTACAGGCAGTGTGGAAGGGTAAATACCATGGTGGATGGATAGTGGGTAAGGGAGGGTGACTGTGTATCAGAGATGGGTTAGTGCCATATAGTTGGATGAATGAGAGAATGATGGATGATGGACGACAGATGAGTAGTAAATGAATGGATAGAGGTTCACAAAAAGTTAAATATAATTCTTATTTAAATGACCATGTTAAGTTGTTTTACTGAGTATAATACAGACATTTTTTCTAAAGAATGGTATAACGTTAGAAAAGGGTACTACCCTACCACATATCTCTCAGTCCTGGTGGTTATGAGCACGCAAAACATCTTGAGAGCCAGCACTCAGCAGGGAGACCAGATTTTGAAAGCAAAAAATCAGGACATTGCACAAAAAAAATAGAAGGACTAATTCGACATCACACAAGGGGTACAGAATGACAGCTCTGATCAATATAGAAACACAGAGGAGGCATTATGGAAATAAATAAAAAGTCAGTTTTTAAAACAAATATCAAACATGTCGTTTAAACAACTTTCTAATAAGAGCTGCTAACTAGAACTACTTTGTAGCATATAAAAATGGGCCTCTAGTGTTTGCAGTCGACCCTCACTGAAAACTGAGACCTGACATAAAGATGCTTGGGCACCTTACCATTCAGTCCTATTTAGAATTTGTGCTTGCACTGTAGGGACCAACAAGCAGAAACATTGGTTTGCTACGAATTCTGCTAGTTTGTCTGGGAAGCTCATGCTAAAGGATTACCAGAAAATGCCTGGTTCTCATCTTCTAGTAACAGAAGACATGTTTTCATAATGGTGTACAGTGAAAATAAAGTCTGGGAACTAGATTATCTGACATTTTCCCTTCACCTAGTTAATAATTTGTCCATTGAATGGTTCACAATGTCAATCAGTATTACAAGGAAAGTCATTGTGTGTTTCACACGCTATTGTTTTAATGAGGTTGTGTACAACACTCAAGTATGAGCGGCACTGAAAGAAATAGTCCTTGTAGTACTTTCTCTTTTCAAACTCCAGCTTTGCTTTAAAAATGTATTATTGAACTTATATGTTTTAGCCAAAACAAAGTGTAACTGTTAATATCGTAGCGATAACTTGATTACTTCCAAGTCCATAGTGAAACTGGGACCATAATCACAGTTAATACAAAAATAATAATGAAAAAAAGAGCGCGTACAGAATTATTTCAGAAATGCAGCCAGACAAGGGAGTCCTGTGTAACATTTCTGTGAACTGTGAAGCAGGGTAAACAACCTTAAGAATGTTTCTGAATAGATATTTTTAGATAGACGGGTTTACAGGGTTGGCGTGGTGTTTACCATTCTGAATGCATCAGGAAATGACTATTTCGAATTCAAGACCACACGTTCGTTCAGCGTACGAGACATTTAGGTAGCATGTATCAACGTTATGTTAGCAGGAGCCAGAGGAGTCAGAGTTGTCATCCAGTGCACCTTGCTTCTCAAAAACGGTGCATCTGGCTTTCAGTGGAATGGTAAAATCTGGAAAGTGTGTGGCACTTTGGCTCAGTACTGTTTCAAGGAACACTGCTAAAGTAGTGGCGCTTTCAGAAAAGTCAACCACAATGGGCCTCCATATCGACCACCCTTCGTGCACTTTCCTACCCTGCATTTCTCAGAATTTTAGGTAGCTGTTTGCGAGCAGAATGAGAGTTTAAAACAGGCTTGAATGAGAGTTAGGGGTTATAACAGACTTCACTAAACGCACATCGCTCTGCTTGAAGCCAGTGCACATTGGTTAGCAGGTAGAGAATTAAGTCCTCGCACAAGTTCTACTCTGAGGAACACAAGCTGAACTTCTGTGGGAGAGAGGAAAGGCTGTCAGATAAATACATGGGACGGCAGGAGGCGATAGGCTTGATTTAGTGATTGCACTGGAGACACTGTCCTGCCTGCACTTCACCTTAACATTACGAAGAGCAGAAGGGAGGGGCAGGTGAGAGGGAGGAGTAAGTACCAGGCCGGGAAAGTAAGGTTTCGGCAACCTTCCTCTGTTAAAAAGCAATAAATCGTAGCTTTGGGATTGGTGTTCTAAGGCCAACCCCCGGAAAAATATGTCCATCTGTAATGCAACTAGTGCTCATGTACAACGTTTCAATTCCTTCGGGCTGCTAGTCTATGTCTTTGCATTTTGGAGTGGCGCGATTCACCTGTGGAAAAGGGCCTGAATGTTCCCCCTCTTCCAAATAATGATATGGATGGTCATATCCCTGCAGTTATTTTTACTAAACATAGAAGTGAAGAGTCCAACTCGATTACTTTAATTTATTGAATCATTTGGCCAAGTGGTGCAGTGGAGTAATTACCAAAATAACAATTGTTTTGTCGGTTGCCCTCAGATTTCACAAAGTACACCAGTAATAGTAACCTGGCGCCAGGCAGCTTTCCAAGATGCTTCTGTAAAACGAAAAACAAGCAGGAGGGAGGGGAAGGAGGCAGCTGCCGCCCGAGGAGAGGGAGTGAGCGTGGGCACACGTGGGTTCCTGAGCCTAAACAAGCAAAAATAAAAAGAGTGCATACAAAGTAATACATAACATGAATATTAAGAGTATATGTAACAGGGGCAATCCTCATGGGAGGTTTCAAAAGTAGAAAAGGAGGGACTACTGAGCATATTAACCAAAGAAAAGCAACCATTTACAAAGGGCAGTGAAAGAAGCCAATTAGAAAGATGGGCAGTACTTAAAGCCCGTATTCTAGATACAGCATGTCTTTAAAGAGACAGGGCATGCGCTGCCTAGGAGAGACCTAAAAAGCAGTCCTGCAAGTTAATTAATGCTGAAGGCCCTGCCTTTATATTTAAAACATAAATAATGGGAGCAGCCCTGCAAGTTAATTAATGCTGAAGGCCCTGCCTTTATATTTAAAACAGAAATAATGGGAGCATAAACTCAACTCACTCAAACGCCAGATACTGTAACTTACACAATATCCAATTATTAGGAGTAAAATAAGGGGATGCCTGGCACACCATTCCCCAAGAAGCCCTGACTCCCAGGGCTTACCCGCAGTGGGGTCTTACAGGCTTGAAAGGCCTACTGTTGTGCAACAGATCAAATAAAGAAACAGGAAGTGTTTTCGACTCAGACCTTTATCACCAGCATTGTAGTAGGGGTGTGGAGAGGGACGGGTCGGAGAGGAGGGTAGTTTTTTTCTGTGAACCTTCCAATTGGTTCCAGCTAGGTCATGCGGTCCCTGGGTGGAAGTTAGTAGTGGTACGAGAAAATGGGTTGAGGACATGGTGGTTCTTTCTCCGTTCCATGGGTATTGTGAAAGCAGATAGGGCTAAGGCTAATTCAGGGGAGGGACAGGGCTCTCAGACAATTTTGGACATTGTGCTAGTGACAGATTGCCAGGATGCATGAACACACACACACAAAGAGGAACAGATAAGCAGTTTAAATATACAATAAATAGTGTAAACAACGTAAATGAAGGTGCGCAGAAGTAGAACATAGACATAAACAAGAAAAATAAAGCTACAAACAAAGCTGTAAGAATGCTGAATAAAAATTCAAATTAACACATTAAAGCTAAAGCAGAAGTTCAAGCAGGTACAAGGTGAATGTCAGTACACACAAGCATAAGGATGCTATGCAACAACAGAAAACCAGTGTGAGCAGAAATAATACAGATGCAAGAATGGAGAATGCAGGTTGTAACACTGAAATAACGTATGTAAAACAGAGTTGCTATTAAGCAGGAAAAAGGTAAAATAAATTATCAATCCCAGGGGAGAAAATTATGAAGATGCAAAATGACGTTGGCAACAAGGTAAATGCAATCTACGAAGACACAACATAAAGGTATGCACATGCAGAATAATAGTACTAACAGGGAAAATATAGGTAAAAACAAGCAAAATAAGGCAAACAGATTGTAAAGGCACAAACATACAAAATAAAAGTATAAAACTTGGAAAAGAGAAGTACTGATATACAAAATAAAGGTACCAACATGCAGAACAAAGGTACAGCCAATGAGAGGTTCCTTAGCCTGGGAACTCTTCAGCAGCACCAGGGAGTCGGACGTGATGCCAATCCCCGAGGGAGTTGGGTTTTACTGAAGAGAATCTCATTGACGACAATCACACATTCCTTCCCAAACCAAGACTCTAAATTTAGAAAAGTGAAAGGCTGGGAACTTCGTGCTTGTAAAGAAGCAAATAATTTGACTGAAGGAGTGACGTTGGGGCTTGTGGGTGTTGGCAACCAGATTCACAGAAAGCATGATAACACCTTTTCTCGCACCAAGGAAGACTGTTATGCAGAGATGCCATAGCACGGTACATGACATGACATTACCACATCAATATCCGTCAGGCCTTCTTACACAAAGGTACCGCAATCGTATCCTCAAACACTGCCTTCATCCGCGCAGTCCCAACCATCCACTTACGATCCTCACCACACATGGCCACACCCACTCGCTTAGCCAATCACCACTGCCGTCCATGGCTACAAGTATTTTTTCTTTTCTTGTGCCATTGTAAAACCTGCTCGATTGTAGGTCTGGCTGCCGGCGAGACTTGGGGCCTCATTTATGAATCCCGGATCGCAACCAAGATGTGCAAATTGCACACTGACTTGTTTGCCTACAGGGAAGCAATTTGCAATGCAACTGATGTACTGATAGGTTGCATCTAAAATTGACTAGTCGTAGAGCATCACAAAATCACATACCTAATTAATATTAATTTGGCAGTCATGATTTCTGATCCCCTGGGAACATAGGGATTGGAGCCTGCAATGGACAGCAGACTTCCAATGCTAATTTACATTCCAAACAGTATTTTGTTTTTTTAAAAGAGCCTATGCCCAATAAAGGGCCAGTGCTGCTATAAAAATGTGATCCATTTGGAAAGACACTGGGGGAGAGCAGCCAGTAATGAAGCTTTCCCTTTGTAAATCAGATACTACCCCAACTTGGGAGTCAATAATTTTCAATGTTTTGCCAAAGCAGTTACAAATCATAGTACTTTTAAATTGAGAATCTCAATAAGGAGGGAGTTTGTTCCTTTCACGCCCCTTCCTTTTTGTGTAGCTATAGGTATTTTGTGAGTTAGAGAAATATTTCATACTCAAACTACCTTTACTACATTGCGAATTACTGTTTTGAGGGTGCAAAGCCAATGATTTTTCAAATCGTAGGATTTTCAACTGCAAAACTGTGCTGTACATAATTCTCTTGATTCTCTTAACACCTGAGTTAATTGGACACAACATAGTGTAATATATGGGGGGATCGCATCTTCTTTTGCAAACACATCATCTTACTACCCTCACGGGCGATTAGCAGCACTCTACAAATACTGATTGACTGACCACCTACATAGGCTCAAAAACTATTTGATCACAATAAATGGTGTGTCTGTTGAGGAGTCCTAGCCACGAGTATAATAGGAAAATTAACTTTACAAGGGAGGCAGAAGTCCAACCCGGGAGCAAAATATAGTCACTACTTGAAGAACATTAGCAAAGTAGGGGCAGAGAACAAAATTGTGTAGACACAGCTAGGAGTTAAGCATGGCATTGTCAAACTCGCAGTGCTCTTGTTCAGTGACTTGCACTCCTCACATAAAGTCAATGCACCTGAAATAATCAGAGTGATAAAAAAAATGGATTTGGATGTCGTGCCCTATTCAGCACTTGCAGGTCAAAAGACATTAGAGGACTACCTAAGATTTTATTGGTAGAACTGCACCCTCAAGATATCCCCCATCCATTAGGGCTTTCGCTCACCAACACATGCTGCAGGCAATGTAAACCCAGAGTGGTATGACCACCCCCCCCTTGTCTTCATGGTTCTGTTATACCTGGAAGGTAGAAAACATCATACCCTGAAGTGTAAAAGGAGTATGACGCAGATATGGTAGGGAGAAAAACACAAAAAGTGGTGGGCATAATGTTTGAAGTAATCTCAGCTACTGGTAATTACTTGGGCTTGCGTCCCAGTATAGCCTTTTTTGGCTACCATGCTACCACAGACAAAAACTAGCCACATGAAACTGAGACTTGATCCTGTTTCAACAGAAACAGTCCAGCTAGAGCTGCCAGGCTAAGTCCCCTCTGAAGGGGAACACACACAACGGCAGACCAGTTTTGGCCTATTTGGGCCATGTCAATAAGATGTAGCTTGAGTCGTCCTCTGGCACCGGAGCATGGAACACTGGCTACAGTGTACTGCAAAGAGGAACATACATGGGGAATGTGAGATCAGATATCAATGTGGAAGGAACCTCCATCTTGAGGTTTATTCACTGTGTCACCATGAAATACACCATGTACATCGCTGAAAATAAATACAACATACTCTACGCCCATGCCACTTGGCACAACCCACAGTAATTATGCAGGCGGAAGTGAAAGGCACCAGTTATGAGCGGATGTCATTTTTTTGATGAAGGGTGCCAAATCCATCCCTTGGGCACAGTTGAAAATTATATGCAAACCACTAGAATTTTAGCTTCCAAACACATACTAAAACTCCACTGGGTTTCTTTTGTTTCAAATTCTTTTTATTAGAATTTCTTAGAGAGCGAAACAGAAGCATGACAAAGGCAACATTAGTCAAGTACAACAAAAGAAAAAAGCAGCCCAGAGTTACAGATCTCACAAGTCAGTTACAGCTTCTTCACTAGGTCAGTGGCGAATAAGCTCTTAAAATCCACACAATCACTACATGTTGCATCAGTCTATTTTTTTAATAACGTCCGTGAACTCTCGTGGGAGAGAAACCTGAAAAGGAAACTTACATATAATTAAAAAAAGAACAAAACTATGATGTCATGGTGCAAATCATAATACTGTGGTCAGGAGTATGGGGAAGCCGGGGTACCACTCAGGTGGCTTTGCACTGCAGAGTGCCACTATAGCTGTGGAGTGATTAGATATGGAACAAGTTGAGTGCCCTGAGGCATGGGGCGCAGGCCATCAGTGGAAGCCCCTCTGAAAGGTAGCTCACCAACGGAGACCAAATATAACCGAAGCCTTTTCTGGCATAGTAAATAATGGCAGCCATGCGCTCCAACGCCAGCGCCATCCACAGCCTCGCATGCCATTGGGCTAGAGATGGTGCGTCCTGTTTTTCCCATGCAGCAGCCACTGCCATTTTTGCTGCCCCCAGACAAAGCCACATGACAGATCTAACACCTTGTGTTTGCCGTTTCAAGGAAGGATCCCATAGCCCCAACAACGTGTGTTCCAGAGAGCTGGGAATCGGGTAGCCCAGAATAAGTTTAATGTGGGATAGGACTTCCTTCCAGAAAGGCTGAATGGAGGGGCAGTCCCACCAAATATGCCTTAAGTCGTCTAGCATGCCACAACCCCGCCAGCACTGATCTGAGGTGCAACAAAAAGGCGACCTCTCTTGTAACCATCTCCATTCTTCTTTGGGGAGGGTCAAATTCAGTAGGAAGGACTTAGATAGATTAATCCTAAATCCTGAAATCTGCTTGAACTTCACCAGTTCGTCTTGAATAGCCGACAGAGAGATCCGGGGCATTGAGACTGGGAGAAGCACGTCATCAGCATATAGCCAACTCTTATGATCGTCCGTGCCAAAACGTATCCCTCTTATGTCTGGATTTCCTCTAATCCTGTGTGCCAGGAGTTCTATGCTCAAAGCAAAAAGGAGGGGGGATAATGGGCAACCTTGCCTCGTCCCACGAGCCAAGCGTAAGGGAAGGGAAGCAACTCCATTGACCAGGACCCGGGAGCTAGGAAAATGATAATTGGCTCGAATCATCCCTATTAAAGCTTCATTGAAGCCAAAGCGCTGAAGTACTTTAAACAGAAAAGACCACTCCACGCGATCGAAAGCTTTCTCTGCGTCTAGCGAGAGAAGCACTACTGGGATGTTTTTTCTTTGGGCCTTTTCAATTAAATGGATAATGCGACGCAGATTATCATGGGTCTGTCCGCCCTTAATAAATCCCCCTTGGTCAGGGTCTATAAGGCCAGGAAGGATTGATTCGAGACGGGAGGCCAACATTTTTTAGTAGATTTTAGCATCAAGATTTAGGAGCGCTATCGGGAGATAAGAGGAGCAGGCTGTGGGGTCCTTGCCTGGCTTGGGGATCACTGCCACGATTGCCTCACCCATGGAGGGGGTGATCTGTTGCGTAGAGGCAATGACATTAAACAGAAGAGTTAAAAAGGGGACTAATTCCGGCGCAAAAGTGCGATAAAAATGAGCTGAAAAACGGCCAGGCCCTGGCGCTTTCTGGAGTATAAGTGAGTCAATCGCCTTCTGCACTTCCGCCCTAGTTATGGGTTGCGCCAAGTCATCATTGGAACTAGCGGCGACTTGAGGGAGGTCCAAGGACTCTAAATACTCTTCTTGGTCTTGCAATCCGGGAAGCTCTGAGGTGTAAAGAGTCCAGTAACATTTCTCAAAAGCCTGCGCCTTCCCCATCTCCGTCGTGTAGGAAATGCCATCCCTATCTACAATAAGTTTGATATATTCCCTTTCCTGTTTAGCCCTTAGTTGACGGGCTAGTAAGGACCCTACTTTGTTCCCTCCCTCATATCCCCTGGTCTGTAGGCGTAAGATGGTTTTCTCTACTCTGTTGGTGTAAATGGTCTGAAGTTTCTCCTTTAGAGCCGTAACTTTCCGCATTATCGGAACTGAGGGGCTGGCCTTATGGGCCTGTTCTGCGGCTACTAAATCCCGTTCTAATTGGAGGCGTTCCGTGCATTGTTGGGAACGCAAGGTGGTGGCCATCTCGATGCATTTACCCCGGACCACAGCTTTGAGAGCGTCCCAGGTGATTGCATGGGAAGTAACCTTCGGGTCATTTTGAGAAAAAAGTCCTTAATAGTTTTGCGGAGATCATCACAAAGAAGTCTATCCCTGCAGAGGAAGTTGGGGAAGTACCAGCACACATGTTTTGGACGCGGATTCGGCTAGGTGATCGCCATCTCCAAAGGGGCATGGTCTGGCAGACAAATCGGATGAAAATGTGTTTGCAACACTGAGGGGAGCAGGGATTGGCTCAAAAAAATGTGGTCAATGCGGGAGTAGGTTCTTTGGGAATGGGAGAAGAAAGAATAGTCCCGGACCGTGGGATTGGCCTCTCTCCATGCATCCACCAACCCCATGAGGTGAAGCTGTGACTTAAGTGCCTTACCGAACACCCCACCCAGAGCTCTCTGTGAATGTGACGAGTCCAACACCTGGTCCCAAACAAGATTAAAGTCCCCCAGTATCAAAATATCCCCCTGAGTGAAATTCTCCAAAGACAAAAGGAAGGAGAGAACAAAATCCTGCTGGCCCGTGTTAGGTGCATAGAGGACTGCAAAGGTGCACTGACGGCCCCTGAGATCGCCCAGAACCATAAGAAACCGCCCATGTTTGTCCGTTTTGGTGTCTTGTGCTTGGAACAGGACCCCCTTGTGAAACAGTAGCGCCACCTCGTTCTGTTTTGTGGGAAGATCGAAACACAAGAGGAAAGGCTCTATGATGCAGCCTATGTCCCTCGGATCGTTCGAGGTGCGTCTCTTGAAGAGCCGCCACCTGGACATTGTGATCTAGAAGGTATTTCCAGAAGTGGTGGCGCTTGTTAGGGGAGTTCAAGCCCTGGGCATTCCAGGTTAAAACCTTGACCGCCATTAATAACTGGGTGGGATGTTACCTCCTGGACGAGGGCCTCTGCCCAAGGGAAGCTCTTGTATCCCCCCCCCTCCCCCCCCATGGTCCCATAAACAAAAACAAAAAAAAGGGCACCATGACATCGGATTAACTTAACTAACCAGAACAGGGGGGCGGAGCTTGCCGGCATCAATGGCGGACGCGTGAGCGCAGCGCTCTCCGTCTCGGCCCTCACAACATCCGCTTACCGATCCTGAACTGCTGAGCTGCCCGGCGCACCTGACGGGGGAGACCCCCTGGACACAGGTGGTGTGAGCTGCGACCCTCTGCCGCCGCCGAGGGAGCCGAACGGATCGCTCGAAGGGAGCGGAGGCGAGTGCGCCGGACAGGGCCGTCATCCCCGGGCCGTGGTGAAGTGGCTACCTGGAGAGCGTGCGTCGACGTGCGGCCCTGCCAGGAGACGCTGACCCGGTTTCCCGGCGCTTCTGGCAAGGGGGCGGCGGCCTGAATCGGCAGTGGTAGGGGACGGCTCTGGGGAGCGCTGGAGGTCCCGGAGCCCCCACCCGAGTAGCGGTGTGCCTGTTATGCCCTGACCCTGGCCCGGACAGCGTCCGATGGTGGTAGCGGCGCCTACTTCGGCCCCAGAGACTACGACGGCACGTGGCCCCTGAGAGTTGGGAACAACAAGCGGCGGAGCCATCTGCTGTGGGCCCCGTGCATGGTCGCCGGGCGCGACGGGGCTGCGGAGACTGACGGAGCGAAGTGGAACCCCGGCCACACAGGCGGTGCCCATCGGGGAGCCCCCCAGCGCCTGAAGGGATCCGAAGGAGGTGCTCGGGCGCATTAAGCCGGGACTTCGCCTGGGTGAGTGTTGCTTGCCTCGTTGGCCCCGGGGACGCGACGCCCAACTTGGACCAGTGGCGCCGGGGAGGCCTGTAAGTGGAGAGAGGGGGCCCCGGGTGCTGTCCGGAGCAGCGTGAGGCGGGTCCGCGGTCCCTCGAAGTGCCACGACTCCGGACACGGGTGTGCGTTGGGCGGTCGCCCTAGAAAAGAGTCCGGTGTTGCTATCCTGGTGCCCCCTTGCTTCCCTGAGACCCCGGGGGTTCCGGTACTTGCCACGACACACTGACCGTGACGCTCAGACCTGGCGGCGCGGCGGCAGGGAGCCACCGACATGGGGAAAGGAGATAAAACGCAGCCCAAACTCACGTTAGACCCGCGCAAGCCTAAGGGATCCGCCAGCACGGGGCAGGAGGCACCCGTTGGCGGCGCGGGCACGGAGGGCTCGGCAGGAGCGGACATCAGGGAAATGCTGGTGGCGATGGAGAAGGGCCTGCAGGGCAGCTTAACCGCAATCGATGCCAAATTGGATGCACTCACATACCGCATGGACCGCATGTCGGAGCGCGTTGATAAAAATTCGGAGACTGGACATGGCCGAGAGGAGGGTCTCGCAGGTGGAGGCAGCCCAGACGGAGTGGGACGCGGACCGCAAACAATTCAGCAAGCTGCTGCAGGTCATTCAGGATAAGTCAGAGGACCTGGAGGCTCGTTCCCGAAGATCGAACATTCGTATCACGGGGGTGGCGGAATCGACCTCGACCGGGAGGATGGAACTTTTTGTTGAAAAATTACTGCGTACCCTGCTAGGGGAGGATGTGTTCTCGCCCATGTTTGTGGTTGAACGAGCCCATAGATCGCTGGGCCCGCGCCCAAGGCCGGGAGCGCCGGCGAGGCCCATCATCGCGAAGCTCCTGAATTACAGGGACAGAGACGTGGCGCTGCGGATGGCCAGGGAAAAAGGCAAGCTGCAGTACGAGGTCATGGACATTACGATCTATCCAGACTTCACGGCAAAAGTCCAGGAGGAGAGACGTCAGTTCGCACCGTATAAACAACAGCTGCGTGATCTCGGCCTGGACTATGCCATGCTCTACCCGGCGAGGCTAAGGATCAACCGGCAAGGACACTCGCACTTCTTCACGGACCCGAGGGAACTCCAGAAATCGCTGAAGGTATGGTCTCGGGAACGGCAGGGTAGCCCCAAGGGTCCGGGGGACACTCCGGAGACGGCCTCGGGCCTGGATGGGCAGGACTAGTTACTGGTGGGAGGCCGGGCGTAACATGCAAGCAGACTGTAGGCCTCATAGGCTGTTCGCGGGACATGTACTGCCCTAGCGGTGATTGGGACTCTTGGAACTGTACAGACAATTGCTGCTTATACACCGGCAGTTCGGGACTACGGGGTGCCCCTCCGGATGGGACTCTCCCTTTAGTGCCATTGACTGTGGTCTACTCTTCAGTCCCTTCGGATCTGTACTCATGGGACTCTGAGCATTGTGTTAGGCATGATGCGGGCTGGCCTGCCTGCTGTGAGTAATAGCGCGGGAGCCCTCATGGGGCTCGCGTTAGAAGTTTGCCTGCTAGGGCTTGGGTCTGTGAAAGCCTGGGTGAGGGTGGGCCCGTGGTGCGGGCCTTTCGGGGCCACGTGCGCTGATCTCCCCGATAGTGTGGTTTACCTCGGGAGGGGGTGGTGGGGTGCCCACTGACATCCTTGCAGGAGATGGGACGGCAGCTCGAGAAGCAGCAAGGCTACACGAGGGCGAGGCGGCTGAGGTGCGCTATTGTCTGGCTCGTTGCCAGGTTGTGATTGTTGCAGTGCTTGGTAACCTCGGCCCCAGCGCTATTGACTAGTAGGGCCCTTGCGGGGTCTGGTTCGGGGGATGTTTGAGGGGTGTGTTTGTTTGTTTGCGGGGTGGGAGGGTGGATGGGGGACCTGTCTGGCCAGGTTGGGGGAGGTCAGCTGTGGGCGGGGGGGCGAGTTGGGGACCGGGGCGGGGGGTTCGCACGCACTGTGGAGTGGTAGGTCGTTTGTTTTGTTGTTCTGTGTCTGGCTTGAGTCGTCTGCTCATTGTAGGTGGGTGGCACTTTGCACTGGGACGATTGGGACGCAACCGCCGTAATGCAGAGTATGTGTGATGGGAGACCCTAGTGAACTGTCTGGTGATAATGACAAAGCGTCCCTTAGGGCGCTGACGTGGAATGTGCGGGGGTTGAATGATTTTCGAAAATTGAGGAAAGTGCTGAATTTCCTGCGTAGGCACCACATCGATCTGGCGCTTCTCCAGGAGACGCACCTCCCCCTCACGAGCCACATGCTTAATGCGCGAGGTTTGGCGGGTAACAGCGCTGCGGCAGGTTTCACCTCGCACTCCAGGGGTGTGATTACCTGGGTGAATCCTCGATCCCATTTGGCGCTGACGGTCCTAGAAGCAGACTCGGACGGGCGTTATCTGATAGTCCGGTGCAAAGGGAAGGGCCATGATTTAGTGGTGGTCAATGTGTATGGCCCCAACTACGACAACCCTGAGTTCTATGCGGCCTTGGCTGTCACTTGCCGCCGCTATACACACGCCCGCATGGTGTGGGGGGGTGACTTTAACTTCACGTTTGACCCAGCCTTGGACCGCTTCTCTGGGCCGTCGCGTCGCGCGGCGGCTGCTGCCTTATGCATGCAGGCGGAGCTCACCAGACTCGATTTGGTGGACGCCTGGAGACAAGGACACCCAGGGAAGGGGGGGATTTACGCACTACTCTGCATACCACGAAGTCCACACTAGAATAGATTATTGGCTGATGTCGCGGTCGCTGCTGGCCCTAGTCAGGGGCTGTGTGGTCCTCCCGCGCACGCTCTCGGATCACTCCCCGCTACTACTAATATTAGATACCTCGGTTAAACGTATCCCACCATACACATGGAGATTCCCGCCATACTCGCTCCTAGATGAGGTGTTCCGGGGTGACCTGGCAGAGGACATAGAGACCTTCTTCGATAATAACTTGGGCTCGGTCCAGAGTTTCCACACGATCTGGGACTCGTTCAAAGCCTACATCAGAGGCATGGCCATGGCCAAGCATTCTGGTGTCCTAAAATCTATACGGGGGAGCCTTAAGTCTATAGAGACTCAGCTAGCAACACTGGAGGAGAGCCAGCAGTCATCTGCGGACCCTGCGGTGGGGGCCCAGATTCAAGCGTTGGTCGCGGAATATCATAGGGAGGCGGACAGGGAGGTGCAACATATGGGCAAGTATGCCACGGCCCGAGCGTACGGGGAGAGCGAGCGCCCAGGCTCACTGCTAGCGAGGATTCTGAGCAATAGCAGGAAGCCCCTGGTCATCGACGAGTTGGTAACGGGGGCCGGCACAGTGGTCACTGGGGAGGAGGCGATCTGCGCCGAGTTTAGGGACTACTACGCGGGGCTTTATACAGCCAAGTCTGCCCAGATGGAAGAGGAAATAGAGGATTACCTCAGTTATATCAAAATGCCCTTTTTATCCGACTCTCAGAGGGAGTTCCTGGCGCTCCCCATACAGCAGGACGAAATTTTGGAGGCACTAGAGGGAATGAGGTCTGGCAGCGCCCCCGGGGCTGATGGACTGACGGTGGCATTTTATAAAGCATTCAAAGATAAGCTTCTCCCCCATCTGATCACCTTATTCGACGGCATATGCCAAGATGGCTACATGCCAGAAACTATGCGCGAAGCGCTTCTAGTCACTATTTTGAAACCGGGGAAGCCCCCTAACGTGTGTGGATCATACCGGCCGCTCTCCCTCATCAATGTGGACACAAAGCTGTACGCTAAGAAGGTGCTGGCCACGCTTCTGGCGTTGCTGGTGCCGGAACTTGTGGCGCCAGAACAGGCGGGATTTATACCTGCCAGAAACCTTACATACAATATTCGCACGGTTCTGGGGACCATGCAACATGTGCGCCCAGAAAACAAGGCCTTGGCCATTTTCCTGGATATGGAAAAAGCGTTTGACTCGGTGGAGTGGTCCTTTATGGTACGGGTGTTACGTAAGATCGGATTGGGGGAGCCCTTTTTGCAGATGCTGGGAGCACTATATTATCAGCCCACAGCCAGGCTACGATTGGGCGACCGGGTCACGGACGCCTTCAGGATCAGCAGAGGGACCAGGCAAGGCTGCCCTCTCTCCCCTCTCCTTTACGCCCTGGTGGCGGAACCCTTGGCGTGCGCTATCAGAGAGTACCACCACTACGAGGGCATTAATTTTCCCACCTATCAAATTGGCATCTCCACGTATGCAGACAACATGCTGCTTTATGTCCGGGACCCGGAGACGAATCTCTCGTCAATACTACGGGAAGTGGTTAGGTTCGGAGCGCTGTCCGGCCTCAAGGTGAACTGGAGCAAGTCACTGGCGTTCCCGTTGACGCCCGTTACTGTGCCTTTTCCAATGGACTACCCACTGCAGTGGACTACGGACTCGGTTAGGTACCTGGGGATCCGGCTACATAAAGACCCTGAGGTGCTACTCAGAGAAAATTATGGAGTCGCATACGCCAAGCTGGTTGAGGATGTGGAGTCGTGGAATCGACTGCCCCTATCCCTGCTGGGCAGAATAGCCATTATGAAAATGGTCATTTTACCGAGATTCTTGTTCCTCTTCACCAACATCCCCATCGTATTGTCTAAGGCCTTCTTTAAGCAGCTGACCCAAACTCTAATTCAGTTGGCCTGGGGTGGCAAACAGCCTAGAGTACAATGGAAGGTGTTAACTCTTCCGTACGAAATGGGAGGGCTGGGGGCTCCTGACATGGAGAGATATTACAGGGTGGCACAGGCGGCGCACCTGCACGCGTGGATACATGCCAGCGCTGATGTCCCACATGTCATCTTGGAGCATCTGTTCGCGGATCCGCTCCCATTGCCTGCGGTCGTTTTTCAAACGGCGAGCCGCTCGGTGGGGCGACTGGACTCCCTCCAAGCCACGACTCATGCATGGCAGGCATTAATGAGGGCGCACGATTGTGCTCTTCTGTATTCCCCTCTGCTGCCGGTGGAATGGGTGCTTTGGCTCCCCCCGCTGAGGGAGAGAGGAGTGGTCCAGGCATTGGGCGCCTTGGGCATTACGCGGATGGAGGACTTATTCGCGGATGGGGTTGTCAAGACATGGGACCGACTTGGGCTGGCGCATTCTGCCCACACGCTTCTGCAGCACTTTCAGTTCCACAGGGTTCGCAGAGCTCTATCGGTCGCGCTAGGCCCGGGCATGGCAGAGCCCCCGTAGGTTCCGGAACTCACCTACATTATCAAAACGGTAGCGCCGCCTAAATTGATCTCGAATCTTAAAAGAATGGGAGACCGGCAAACGGCGCGTATATACACCATGGCGCGGCTAGCCTGGCAGGGTGACCTGCAATTAGAGTTCACAGACGAGATGTGGAGGTACTGCTGCGTCAGCACCAAGACGATATCTCTCAACGGCCGGCACAGATTAGTGCATTTTAAGTACCTACAGAGGGTGTACTATACCCCGGAAAGATTGCATAGGTACGGGCTCAGAGCGTCTGCAGAGTGCAAACGATGCCATTTCCCGGTGGCGGACTTTATGCATATGGCTTAGCGCTGTCCTGGAGTCGCTAAGTTTTGGGCTGAGGTGTTCCTTGAGTTGAGCCGGGTCTTGGGCACTGAGATCACCCTCGACCCAGCCTTGGCGCTGCTGGGGTACTCCCGGCCTCTCCCGGTGGCGTTGCGACGTTTAGTGGATATGGTGTTGCTCATTGCTAGAAGGGTCGTTGCCACCTGCTGGATGAGGGGGCCCCTCCCCACCAAGAAACGGTGGGCCAGGGATATGCTGTAGTGCAGTACGCAGGCGGAGACGTATAGCGAACTGCTGCCGCCGAAAAGTCGGCTGCCGGAGAGGCTGCCCAGGGGGAGGAGCTTGATGTACATGCTATTGCTGAGTGCGCCCCGACCCTTGATCCGGACTTGGAGTGACCGTGAGGAAGAGTGGCGCTGGCTTGCGAGTTGGCAAGGACGATTGTCTGAGGGGCCGGCGAGAAGGCCTATAGTAGGACCCACAGGGTCATTGGGGCGGGGGCAACGTGAGAGTGACTGCGCGGTATAGATTGGAAAACTGACTGTTAGTGGCGGAGTGTGGTGACTGGCAGAGCTGGGCTGACGTGACGGTGGACACACACAGACTGGGAAGGATAACCGGAGGAGACAGTGAACGTGCATGGGAGTGTGGCTGGGTTCGCCAGTTCAGGCTGACAGTCTCTGATTCCCCGAGATCTCTACAGGCTTTTACATAGGCTGGCAGTGGCATAGTTGCAATAAGCAGTCAGTCACAGCAGGATGTACTTGTCACACGTTGGGCAACTGAGACGCCACCGGTCCCCCGGGATGTCGGCTGAAAGGCTGTGTTAAATGTCAGTGGGGTGACCCACCCGTTTGGGCGGAGCCCAGTTATTGTCATGCGAACTGTGGGCAGCTGGCCCTGTGTATCTCCTACTTGCAAATAAAGGTTTTGGAAAAATAAAAAATAAAAATTAAAAAAAAAAAAAAAACAGAACAATCAATGAAAATGAGTGTGAAGAATCTCCCTCCCAGAGGGAAATCCCCCAAGTAAGACACACTCGAGGAACGTTACCATTCCCGTTTCCCTAGCCCCTCGTATGAACAAAAAGCAAGGCATATAGTTTGTAACAATATACAGCCAGTTACCAAACAAAGAAAAATAGTCCAGCAAAAGAGTCCCGGCGGCACCGCAGGCGGTAGGGAGAAAAAGCAAAGTCCTACGCATCCACTACCCTCCCCCAGGACCCCCTTACTGCAGGGGAGACAGGACAGTCCCACCATACTCTCACAACTGACATCATGCAATCAATTGGTCCCAAGGACAGGGTCTGGGAGCGGATTGTCTTGTGAGGCCCATGGGAACAACTCTTGCAAGTCCTCCGCTCCATCCAGCTCTCCACGGTAACTCCTGGACGTTCCCAGGGGAGGAGGCCCCGCGCGAGTCTCTCAGCTAAAATGTATGCAAGTCCTTCGCTCCAACCAACCTCTAAACGTCCACATAGCAGTTCGGGTCCGCTAAATCCACCGAAATTTATGAAGAACCACCCAAGGGTCATCAGCAGGCGCTTTATTCTGTGGATGTCTTACCCCCATAGTATGCCACTGACCTCCGCCTTGTCGCCGACGCCGCCGTTCGCCTTCCATATCTTGTGAAGAGGACTTGCCACTGGTGGAGGAGAGCTCAATTCCCAGGAGCTCCACAGCTTCCTTGAGCTCCGTGCAATGATGGGGCTTATTGTCCCATTGGAAGGTTATACCAAAGGGGTAAGTCCATTGGTATCTGTTTTTTTTTGTCTCTCAGGAACTCGGTGATCGGGCGGAACTGTTGGTGCCGTAAGAGTGTGGCTTGTGCCACGTCCTGGTAGAGTGCACATGAAGCATTTTGGAAGGTGACCTTGTCAGCTGCTCTCGCCTTTTGGAGGACCATTTCTTTGATTTTGAATGAGCTAATCTTCGCCAGCACGTCACGGGGCCGACGATTTTCTACCGGCAGCCGCGGTGCAACCCTGTGGACTCTTTCCAGCCGGATCTCAGGACCCGTTTCTCCCAGCACGGAGGAGAACAAGCCCACCATGAAAGCCTCTAGATCTGTGCCCTCACAATCTTCTTCTATGCCTCTGGCTCAGATTTTATCGCGTCGAGAGCGATTTTCTAAGTCCTCGCACTTAAGCATGGTAGCTTGCAGTTGGCTACGTAGATCTGCCACGCCTTCTTCCAAGGGTGTGAGGGGATCGGTCAGTTCTTGATGTTTTGCTTCAAGATCCAGCGTGCAGGTGCCCACCGAGTCCACATCTGCCTGCAAGGATACCATTCTCTCCCTCATCTCTGCTCGGAATGACGCAAAGGAAGCATCCATGTCAGCCTTGATTTCTGTCCGGAGTTCCGTTTTAAATTCCCGCAGCCATAGCCCCTGACGATGATGTCGCCTCGTCGCCTGCCCCTCCTGTGCCTGCAGTGGCAAAATAGTTGGAGACCTTGTTGTTGAGGGTCTTTTTGGGTGGCATAAGCGGATCCGTGTCGAGGTCAGCTCCAGGCCGCCCCCTCCGTCTCGCAAAAGCAGTGTGGAGCGTCTGAACTTATAGAAGAGACCCAAACCGCTTATCCTCCCTCGTCAGACTTCGTCTCTGTGGTCACGCAGGCTACCCCCCCCCCCCCCCAAGGCTCTCCTCAACGTTCGTGTGGTGTACCTTGGCCTAGGAGAGCTCTGGGGCAAGCGGGGGCACCCACCTAGCCTCCCACGCGGTGCATTTGTTGACCTTTAGAGTGTTTCTCTCTCCAATTTGGCGCCCATGTTAGGGTCAGGCAACCGGCCTCCTCAGTTCCTTCGGGATCGGGGCCCCAGAGCAACGCTGTGTCTGCCTCTTGGTCGGTAGATCCCCGCTGTCGACATGCATCTGCCCCCCTCCCCCCCCCCCCTTGCGCTGCACTTGCCTTCTGGGGGTTATTGGTGCTGTGTCTCCGAGGTGGTCACACTGTCAGCAATGGCAGACAGGAGTTTCAGGCTTTCTTTGTGGACTGTCATCAGTGTGCTTATTAATAGCGCCTGGAAGGGGATGTATGGCCCGCGTTGGAAGAGCCAGCGCAGCCTCAGGCACGGGCTCAGCGTGTCGCCGGTTGCTTCTTCTTTATCGCACCAAGACCGCCATTTTGTAATTTCAGGGCTCCCACAGCAGTGCTTCCTCCGGCTGCAGCAGCTCCGAGGTGGGTTCGGTGCAATGTTTATTCAGTGCCCTCACCTTGTGCTATGGGCCAGGCTGGACATCCGATGCCCCAACAGGAGTCCCGGGGATCTAGGCGGAGCGCCATCGGGGGTCCGCCGTGATGCGAGGCGCCATTTTCACCGGGGAAGCGCCGATCACCTTCAACTCACCAAAGCGTTTTCCTATGCTCCAAGGTACACTACGCATTCCCTCCAGCATTCCTGCGCATCCCGCAAACCGTTGCGTGCAAATAATTCTTCAGGATGCCGCAATAATGCCTTAGTTGTAGATTTATAACGGGGCCAGAGACGGAGCCGATCAGGAACCGGTCTGACCAGCCATGTTAGTTGGCTACCCACCCAGAGCTTCTTTTGATGGGGTACTAGCCACCGTGTAGTATGGTTGTGGGTAAGTGCTGGCAATGAGAGTTGTGCTTTGACAGTGAAAAGTAAAAAAAAACATGGAGCACCCTTAGTGGGCTCATAGATTGCTGAGCACAATTAAAGATGAATGCAGGTCAGACCTGATAACAACAAACAGGCATAGGGTGGCACACCATGAGAGGATATTCACCCCCAAAACGTATACCAGTCAGGTGCCTGTTAAGGACTTTGGGTTTATCTGCTGAGCCACAGTGGAAAGTAAGCACTACATAGATATTTCCAATCTCACAGTAGGTTCAGGAGTCCTGGCTGGTTGTCGTCCAACGATAAGTTAGTGGAGGGCACATGACCTGGAGTAGAGGATTCCATTTCTAGGTCTGACGCCAAAACATTTATTGCCTAAAAGCACAACTTATTGTTTAGAGGAAGGATAAAATGTTCCAGCAAAACAGCAGGTGCCTTCTTATTCTTCCCATTTCTCAAGAAGAGGGATGTTCCAGGACAGGAATGTTGCTCTGCAGAAGGCCCTAGTCAGTGAAATGTGTTTGCGCTCCTGTTGTGAAGCAGCCTCTGTCCTGAACATCTCAGAAAAAGACGCAATCCAGGCATACTGATGATATGGAAATAACATTTTTTTCCAGGCGGCGGTGAATTCAATCTTGGGCAAACGAGCATCGGTCATAGTATTATGAGTTTATATAATCAAATTCTCCTCCATTCTTTCCAAAAGCACTGCACAAGGAAGAGAATCCCACCTTTTCTCAAGAACGGCGCAGTTATTATTGTGATACCTACATGTTGAGAAAGTATTTGAAATCTTTACACTAGCACTTGACCTCTACTTGTGAAAACACGCATTGAGATCAGCCACTTCAAGTGGCGCTAATTTCCGCATATCCACTCCCTGACCCACGCGAGAGAAATGCTGGCATACAAGGATCTCCAGGGTGCTTCCATACTAATTTTTGTTACAAAGATTCATCAATGGCTTTCCAGGCATTCAATCCTTATATGCATGATCTGTTTGTGCATTAAAAATATTGACTCCTGGATTGGTGAAATGAGGGTTGATTCTGCACCCTTAAGGGACGTATGCCTAGCCCATGCTCTTCCTCTGGAACACGTGCTGAGGGGCAATGGGTTGGTGTGAAAAGGCCTCAGCAATGTTAAAACGTGCAGTAAATCAGGAGATTGCACCTGATTTCATACATAAACATGAACATTATAGATGCTTGCTTAACAGCCATCATGGTTTGGTATTTTTCCCAGGTTCCATTTACAAAAGTGAAGATCTCAGTTCTAACTCCTTTCATCATTAGTCTTGGATTGGCATAGTGTCTGGTAGAAATGTCAGCTGGTGTTTTGCATTCAATAGGACAGGCTTCATGTAGTGGGAAATCAACACTTTTTCCGGTGCCCCAGTTTCTAGGAATTCAGAGTTCCTACCATGGGGCAGAACAGGAAACTCAAATTCTCACTCAATATATGAAAACGTGTGCAAAGATTTCAACTAAACCATTGGCTACCTACTATTTTTGACTATTAGTACCGATGGAAGGGGATAAGACTGCTGATTGGCATCTGAACAAGAGGGATCACTAAACTGGAAGAAACTAGTAGCAATCATTTTGGACTAAGCTGCTCTTTTCTGTAGCAGCTATTTTAGACCCAGGCTATGTTTGTCTTTTGTGGGTCATATGTACAACATCACTGCAAACTAGGGCCAGGTGACACTAATCTGGTGGTAGCCCCAATCGGCTTGGGGCGGTACCTTATTAGCTGTGTTCAGTGGGCAGTCTATCAAAGGATGCACCAACTGCAAACCAGGACCATGTACTCAATTGCACAAAAAGGGTGTCCTCGTAAGGGAGGCATTCAGACGAAATTAATGAATCACACAAGATCTTACAGACATACAAAAATTATTTGTCGAAATCTGGCAGTAATTCTTAGATCTAGAGAAGTTAACATATTGTCTGTTCTAGGATGTAAAATCAAAACAAAACACCCAGGGTTAAAAAACACATACTCCAATTCACAAATTTTCCTGAAATAAAGGTGATCCGAAAATTATGTAAATCCGAATAACAATGTAAATACATAATAAGAATGTGAATAAATAAACCAATAATGATGGGGGGTTAGTTTTTGTTGCGGACCAGAGGAAAGCTTTGCTTCCCCGCTTATGTAGCCGCTTCCTGCAGGAAAAGACATCGGAGAAATCTGTGTCCCACCTTGTGATGGCCACCCTCATAGTAACACCCCTCTAACGGAGAGCCGCCACCACTGCACAAGGCAATCATACGGAAACTCAACTGTTCTTGCCTGCTCTGGCCAAGCTACCTGCCTTTACCTACCTGAAACTACACTTGCACGTCCGTGCACCATCAAATAGCACTGCATTCTGTCCCGATCAGCAATGGAAGATTGAAGCATAAAAATGGTACATAACGCTATTTCAAAGTGAACAGACATGATCCGAAGCACTTCCTACCTGTGAGGACGTAGACACGTTGGTAGCAGCTGTCTAGCTTGCCCACAAGGATGGAGAGGAAGGTGTTTGAGGACAGGCAGCTCACATCCCGGGTATTCTGATCGTACACCACCATATCCCGGCCTTCTTGCAAATCCAGCTATAAGCAAACAATAATTTAGGCATTTTAGACATCTAGTGCCAGACGTACGCAGTTTATGGTTTGTGATTATCAAATAGCGATTTTTTGCAATTCGATATTTGGTAATCGCAAACACCAATGTACAGATCTGTCTTTGACACATTTAGCGATTCCCAGTGGGTCGCAAATTGACCTACCTCATTAATATTCATGAGGTAAGTCTTAGTTCGGGACCCAATGGGAATCCCAAAAATACCAGGGATGGTGTCCTGCTGGACTCAGCAGACCACCATGTTAAATGCAGACCATTTTCCTTCAAGGAAAACTGGAAGGGTTTTGAAAAGAAAAATGAAAAGGTTTCTTTTCTTCTTTTTAGAGCAGGCAGTGGTCCTTGAGACCACTGCCTACTCTAAAAAAATATTTTTACATTACCACCTACTTGAAGTAGGTGGTAAAATGCGAATGTTTTGCGTCTGCATTTCGACCGCAAAACATTCACACATACTACCGCGATTCAGTATTAGCAAGGGGCACCATAAACAAACCCCTTCCAAATACTGGACCGCAAACCCAATTTGCGATTCTGTAATAGGTTATTAAATCACAAATTGGGCCTTTGTAAACTGAAAAAGGCATTTTTTCATTCGCAAACTGTCCGATTCTGGGAATCGGATCGTTTGCGAGTGAAAACAATCTTTGTGCATCAGGCCCCAAGTTCTGGCTCTTTAGACAAAGGGTCTGCTATATAATTTCCCATTTTGCACTGAATTCATTGTACACTTGGCTAGTAGACATGCATCCTTAGTGAATCGAGTATCCTTTTCACTGCACAATCCGCTTTTTCCAGGATTACAGATACCCAAGGTATTGCACTCGCACCAACATGGAACTGGTACACTACTGTATTTTGCTGCTATATAAGAAACTTAAACAAAAAAATGTATATGTTTAGGTTGAACTAGCAGGCACACTCGAGACGGTTTGGAATGCGAGGGAAGGGATAAGAAAACAGATGTCACATTAAATGGGAGAGTGTAGCACAGCAAAATGTATTGGGTGAGAGTTTCGCGACACTGACTATGCAAAGGGTGAGGGGGGTGGCACATGATGTGCTTTGGATCCGGTACTGGCCTGCAGGTATGTTTTCTGTTTTGGATGGTAGAGGCTGGGCTGGGAGTGTGTTCTTGGATGGTGGGTATAGGAGTTAAAGGAGGTGGGTCACTAAGCAAGTTTTGAATGAGTGACAGGTCTACTGAGCAGGGCTAAGTTACTTGCTATGTTTTAAATAAAGGGGCTGGTCGCCGAGTATGGAAGAAGGGTAGGTCAGTTTGCATGTTTTAGATTTAGCTCATAGGCGGGGATTAGGACAGTGGATATGTTTTGGATGAAGGGGTAGTTCACCTGGAAGGCTTTGGATGATGAGGTAGGACACTGGCTTAGTTTTGGATTATAGGTAGGCCAAAGCGTATGTTTTTGATGATGTTAGAGTAGGATATTTAGTATGTTTTGGATACGGGGCGAGTAGTTTTTGGAACAGAGGTAGTTCACAGATATGTTTTGTATGAGAACAACAAAACACCAGGTATGCACTGCATTGAAGCAAAGCAGCAGTGCAGCATTAATACTTTGGTTTTTTGAGTAAACGTAGTCAAATCACTGATAACAGTGGAGACGTATTCAATATTAGATATTTCTTTCAGTGTAGGATTACCTAATCATCGACACATTTCAGTGTCCTTGTAGCCTGCTGTACGTAGGCAGTACACTACATCAACTCAGAATATGTATTGTGGAATAGATGAGCACTATTAGACGGGAAGACCAAAAATATTCTATAGTGATACATTATAAAACAGTACCACAACAGGGACTGTTCCAACTTCAAACTTGCTAGCTGAAAATACACTCCATGGTATGCAATCTCATATTACATGAGATGTAATCTCATTATCACTAGCAATAGGAGCCAATACTGTAATCTTGGATGAGGGATTGTCCTACTTTCTCAATAAACAAATAGAGAGTGGAGTTATGGCTACATATGCATGTATAAGACTGAATCTCAACTTTTTTTTTTTTTCCACAAATTAATCATATGTCCCTGATTATCGTGTTTATGTATTTAGAATTGTGGTCCAGTGTGTTTGACTCTACGGATTTCTGCTATTTGAAGCATCATATGTGTGCATTTGTAGATAAGTCATTCTTCCGTTTCTGACGTAAATGATGTTATTCCATCTGTAAAATGTATTGTATTGTGTGATGTGGTACCTACATTGGAAACTGTGAATTGCCTGCTGAAGTTGCAGTAGGACATTAAGTCCACTTACCAAGTGTGTCATTGGGCCTTATATAAGGCTGGTGTTTATTTTATTTAAATTGATGATTGGTGGACAGTCTCATATGGTAAATGGGTAATTGTATTGGACTATGGTGGAATAACACTGGTGTGTTTGTGGTTGTCTGACTTTACAAATTCTGCAATGTACTCTTTATTGCACTTTACATTTTGCCCTTTAAAAATGTACATGTTTGCACTGCGGAATCCTTGTGAAATGTTTGCTGGCTATGGCTAAATAACAGAGCTGTGATAGTACTTGATATTGAATTGGCCTGCCTTGGTGAAGCGCTGTGGTATTGTCCTCCTGGAACGTTTTGGCAGAGGGGACATGGCACCAGGTATGTACTACATGAGGAGGGCATGACGTTCAGGATGAAATTGACGAGGGAGCACAACATCATGTGCGATTTGGATGAGGGAGACTGGATGCTGAATAGGATTTGGATTAGAGGGAAGACAGCAGCCATGTCTTAAATGAGTATACATGTAAATTTAAAATGAAGGTCGTACATGTACATTTATGGGGAAGGACAAAAGAAGGTACCATCGCCTCCATACAAAATTCAATTAGTTATTACTCTCTTCCCTTTAGCGTATTATTTTAGAGAGGGGGAATAATGTATCATAGTTTTAATGAAGGAGAGTTAGTTATAATCATTTTGAAATAGGTTTGGAGATCAATAACTGTACTTCTTCACCAAAATATTGTGATGTATCAATTGTACTCATTAAATAACTTAAGACACTAATCTGCATTTAGGGCCACATGTACTGAAGGTTTTAGAGGTAGCAAAAGGAGAATCAGCCGTTTGCAACTGCTAAAAAGTCTTTTGACATGTACAAACCCTATTTTGCAAGTCGGTAACCTATTACTGACTCGCAAAATAGGGTTTGCAAGTCGGTATTAGGAAGGGGTGTGTTAAAGGCATCCCTTCCTAATAGCGAGTCGGATGGGAATGTATGAATGTTTTGTGACCGGCATGCGGTGGCAAAACATTTGCATTTACTGCCCACTTCAAGTAGCTCGTAAGCCAGTCAAAACTGGGAAGGGGTCCCTATGGAACACCTTCCCCTTTTGTGGAATGGGTTCTATGAGCAGGCAGGGGTCCCTAAGAGCACTGCCTACTCCTAAAAATTAAAACAAACGTTTAATTTTTCTTTTTGAAACGCATCCCGCTTTCCTTTAAAAAAAAAAAAAAAAAGAAAAGTTGTCTAATTTAAAAGTAAACACAGACATGGTAGTCTGCTGTCCCCAGCAGGCCACCATTACTGTGGTATTTGCGATTTCCCAATGGGTCGCATATTGCGACCTACCTCAAATATTGATTAGGTAGGTCAATTGCAAGCCCATTTTGGAACGCTAAATGTGTCTGAGACACATTAGTACATCACATTTTGCGACTTCTTAATTGTGATTTGCAAAAGTTCGCAGTTAGGAACTCGCAAAATGATGGTCGCACACGTGGCCCTTAGTTCCTTTTAATATTGTGATTGTAACATAATACTTAATAACAAAATCATAATCTAGGGCAAATCCAAGGAAGAATACTTAAGTGTGCTAGCAGTAACCGTTATAAAATCACGGTGCTGCTTCAAAAGGCACAGTCACAATAATACTATCCAACAACAGAAGCAAAAGTGTCAGATTTCCAATGGCGAGAATGAGGCACGGGAAAACGTAGAAAGCGCTTTTTATATAAAAAGTTTCTTATTAAGGAAGTGAGGGCTGGGGACAAACAGTGTGTTGTAGATTCAGGTATATATCTAAACCCGATTGCTCAAAGATGATATTGGGATGCTCATAGAATCACAGAAGCCAACAATAACAGTAATTAAAAAGGAAAAACGTGATTTTGGAAAAAAAATCAAATCATCCCTGTACATTTTCTGTTATAGAACTGGGGAGTGTGTGTGTGTGTGTGTGCCTGCACTTCTTTTCACACTTGGGTATGCGGGTCAAAGGAGCGCGGGGTAGAATTCAGAGGCACAGTTGGAGGTGAACTAGCATGCGTCGTGGGCTATATTTCCCGGCTTGTACCCATGTAGTCACTGTGATAGCCCACCTATAACACCCAAAGCAGAGGGCATCTGCCTTCCCACCACGGATACTCCAATGCGATACTTTATTGCAGAATGGCTTTCTTTTTAGCTTGTCCTTTATTTGGTGACTTTGTTTCACAATCTGCGGCCAGGAAATAACCATTGGTATTGAAAACCTTGACTGTTGAGCCTAGATCCGTCACTGAAGGACCGAGATGATGTTGTTGGTCATAGGTTTTCAAGAACCTCAACTTGACTATTGGACGCCTTTTGCTTGGTTTTGCAGGCTGATGAAAGTCTTTTATTATTATTGCACCAACATTACTCCTTGAACTGTTTCATTTCTTTGTTCTTGTGGACATCTTGAAAATGAGATTGAAGGACATCCAGATTCCACAAAGTCTCTCTGTTTCCTTTCCTCGTGTGACCAGGTCCTGGTACGTCACATAACACTGTTCCAGAAGGGTTATGGGACTGGCTGACAAGAAAAAAAAAAGCTACCCACTCTGCCCTTCTTGGGCCCTCATCCACATGTTCAACAGCACCAGTCCTACAAGCAGTCATACACATTCTATTTCTGCCCATACGCACCCCTACTCTCTTCCCAGCAGTTCACGTTGCCCGAATCTATGAACCCATGGACCTACCTACGCACCTTCTTTATCGGAGGACAGCTGTGGTGTTCCAATTCCTCCATTCTCGAATGTACAGCAGATATTTAGCTTGCTCTAGTTAAGCTGACAACAGGCTCCGAAGAATGGACAGCCTGAAACACTTAAAGCATCTCGCTGTAGAACAGGGGAGGCTCCTACGCTATGGTGGAGGAGCGTCGCCCCACTGCCGCAGAGGCAAACAAAAACGAAAATGATCTTGATGCAGATAATTTTATTTTTGAGTCCGGCGGCTGAGTCTTGGGGGGCGGCAGGGCCACCGTACTGCAGCAGGGGGAGGAGGAGTGGTGGGCACTGCTGTCAGTGCGTATGACAATTTGACTGGCCGTCTTAGGACAGTCAAACCATCAACCACACGGACATCTCTCCAACCCAGTTGTGTTGCTGGGCGGAGAGATCAGCATGCACTGGCTCCCAGCCCCCTATGGAGCGCAAACCCAGCCTGCTCCACTCAGTCTCGACACTTCTCTCATGGTGAGAGCAGCCTCGAGATTGGCCACAGGGAAAGCTGGGAGCTTCAGCCTGTGCCCAGAGCAGAAGTCCGTGAGCAGAAGACCAGCAGGTAAGTCTTTTTTTATTGTTTCAACCCCCAACACATTTCCCTTACACCAGCCGCTACTGCTGTAGATGTGGCTGAGGATAAATGGTGAACACTGAACCATTATGCGGAGTCACACTGTGCTGACCACCTATTTTAATGACACAGAGCCTTATCTTTAGCTGGTGTCAAACTACAATGGCTCTGATCAATCCCTTATGTTCCTATGCAACGGTTGAAGTGCCCTCTCTAACTTGTCAGTCTCTGATAACCTCTCCTCGACTTCCAATGAACTGAAATGTTTATTGTGAAGAAAGAATCCCTGGAGAGAAGGTTAGGAAACCATATGAGAGAACCACGCTTCATGAGGTATTAGGGTTCTGCATTATTGAAGGAGCATGACAGGTACCAGTTTGGCAAATGCAGTGGGAGATGCTTTTCTGCAACTTCCAAAGATGTAAAAGAACTGTGAACTGCAACCATAAGAATGAACTTGTATCACACTAGAACCCAACACCTGATGAATATTGTGTGAGGTGTCTTCATTCAATGTAGTGTTAGGCACCCAGTACGATGCAAGGGCAGTCTCTCCATAGTATGGACCCTCTCCTTAGTGGAACTAGCAAAAGATACAGTCAACATAATCAGTTATCCAATGGGCAGCTAGTAGGTGCAGTCGCAATGCATCTTTAAGTCCACTGAATAGTTGGCAGGTTGTACGCATAGGCTACCCGACACTCCAAAGGGGAATAAGGAATACTTATATGGCACCTAGGCAGCAGCACATATTAGGCCCTTATGTCAACATGTGAAAGAACCCCCTAATGCTATCTACAAGAGTTGACATCGTCACCTGATTTACATAAAGATTCAAAAAATTACGCGAGTCCACAGATTTCATGGTCATATGGGATGATAGAAGCCTTTTTTTATTGACTGTCAGACTAATCCTGGTGCACGACATAGGACCTGGTGTCATCTGCTTCATGAGTGACTGTCTAGGAATTAAGGCACGAAATATTTGCATTGAGAAAAACAAGGTGGTGACAAAAGATCTGAAGCTAGCCATACGTCTTCTGTGATCTTCAGAGGATGTGCACCAAAGTTTCACTGTTGGAACAGTGGATGACACCATGGCTTTAAGATTTCAGTGATTTTCATTTTCATAGTCTCAAGTGTACCAGAAAGGCTAGGACGATTCACCCATGATGTGGGCTTTGTGTTAGAGACCTAATGCTCTTTGGCTTGCTCCATTCTACTGAATGCTTGGCAAACAATCCGGCTAGAATAGATGAAATACTCACATCAGATTTCATTCAGTCATCAGAAAGACAGCTATTTTGCTGGTGTTGGAGGCATCAGACTTGGCTTGCCCAATGGGAGTTTTTGTGCACACTAGTAAATGTCTTTTGTTCTACCTAGAAATATGACGTTCTTTCAATGCATTTTGAATTAGGTGCCGAGTAGGACTGACACCTACTGTTTGTGGTACCGAAGGAAGGGTGGCTTGCTGAGTCCAAACCGACTCCCTTGTAATGATCTCCAGCTATGGTGCTGGGTAGAACATATGATTCTGGCACCTCCTACAGAAGGCAGAGATTGTCACCTTACTGTCAGGTATGGAGGATGTCCTACAAAGGGGGGGTAGAAGGCTAATGGCGCTACCAACGCGGTCAAGAAGGCTAACAGAGACAAGTCACTATCAACGAAGATGGCTGTGAGGCTGTCCTGTTCTCTACAGACTTAGGATAAACGTCTCACGGACAGCTAACTACAGGCTTTAACAGCAGGCTGAATATAACGCTAAAGCTGGAAATCAGGTCAGGGTTCTCGATCTCAGCTTTCAAAGAGATGAAGGCAGCCAGCTAGAGCTTGCAGCAACCACTCTCACCAGCCGAACAATATTTGCAGCACTTGCACTGACCACTGCATTGTGTAGCTGGTCAGGACCGTTGATGGTAATGTGTGTGCTGAAGGGCTGTGGCATCACATTATATACCCAAGACATAACCCACAACAGGATTATGTATCATTCATGAAAAGGTGCAGCGTTATAGTTTGAGCCCTACATAGCACTCTTGAAGGCAGGGTTCAAGGTATACACCAACTACGCTGCAAAGTATCGGGAAAAACAATCAGTTGTGATACCAGGGCTGATATTGCTAAACTATGATGTGGAGGTACTACTGATGCTATTAGAAGAGGGTGACATGGATGTACTATGTATGAGTACTATCAGTGTTAGAGTATAGCATACGGGTTGTATGTGCACTATTACAGGTAGCATAGGTACAATCAGTCAAATAGTATGACGGAGATAGAATGGGAGCTTGTATTGGCAGGGTATGGATGGTATGGGTGCTGATAAAGGAAGGTGCTAATACTGGAACAGGGGCAACATGGGTTAATACGGGTGCCAAATTGGAATAGTTCGATATGTACAAGGCCCATGACATAGAGTAACTTCTTTGCAGATGCTGAGAATTCCGCCTCGGGCTAAGTGTAGAGTAATATCCTGGCAATCGTTAGAGAGCACAGCTAAATATTTAGTTCTTGGATTTCTGGTATTCAGATTTTTTTCTTTTCTCTAATCACTTTTAACTTGGTTTCCAGTATCAAAGACACTGAATGAGTTGAATGAAAACGAGTGAATCCAGGAGCTGAAAGGCTGTCTGCTAGACAATTTCTGAACAGGAAACATTCATCGGCGGTATCAGACATGTTGAGAGAACTTACATCAACCCCCTGTCTCTCACTTCCCCGCTTCTGTGACTCCCGCCGTCCTGTAACCGGATTCCCTCGGTTTTGCCTCTGTCGTCTTTTACATCATCTACATTTCTCCTGCCTCCTCTCATCTACCCTGTTTTCCACTACCGCTCTCTAGCCTGTCTTGTATTCTCCCAGTGTACCATGTTAACACTCTGGCCTCCAGTTTCCTGTCCCGTGCTCTTTCTGAAGAAGAACCCACTCCTGACCCACTGCCTCTTGCAATCTTTGTCCTTCCACAGGACTTGTTTTTTCACCCTCCTCATGACTCTTCGCCCCCTCTACCTGCCACAGTATGCACTTCCATTTCTTTTACGCTCGATATGTACTCTCTCCATGCACCTAGTTTTTTCCTGTGCTGCTTTCAAAAACGTGCTGACTCTATCCCACTGCCCTCTCCTTAACACATTGCTATTGCTTCTACCCATCTATGTTGCCATCCCCCATCTACTGCCCTCTCTTTTCAGCCTCACCCTATGCAGTGCACAAGCCCCAGCCCATGACTGTCCTCCGAGTCCTCTTCATACACAACAGATTATACTCATCCTACGCGTCCAGCTTACGTGTAGCAACCGACCACACTACCCATACGGCCCTTTCTGACTCCCCTCATTCCTAACTCCCACATGCAAACCATTTTAGTTAATCATCTCTTTTTGCAACTGTTGTGATGTGTTAGCCAGGAAAGTCACTTAAACATGGCTCGAGACTAAGTGTCTCTTTGGGATACTTTAGTTAAACAGCAGTTAAATACAAGTAGAAGAGTTTGACCATGTTGAAGAATGGAAATATTGCTGGTGGGGGGAGCTGGAGAGCTACAGTGAAGAACAGAGGTCATCGAGGCCACGGAAAGCATAGGGGGATCAACAGGCCCAGAACCACAAATAATGCACATGTCCCACGCGACTGGGAAGCACTGAAAGTACCACAAAAGAAGTATGCCAGTACAGAATAGAAGAATGACTCACTCAGAGCACAGGATACATTACTACCTCACCAAAGGAGACTTTAGTAAAGAATGGTTCTAACCACAGGTGATAGCATTAGAAAAGAGATGCATTCGACTGCGGAGGAGACTCCCTCTGAACCCCTGAAAGTCTCTCTCCTGACTGTACTGGAGTCTTCCGAGGATCATACAACGAAAACAGGAACAACTGCAGGGGTGAATACTACTGGCCAAAAGGGAAATGGTCCTTGTCCGCTTTAAAGACTGCTTATATGCTTCATCTCTGACCAGAGGAAAAAATATCTGGTACAACAAGGGGGGACCCATTGAGAGACTGCCTGATCATGAGACTGCCTTGACCAGAGTTGACACTGCAGGAGACTTCCTCACCACAGGAAACACTGCAAATGGCATTGCTCCCAGGCTACAAGGGACACACCTCGAGAGATTGCCTTCTGGGCCCAGGATGACTACCATTCGATCAAGAGAATGCCCATGGCCAGCAGTAAGGCTGGATAAGAGACTACTCACCCATCACGAAAGGCTGCAAGTAGCATGGATTGCCATCACAACAGACTACAGGAGAGACTTGAGCTCCTCATATAGGAGGCACCTGCCCGCAGACTGTCATCATATCATCAGTTAAATGATGAGGTGGGAAAGAGACAGGCTCTGCAAGGACATGTGATAAATGGGTGCAAAGTGACCCGCTGAGTGTACAAGGATAGCTATATGGTCCAGCCCAGCAATCCCTGCACTCCCTCTACGGGTCAACCACAAATTAATGCAGGGCTCAGAGAGTGAGATGTTCCAACTGTCGACAGCGAGAATGGTTCACATAATTTTGTCTATACATCAGAAACTGACACCAAAATCTGAATTGAGCGCTCATAAAAAAGCTGTATGGTACTTGTCACTAATGTGGTTGTCTTAAGATAGCAATTAGTAATTGGGGTGTACAGTGCCACAGAGCTGAGAAGAGAGATTTCTGCCTGTTATGTCTTGCGTTGAAACCTTTGAATATAATTTATTTCTGTTAATTTGGCCCAATATTTAAAAATGTCACTCATTTTTTTCAGACTCGTTTCTTGTGGCCTAGTGAAGAACAGGCTACATGAAGCTATCTCAGCTGTAACAGGTATTTCTAGTTGCAACAATGGAGTGACAAAAAAGGAAGGTACAATTTTGAGGGAAACCTAATGAGAATGAGGACAATAGCCAATGAGGTGCTATCCTCTTCCCCAACACCACTAACTACCTATTTTGGAAGCTAGGAAACAGCCTCAGTAAGGATGCAAAAAACACCCTGGACTGTGACTATACAATGGGAAACAATAAGGTAACCTAGAGACATGGGGTGTCTTCAGTGCGGAACTCAGCAACAACGTTTCTGCAGCTCTGCACAGAAATATTGATTGTTTCTTCAACTGATTGTAAAGCTGTGTGATGGCTTTACTGGATTTGTACTAACTCTACTAAAGAAGCAGGGTAAGCATTATTCTGTGCTTGCAACGATTACTGATGTTTGGTTTAGAGCCTCACCAGCCTGGAGTAACCAATATACATACAGACAGACGGAGAAGAGTCATTGGCCAGCCTTCTTGAACCAATGGTCTGTTCAACTGTCAGACACATTTTCTTCCACCCACCACATCATACAGTATGAGGCAGTGGATCAGCTCTCCACAGCCACGGTCTCGTTTGCACTGGGAGTGATGGCATGCTTTCTGATCAACTGTTGCACATCCTCCTGAAAAGTAGAGCACTTCACCGGCCGATGAGCTTTGGCCGGAGGATCGGTCCTTAAGTTTTCCTTTTTTTAATCCGCCATGCTTTTTTATTTTCCATGTATTTTTGTAAGAGTGCACTGCAGCTTTAAGGTGCTACTTTCCGCTCATTTCATAAACATTTTCCAAAGCAACTTAACTGTCTCAAAAGCTTTCTACGCTTATTAGCTTTGTCATGTTTGTTTATTACTGAGTTACTGTCAACCTCTCGGTAACCCTTATAATTTGAGCAACAAGTCTGTGACTATGGAGAGTTATTGCACAAAAGGGCCTCTATTTTGCCTCTACTCAGAAAAGTGATAGGCCACTGGATCTTCCACACAGCCTATTGCGGAAACAAAACTGTTTGTGAATGCAGTATCCACAACACTTCAGCTGAAAATGTGTTCAGAGTGAAGAATCACAAATGCAGACATGTAGTAAACACACATGCTTTTAGAACATAGAGTTAAAAGGAAATCAGTAAAGAGAGACCATGAGCTACAGAAAACAAGTAAATAATCATCTATTACAGAGTCCATGACCACAGCACTGTTACTTAAACAGGCCAACACAGGCACATCCTAGACTTAAAGAAATCAAATAATAGCAGATGCAGGGCCAGCGGCCACATAATGTAGGCGAACAGACTGATAAGGGATACGAATACCAATCAGATGCAAATATAGCTCAGGTATAAAGTAAGTGATCTCAGGAGACTTAAACAAAGGCAGGCATGGGGTCCCTAGACTGATTACAAAATCTGTCTGATCCTGGAATAGGCACTGAGCCAATAAGATTCAAGCATACTTGAGCCAACCATGAACAGGCATAACATTACTGATCACAAGCTAGAGGGTGGCATCCTTACCTTGCACTGCATTCCAGCCTGCAGGAGATCTGCCACTGCCACCTTGTCGTGCTGCAGCCTCCTCTTCATCAGCTTTGAGCAGCCAATGTTGATGGCGCCCAAAACGTGCCATGAGTTGTACTCTGAGAAGGAACGGCAGTCAATGACCAGGGCCGCTGCTGGGCTCCTCCGCAGGAGACATGCCAAGGCATGGGCCTCCATTTCCTTGGGTGGCAGCAGCCCCCCGGCCATGGCAGAGCCCTCCGGAGGGCCGCCGGGTGACACCGTGGCAGGTCCAATCTGGCGCCACCAAGGTACACCACTGAGTCTGATGTAACACCACACAAACGCACAGCTGTGAGTCCAATCTATTACCACCTTCTAATGTCCGGAACCTGTCATCATGTCAGCCCTGCAAGTTAAAGGAAAAAAACTGTGCATTTAGGATGAGAAGACAGTTCTACGCTCATACAAGTACCCTACACTAGTGTGCAGATCGCGTCTTACCTGCAACATTAAGGTCAAGCTACCCTCAGTATTGCTGGTAAGGCCAAAGGTTAGTGTGCTTAACAGTATGTTCAAATCGAGCACAGTTACGTGTGAGAGCACATTACAAGTATATGTCCTAATACCAAGGGCACTTGCGACTTTTTGTCCACAATCTACCTTTAAGAAACTTTTCTTGTATAACCATAATTAAGCTAGGGAACGCGTTTTGAAGTAACCCTTATGGTTACATGGCAGATGCCGTACTTGCATTTGTCCTCAATGCTCTATCCATTCTGCATACATGATATCTTTGAAGTTTAATAGTAACAATTTACAAAGATGGCTATGGTTGTTATAGCACATTTCATATTTCTACCATATGTACATCAACTGGTGCCCACCTCAACAAGCCAGCCACCACAAAAACTCGTGAATAATTAATAAACATACAATGGGAGAGGCACAGTCAACAAGAGTAATCAACATAGCTCAGACAGTCTTTATATGGTCCATAGCCTTAGGTGTTGCTTTAGATTTTCAGATGTTTATTCATTATTTTCCAAATAAATGTGACTTTCTTAAAAACGAATTTTATTAAATTTTTCCGAAAGACCTATTTCTTTCCTCTTCATGGAATTTCTTCAGGGCTGTTGACCAAAACGATACACGTTTACAACTTTAAAAGCAAACAGGCTGCACGTATGAATTTTTTAAAGAAAAAACACAAAGAGCATTTCATAAAGAAATACAACTTGCCATTAACGATGGTAACTGAAGACAGGGATCAAAACCATATTGTATGGTGTGCGATTTAAGAAGAGAGAAGTCAGAAAAATTCAAAGGGATGTCAGAGACTATTAACATATTGTAATTTCCTGAATGCCTCCAAAAAAATGCTATGAGCTAAGAAGTCAGTGGAAGTAGCAGTTCTGAGCTCTCCCGAACCGATGAACAGGTTCCAGGCATGAGCAATCCTGTGGATCCTCCTCCTTTTTACTTCTCACCTAAGAAAGCACATCCCCTGTCTCTTGTGCGAACTTCTGTTGTATTACAAGGGGCTTCGATGCCTCACATTGCTTTCCATTGGTTGGCTTCACTCTCACTCTGATTTGCTTGCTTGTAATTGGTCAGCTTTCATAGCTTCCTTTCTCTACGTGTGTGTCCTTCCCCTGGATCATGGATTACTTGTGTCCTTCCATGGTGCATTTTTCAGGTACTAATTTTTAATTTTGTTTAAGCACTCTAGAAAAATGCATGTTGTTCAACTGTCTCCTTAGTGTACCACCCCCCCCAACCGTGTTCCTCATCCAGCCCCTCTAACCTGGCGACCCTTTGTGCCTGCATGCCCCAGCCCCTCCCTACCACCTTCCCTCCATTCTCTTTCTGCTTGCTCCCAGCCCTCGCACACACATTCTGTTGTCAGAATGGTCCCTTACCCATGTCCTTGCTGCCTTCCAGCCATGTTGTGTCTCTCCCTTCATCCCACTGTGTTGCCATCCTCATTCCCTCCATCAATGTTGCCTCTGGTAGCAATAAAAAAGCGCTATTGCGCAGCCAACAGTGGAAGAGCCATAGCGCTTTCTTTTTTGTTACGTCCCCCATCTGCCTCCGTGTCTCCCACCCTCTCTCCCTCCATGTTGCCTTGCAGGAGCAATAAAATAAAGTGCTATGTCACAGCCAGCAGTGGTCGTGGCACAGCGCTTTTTTGAAATAGCTTTTAGCCATGTTGCACAGCAGACGAGCTGGGTACAAAACATTGGCAAAGCCGATAGGTCTTGTAGGCAAGACCGATTGGCTTTGCCAATGCTTGGTTAGAAGAACTAGCATGTTCCATATAGGTACAACACAAACTCTAGAAAGCACTAAACCAGGAAAGGCTGGGGGTGGAGGGCAGGATGCGTAGCACAAGCCCCCCCCCAGGGGTCGCTCAAAAAAAGGTTCCACAAGGGCCTGCCGGCACCATCCCAGTTCTGCGAAGTAGGGGAGCGAGGGAGGGGAGGGTCACACAGTCTCTTGACCCACTTCAAATTGCTCTCGGAAGCGATTGTTCAGCCCAGTTAATCACTTCCACTGGCCAAACCGGACAATACAACCTGGCAACATGATGTCATCAAGGGCCGGGTAAGGAGAGGGCAGTTGGTTCCCTGCACTGAGGGCCAAAAAGGCAACAATCGATGAATGGGGAATGAAGCAAGGGAGCTTCTCAGAAGACAGAGGCATCCCGTCAGGTACACATAAATCAGAGTCGCACCCAGGCCATCCGGCACAACGTCTGGTGCGTGGTTATACGAGTCACACCATAAAATTCTGGATCCTCACAATGAAGAGTCGCACTCTCAGTATCTCACTGAACAAGAGACACTGCGCATGATACGTGGTGATATGGGTCGCACCAGACTGTTCATTCTAGTCACACACAAAGAGTTGCAAATTCCGTACCTCCCTGGAAATGAGGCACAACGTCCGGTGCGCGTTGATATGGGTTGCACCAGACAATCCCGGCCACACACAACAAAGAGTCGCAAAGTGTGCATCTCCCTTGAAATTCACATATTCAGTCTCCGGTGACAAATCACATGCAAATTGGATAAAACATGCTTATCTAGCCGTAATTTGTCCTCTGATTAAATAGGTCTCTTAAGGATTGAAAAGGACATTAATAAACAGCTTACAAGTTTTACCCTTATCTATAATGTTTTTTTTGCTATATCTATATATTTTCAAAATTAATTTAATGAGGGTATGCTAAACCTTGTTATTTGTGTGTATGTATATAATATATATTCACTGAAAAAAACAAAGGTTACAGGGACATTATAGTTAGGCTCAGATTTCACTCAAACAAAATCACAGAAATTCAGCAGGCATAGTTGCATGAGCTAACTTTAACTTGCACCCCGCAATGCACTGCTTATGACCTCACATATTACATCACTCATGACATGGTCAGTGACATCACTGATGTCATTTGAGATGTCATCATTGATAACATCATCCTGTATGTGTGTTTCGTAAACATATCTGAAACTTAAAGATATACACTAAGCTACATCATAAGCTAAATTACAATTCTTTCTGTACTAGTAATTAGTCACACCATTTCTAACATATCTCATTTGAGGGGCTGTGTGACTGTCTGTATCAGTGTGTGAGTGGTATGTGAGTGGCTGTATGTATGTGTTAGTGGATACGTGAGTAGCTGTATTGGTTAGTGACTATTGGTGAGTGTGTGAGTTGCTGTATGGGTGAGTTAGAGGCTATGTGAGTGGCTGTATGGGTGAATGAGTGGCTCTGTGAGTGGCTGTATTGGTAAAGGAATGGGGTGCAGGTGGCTGAATGGGTGGGCGAGTAGCTGTTTGAGTGAGTGTATAGGTAAATGAGTGGGTGTGAATGGCTGTATTGGAGAGTGAATGTCTGTGTGAGTGGATGTAAGGGTGAATGAGTGGGTGTGTAAGTGATTGTATGGATGTGTGAATCGGTATGTAAATGGTTCTGTGGGTGTGTGAGTGGTTGCATAGGTGAGTGAGTTGCTGTGTCAGTGGCTGTTTGGGTAAGTAAGTGGTTGTGTGAGTACCTGTATGGGGGAGTGAGTGGCTGAATGAGTTTCTGTATGGGTGATTGAGTGGATGTGTGAGTGGATGTAAGGGTGTATGAGTGGAGTGTGTCTCTATGACTGGATGTGTGAGTGGCTATATTGGTGAGTGAGTGGGTGCATGAGTTGCTGTATGGGTGTGTGTGGCTGTATGAGCAAGTGGCTTTATGGATGAGTGATTGGTTGTGAGAGTACTGCTATGGGTCTGTGAATGAATGTGTGAGGAGTGGGTGTATAAGAGGTTCTTTGGGGTGTGAGGGGTTCTGTGGATGATGTCATCAGTGATGTAATTTGAGATGGCATCAGTGATATAACCGACTATGTCTTGAGCGATGTAATATGTGAGGTCATAAGCAGTGCTTTGCGGGGCATACGCTATAGATAGCTTAGATAACTATACCTGATGAATTTCACTGATAATTTTGTACGAGTGAAATCTTAGCCTAACTATAACGTACCTGTAACCTTTGCTTTCTAACGTGAATTTCTAAGGTTTTTTCAATTCTATTTCCTAACTATAAAGTCCCTGTAATCTTTGTTTTTTTAAGTGAATTTCTGAGTTTTTTAAAATTTTATTTCCTAACTGTAACCTTTTAGAGTGAGTGTGTGACTGAGTGCATGAGCATCTCAGTGGGTGTGAGTGAGTGTGTGAGTGCCTCAAAGTATGTGAGTGGGTGTGAGTGTCTGAGTGGGCCTGGGAGTGGCTGCATTAGTGTCTCACTGGGTGTTTGAGTGGGTGCATGAGTGTTTGAGTGGGTGCATGAGTGTCTGAGTGGGTGCATGAGTGTCTGAGTGGGTGCATGAGTGTCTGAGTGGGTCTGTGAGTGGGTGTGAGAGTGTGAGTGTGTTTGCGAGTGCCTCCATGTGTGTGTGTCAGTCTGCAAGCAAATGCATCAGTGTCTAAATTGGTGTGCGAGTGTCTCACTGACTGGGTTTGCGAGTGCCTCATTGAATGTGTCCAGGCCAGTCTGTGAGTGCATGAGTGGGTCTCTGAGTGGATGCATGAGTCTTTGAGTGGGTCTGGGAGTGGGAGTTGGACAGGAGTCTGAGTAGATTTGTGAGTGGGTGATAGAGTACGAGTGATTCCGTAAGTGGGTATATGGATGTCTGACTGGGTTTGTGAGTGGGTGTGAGAGTGTCTGCATTGTTCTGTGGGTGGGTGCATGAGTGCCTGAGTGGGTTCTACTTGTTTTCTGTCTTTTTCTGCTCACTTCTGACCTTTATCTTGCCTCTTTCTGCTCGTTGCTGACATTTATCTTGCCTCTTTCTGCTCGTTGCTGACCTTTATTTTGTCTTTTTCTACTCGTTTCTGACCTCTATTTTACCTCTTTCTGCTCGCTCCTGATCCCTATTTTGCCTTTTTCTGCCAGTTGCTGATCACTATTTGGCCTCTTTCTGCTCGTTGCTGGCATTTACTTTGCCTCTTTCTACTTGTTGCTGGCCTTTATTTTTCTTCTTTCTGCTGGTTTCTGACCTTTATTTTGCCTCCTTCTGCTCGTTTTTGATGTCTATTTTGCCTCTTTCTGCTCATTGCGGACCTTTATTTTGCCTTTCTGCTCATTCTGACCTTTTTTGCCTCTTTTTGCTTGTTTTTTACCTTTATTTTACCTCTTTCCTGCTCGTTTCTGATCTCTATTTTGCCTCTTTCTGCTCTTTGCTGGCCTTTATTTTGCCTCTTACTGCTCGCTTCTGACCTTTATTTTGCCTCTTTCTGCTCATTGCTGATGTTTATTTTTCCTCTTTCTGCTCATTGCTAACTTCTAGTTCGCCTCTTTCTGCTCGTAGTAGGTCTTTATTTTGAAACCGGTCCCAGGATGCTTGTTTCCGGTCCAGGGAACATGTGGCTTGGCAGTTCGGGCTGGAATGTTGACAAGAGGACGGGGTTGGCGAAGTGAGCTACAGAATAATGATGGATTCAATCCAGATCTGTGACTGAGGGTGAGTGACTGGAAAGTTTCAGTGCTCCATCCATAATTCTCTTTGCGTTTCCTTCTGCTCATTTCTGATCTCCATTTTGCCTCTTTCTGCTTGTTGCTGACCTTTATTCTACCTCTTTCTGCTCGTTTCTGACCTTTATTCTGCCTCTTTCTGAACTTTATTTTGCCTTTTTCTGCTTGTTGCTGACCTTTATTCTGCCTCTTCCTGCCTGTCTCATCTTTTACCTTGACTCTTTCTGGTTGTTGCTGACCTTTAATCTGCTTCTTTCTACTCATTTATGACCTTTATTCTGCATCTTTCTACTAGTTTCTGACCTTTATTTTCCCTCTTTCTCCTCTTCCCTCAAGGCCCTCGCGGCCCCAGCCGGCTCCAGACTCCTGCGGGAGTCAGCACTGGTGCTACAAGAAGGGAGATGCTTGAAATAGCAGGGAGTAATGTTTTCATCTGTTTCACTGCACACATATTTGCGTGCAGAGAAACAGATGGAAACTCCGCTTTCTGCAACCTAGAGCTTTTTGACAGCTCCAGCTTGCAGAAAGCGGAGTTATGTTAGCTTTTGCTTGGTGGGATCAGTCACCTCCCACCAAGCCCAAGCAAAAAGCTACCTCCCGAACATGGGCACCTCAGGAGGTAGCAAGAGCTGGCCCTGGGGGGGTGAGGGTGGGGAGGAAGGGTATGGCAGTCCCCAGGGCAATCCATGGCTCCATGAGGGGGGCAACGCAGCCCCCTTCCAATGTTTATTCAAGCCCCGGGAAGGTGGTGATCCTCAGTGTCGGAGGGCCACGATGGACCCCCTTCATCAGTTTCTTTGAGCCCCCGGGAGGTGGCAGTTCCCGGGGCAGCAGGGGGGGGGGGTGCGGGCTCCCCTGTATTTATTTTACATTGTTTGTCCCGCACCGCACGCATACATATTGTGCCCCGTGGAGATGCGGTCCCCAGTGCTGCAGGGGGGCTGTGCGGGCTCCCCCGCATTAACTTTACATTGTTTGCCCTGGGAGGTGTTGGTTCCCAAGGGCATGGGCGGACCCAGTGGGCCCGCCAGCATACATATTATACAGTGCCTCTGGGAGGTGGCAATCCCCGAGGTTGCGCAGAACCCCAGCTTTTATTTTACATTGTTTGCCCCGAGGAGGTGGTGGTCTCCGAAGATGCAGGGGGTGGGATTGTGTGGGCCCCCTGAATTTCTTTTAATTGTTTGCCCTGGCCCAGGGAGATGGGGGTCCTCTGGGCTAAAATATGTCCTTGGAGCGGGGCCCTGTGCACCCCTCTCCTTTTTTACTATTATAAAAAAACTCACACCCCCCCCCCCTAGTATTTGGCCCACCCAGTTGCTCAATTATTAAGAAGTGCAGGATTCTGCGCTTTTTTTTTCTTTTTAATTTTTGATGATTTTCACAACGTGGTTGTGACTTGGCAGCAAAAACAAATTTGTGTTTTTTTGCCGTGGAGGGGTTCCAAGGGGCACCCCAAATCCAAGGCTTGGGGGTCAGGGTATTCCTACCCTTATGTTTTTTTGGGGGGGGGCTCAGTTGGAGCAGAGTCCCATGATGGCTGCCACCATATCCTAGTTGAGTGTTAGCAGCCAATTAGCCAATCAGAGCTCTGGATTTCCCTGCACAAGCTCGTTATTATTTGTGAAGTCCCCGTGGCCAGAGATACCACTAACTGCATTTTTTAAAAATTTCTCAACTACTGGATGGATTCACACCAATTAAGAAAAAGCAGCATCTGCGTAACCAAATCTACCTTTCTCCTAAATTTGGTGTCATTCCGTCCAGCGGTTCGGGCTGTAGGCGTGTTGACAAGTCCTATTGGAATTAACATGGGAAAACACACTTTTTTTTAACCCCCTTTTATTTGGCCACCCGCTTGACAGATCACCCCAAAACTTTCCATGCGCAACATGATGATTCACTGGCACTCTTTTTTGGGAACACTGCGTGAAGATTCATCAACCGGTGCCAAAGTTATAGGCAAATCAAACAATGCTTTTCCTATAGAAATATGGTCCTAACTATAACTACCTAATGACAGTAGGTAATAGATATATATATATATATATATATATGTATTTATATATAAAGAAACACAGGAATCACCGCCGCCGCACCACTTGTCCTGGGTGCAATCAGCGCGGTGGTGAGCCGTGATATGTAGTTCCACAGCGGCGCGATACCGCCACAAAGAGATGCACTCACGGGTATCTTCTTGAGCAGTTTCTTTAATGTGTGGACCCCCCCCCCGCACCGACAGATGCGTTTCGGTGTAAAGCCTTTCTCGATGTCGCAGCTGTAGATGTGTGTGTGTCGTTTCAAACAGTTTCAGACATATCTCGACCTCACTCTTGGAGACACCTAACTAGGTATGATGGTACTTCTTTTTTACTCTGGGCTGAAAATAGGCCCCCTTTTGCTTTTCTTCACTCTTTTTCCTTTGTGTTATTTTTTTTATTTGGTACTTTTGCCTTTTTCCTTTCTGTTTCTTCTCCTTTCTTAAAGGGCAGCAATAGTTGATTGGATAAATTAAACTATGGATGTACTAACTATACAAGAAGAGCTTTAAATGTCAAAGATCATAAGAATGCTATGGAGAACTTCCCCTCAAACTACTTGTAAAAACTGCTCAGTGCTAATTCAGTATGATGCTGACACTTTTCTTCAGTTGCCATTGTTTATGGCAAGTTGTATTTCATTATTATATGAACTTTTTTTTTTTTAATGGAGATGTTTAGCCTGATTGTTTTTAATGGTTGTAATTATGTATTGTTGTGGTCAATAGCTCTCAAGAGGTAATGTGAGGAGGAGCGAAATAGGTTGGCTGTTTTTGTATTTTTATGCACAAAATCCCTCGGAAAATTGAATAAAAAGTTTTTTTTTTAAACTACATGTATTTGAAGAAACTGAATAGACATCTTCCATTCTGAAGCAAAAAACAATGCTATGCATCAAAAACTCTTTATATACAAGGATGTCTGAGGTCCGTTGATTACAGATATTGAAAGTGTCTCTCCCATTATAGGTTTTTAATGGCATCCGTATTGGCATCAGACACACATGGTACAAGTTCAAGTAAGTAACAGGTATCCACCACATAACCTTTCTTTTGCAGCACTTACCTATGTATGTGTGTGCACTACACGTGATGAGTACACATTATGCCCTACACCTTCGAAGTGCACTACATCTGGTGACTGTTTACACTGTGTGCTATTCCTTGTGAACATTTGCAATGTGTACTACTCTTGAGAAGTACGCACAATGCACTACTCCAATTATTGTATGCTTTATAAACTACACTTGAGGATGGCACAACAGGTGACCGACTCAAAACTGCACTAGGAAAAGTTGAGACGTCTTCCAAACACAATGACAATCTCCAGTAAATGCAAATTGAGAAATTAACACACACAACAATCAAACCTGGAGCTGTCCAGCAATCCCACTATTGACACCACATCAGAAACTAATGAATTACTCATCTACAACACACTAGATCAACACTGACTACTACCATTTAAGCATAACACTGACAGACTCCATTAGACACACACTGAGTAAAACGCACCGTAAAACAATCCCAAACTTACTTTGTCTCATGTTCAACATACCAGTCAAATATTCCCATCTGTACAGAATTACAACTCAGGTGAATCTTGTGGCTATCTACACTTCCCCACATTTTTAATCCATGGGGTGCTTTCCCTTGCAACATGATACGTCTCCCACATCACAGCAGTAGGGTACTCTCCCATGCAACGTATTATGACTAGTTACCAATCTTCCACATCTTAACACATTATTGGGTACTCCTCCATTCAATTATTCGTGACATCTTTGCATACCACAAGGTACTCCCTGATACAACCTCTAACGACAGGGTATCTGCTCTTTCCCCGGTTCACTACACCCGGATCTATATCGCGACAGGGCACTACTCTACCCTAAAACCATGAAACTTGTGACAGGCATAATCAGCATGTATCTATCTATACAATACAGAGATGGCCACAAACAGCTAACAAGACTGTAGATTCTTAAACATTTAGAATAAAAACAAAAATGCTCACATTGTACTCCGAAAACACCATATTGGTGGATAATTTAAATTTCCCAACCTCTCTTGCAGAACTAAGCATTCAGCACGCCACAACCATTTATATAAATTTAAATTCCCAAACAAAAGAAGTCAACTTACACAGAGACGCACTAACCCAACACATGCATACCAGTCAGATGTATATGGCACACGTCAAAACACAAGAATCACCAATTAAACTGTACCCCAACCTAATGGACCATGCAGTTGATGGGAAACAAGGCACTTTTTTTTTTAAACGTGCTAATAAAACGCACGCCATGAATGCACATAACCCTGCTGATTATTTAACCGAATGTCATATTTTAACACTGTACTTAAACAAATGCCAGGCAAATTACGTTTTGACTTCCCATTACTTCAGGATCCAATATACCCTCGATAAACAGTCTCATTTCTATCTCCAACGTCCTTAGAGATAGTCCTTCTTCGGTTACTAAATTAAATGGGTGGCCATGGATAATCATGCTTTAATGCCTCCAGGCCTAGTCCTACTTCTCTTTCTAACTTGGTGGGCCATGAGTAGACTTTCTTTAATGTCTCCAGACCTGTCCAGATCAAACAGCAGCTTGCTACCCTTTTTCAGGATGCCAAAGTCTACATAATCAGCGCCTCCACTCCAACACCCAGGTAAGGATATAAGACACTGGCAAGTCTCTCCCACCAGCAAGGTGTGAGGCAATGCCCTCAAGCACCACAGTCTCTTCATCCACTGCTGACTGACTTACGCCGGGGAAGAATGTGCCAATATACCTGATGGTGCACAATGTCACAGGACCACTGGGTAAACAGCGTTTAGTTTGCAAGTAGAACAACGAATGCCATAATAACACGGTTGTTACAACGACTGCATTGTTATTTCGCATACCGATACAACGCAAGTGGGAAAAACGACTTGCGTTAAGGGGGAAGAAGGTGTTGGATTTAAAATCCAACAACTTCCCTAGTGTCCAAACAGACTGGAGTCGGAACAGTAAATTATACTATTCCAACATCCAGCGCCCCCTACAGCAAGTTGTTCTTCAGACTTGCGTTGTAACGGTATGCGAAATAACAACGTGGTCGTTGTAACGACCGCGTTGTTATGGCATGCGTTGTAAACGCATGCGAAAAAAAAGGTATATATTCGACCACTGTCCATCGCATTGGACACAATGACAGCGGGAGGTGCGCCATCTTCTCTGGTTACTCTGTGCCATAAAATATGCTGAATGCACATAGGACCGGCCAACGGCATGGGCACCGACTGTCCCTGTCTCTGAGCTTCCACAACACACCAAAATTCTATTACATCATTCAATATCAGCATTCCAGACAGCAGCTCAGACATACAGGAAATGGGAACACAAGACACCACACTATGAACTTCACCTGACTATATGCACTTGCTAACTATACATTATGTACTACACTTCATAACTATGCAGAAGGTGACTCCTAGTGCAAAACTCATTGCTACGCTAGACAATTAGTGCGACTCAATTGTGTATGGTCTGGGACATTCTATAGCATCAGCACAATGGAGGCAATTGCATATTCCAAATTATCTGATCTGATGGCCTGGGTGGAGGTTTGCCATACAGATGGAGACTGGTCTCCAATGTGGATAGAGTGCACAGTAACTCCACAATGGGTAACTTTACCTCTGCATCTGTTCACAATGCGCATGTGCAGCAGCACAAGCTTCACCATAATAGACTGGTGTGTTACGTCCCCTCATACCATACCCTTATAGTGTAATGCAATCAGTTAAAAACCCATGTGCAGGGTTGGAATGGTACTATGGGAACTCAGGCATTGGCCGAAGGGCCGGTGTCTCAGTGCCCTCTGTAGGCTGTTTTTTTTTCCCTTTCCCAGTTTAAAGAGGGCACAGGACAGGGAGAGTAAAGCAGCCTCGCTGGGCAGCCATGTGATATGGCAGTTCAGCGATTATCAGCTGTGGCCTCTCCTTGACGCCCTGCCCTTCCAAGCAATCACGCTGATGGTGGGTTGAGGAGTGGGTGATTGTGTGCCAGAATCAGCCTCCCTGGGGGCCAGGTTTTGCTCAGGTCATTGAGCCATTTTCACCTCTGCCCCCCTGGGGCCCACGCAGCCCAGAAACAGTGTTTGAATTGGACACCTCGCCCACAGCCCTTCTCAGTCAGGGCACAGTGGGCGAGGAAGAATGGGTCTCGCTCTGGGGGCCAGGTGATGTGAACTCACATCACACCATCTTCACCTCGAATGTGGGACACTTTTTTCGGCAGTGCCAGGACCAACTTGTGATCCCAATCCGACCCTGCCCATGTGTGATGAAATAAGTGAGATGATTCTTTTATGATATCTGCCAGCTGTGAAGTAAAGTGTCTCCATGACGATTCGGGTAGTCCTTTCTCTCTTTCTCTGGCATTCAGTTGTGAGGGAGGGAGAGCAGGATGACAGATCACGATAGTCTGGAAATTCCAGTGTTGTAACGTTATCCCTGTATGTGCTAACACAACGCGTTTTCTTTGGTTTCACGACCTATTTTAAATAAACCAAATGTTCTTTAAGTTTTGGCCTGTTTTTTTTATAATATCTTATTGAGTGACACATTGTGAGAGAACATTCTCTGCCTGTGGGATGGAATAGCCACAATCCTCAACCCTGTGGTTTTCAAGGCCGTGAGAGCCCTGGGCATGGCTGAGTTTTAAGAACTGCTGGCCTGAGCAGAACTAATGCAGAAAATAGCTAAATTGGTTAATTCCAGGTCCTTGTGGTGGGTAAGAGGTGGCCCCACCGGAAACCCCTCACGCAGCTCCTTTCCCCTGACCTGATCCGACCTCTCTAAAATCCCATTCGGGATTCTGGCCCAGGACGCGGGAAAGGTTTGAATTTAGGCTTATGCTTAATTGAATGGTCTTGGACTGCTGGGATATACACTTGAGTTTTGTGTACATAGTGAATTAAAAGACAACGTTCCTCTATGTATTCGAGTAATAAGGCTAAACGAATGTTAAATATATTGATTGATAATAACTGTAGGCTGAGATGAGAAGGGCGTTAAAAAGAGGGAGGGGGTTTACAGTGGTAACATTAGTGTAGTCGTGACAATTAGCACCTCCTCCCACCCAACTGGACAATAGGCTGGGTTTCCATTGTATGTTCAATTTTCTACTATAGTACCGAACCCCATGGATATCCAGTGGTGTGTGAGATCCTAGATGAGTCCAACTATATTTGGGTGGGCTCACATGGATTTGGTAGAAATGTACGCCTCTGGGTGACTCTCACAAGCCACGACCCTCTCCCCTTAGGACCGCAACACAACGAGGTTCTACGAACCACTCACAAAATGCGATGCGGTGAAGGACCCTCCAGTCTCATTATGTGTGCTCTTCACCCTATCTTTAAAAAAAAAAATTACCACTATGTAACAGCGTTCTTCTTTGGGGAATTGATTATTTGTCACTCTTAGGAGGTGGGGTGACAAAGCCACACCTGGCGAAAAAACGAGGCAGGTATGCCACTACTAGTTAGGGGCTCCTTACCTTGCGCCAAGCACGGAGTGCACAGCTCAGCAGGGTTAGTGGTGGGGGACTGATTGTTATCTGTCTGCTGTACATGGCCCTGCCACACTTAGTGGTTGAAAACTCGGAGCTGTGGGTGGCAGTGTTCCACTGACGACAGCGGCCTTACATAACACACAGGCGTGCCCTGGCGCTTTTGTGGTAGCGTTCCCGTGGATGATGGCTAGCAGCTGTAGGTGACAAAGGGTACGGTCTGGAGGTGTCCCTGTAGTGGCATTGAATTTACCTCCCACGGACGGGTGCCCTGGTGTTGATTTAGTGGCCTCTTAGTGCGGCTGAAGGCCAGGAGCTGTAGGTGGTGAGCCTCTGGCGGGCTCGGGGTGGGGGGGATAGCCGTGTCCCAGCAGCAGCCCGTGGGCTTACCTGGCATCGGTGCGTGCCCCTGTCGCTGCTGTAGCTAGGGGGTACTGCTACTCGGGCCCCCCAGTGTCGGCTGCCTGGGCAGGTGCGTGATGTAGGAAGGCGGAGGTGGTCCGTTCCCCTAGCCGTGACGCGCGTATGCCCTCCTCTGCTATTAATGGCTGACGTGGGGTGCCCGTTCCGAGGGGGCACGCGTCCACGACAAGCGCGCTCGCGACACGCAGGGCTGTGAGTCCGTAGGGGATCCAGGAAGCCAGGCTCGGGATTGTTAAAAATAAAACTGCCCCAGGGAGGGAGGGTGAGGAGTGAGGTCATCCCCAGGAATAATATTAATGCCAGAGGAAAGTAGAGCCACTGACGTCAACGCCAGCCAATCAGAAGGCCGAGCTCCTGGAGCTGGGATGTCAGAGCACAAGGCTGTCAGCTGCGGATTAAAGCAAAGCCTCTTAAAAGGGCCAACGCTGCGCGGGCCCACAGACAATTTAAAGGGGCGATGCTTAGGGGGCGTGTCAGCAAAATGTGCTGAACGCACAAAGCACCACTGACTAGGAGAAGTGTTGCTTTGCGTGGGGGATAGTGAGCTGCACAAAGGGGTGTCTTTCACCACAGTAGACAGGGAAATTATAGAGATGTACAAAAAGGGATTTGCTGGGGGCAGTGAAGGGGGGGGGGGGGGGGGGTGGCGTGTGGAAGAAGGATGTCAAAAGAACATGTAAAATGGAAAATCTTAATTATGATAATGCAGGGAAAGTGCGTATCGAGGGTAAAGAGGCATTCGGAGAATAGAGGCGAGCGAAAGGAAACAAATACATTGATTGCAATTTGCTCACAATTATAAACGATTAGGGGTGTTAAGCAAAATATACAATATAAAACCACGGCGAAAAAGGCAACATTTTAGTGATACAGTAAAAATCTTAACGTACACATAAGCGAAGAAAAACGCACATCAACATGAAAACAACACAATTGTAACGAAATAGAAATATCTTGTCTAGGTGTAAATAATACACTGGTAAGGCAAATCTCCACGGATGGTATAAAGAGGTGCTTTGTGGTGCTCTGCTGGTCTGCATTTTTATCGTTTATTTACTTGATCCAATGGCGTGATTAATATACTTTGATCGAGACCGTTATTGTACCCAGCATATGCCATGCACCTAGACCCAGACTCGCATTTGTGTGTATGAGATGGGCGATCTACAGAAAGTTTTTTTATGTAATATATATATATATATATATATATATAACATCCACAGTCCGGCAAATTTCTGATGTATTTTGTATGCATCACGCATGTTGGATCACAAAACTATTTATATATTACCTTAAATATGTATCCCCTCCCTCTCATGAACACGTTTGTTTCAGACAAGAGGTACTACCCATTTTTGGTGATGGTTCATATAATTTGTATACTGGGTGCTGAGAATTTTAAATTCCTCTTGGGCTTGCAGCTAGGCTTTTTTCCGCATCCGACCCTGTGACCATGACTTTGTATAGTATTCTGCTTAATTTGAGCCAATGGGTTCCGGTGCTCAGCACCGGCAACTAATTGCCAGCACCGGGGCATATGACAGTTTGCCACTTGGTGACACTGTCTGGCTAATTTAGGTATTAGAACAACAACCGCGGTGTGTGAGGGTTAGTAGCTGTGTTTGTACTGTCATTACCAGCTGACAGGGGCAATGTGTAATGCAATCTGCAGTGGCCTTCCGACGAGAGCCCTGGCACTTATTGGTTTGCAAATTAAGCACTGATGTATTTAATGTATTATCTATATAATTTGCAATATTTGCTTGCTATAATGGATTGTTTTTTGGATGCATGTGGCTATTTGAATATGTAAAACGCTTCTGAACTCATATTTTGCCTAGACAAGGTGTTTTCTTTGCTGTGGTATTAGATGGGCACTTGCCCGGGAATTTTTGTTGTGATATAATATGGGCATTTGCCTGGGATATATATATATATTTGCCCCTGTAGTGAGTTGGAACTTTACTAATTTTCAAACCACATACAATATTATCACTTACCCTCTGAATGTGGAGTTTGTACTTTTTCACAAAATTGATGATCTGTTCGATGTGATCATTTATCATTTATTGTTTTTTCTATATAATTATTGGATCTTCATGTAATTGTTAACTTGTTAAAATGTGTTGCAGTAATTTACAACAATCTTATGTAAGAAAAGAAGTTTGCAAATTTCTACTGATAACTCTTCTATGCCCATGGCAACACTGACCGAGCCCTTCTTTGTTTGTCATGTAAAGGTGGTTGGGCACAACTGTGTATGTTTTGTTGGCCGTGAAGAAGCCTGGCATTGGGTGAAACTTGTTGCCGTGAATACATTTTCATGCTCTTATACCTCATTGTGTAGTGCAAGGCTTCTTTGGGATTTATTGCTTCGCTCGTTTGTTTGTGTATATATGTATATATAAATATACCTGACTCTTAGATATGCATTATTTATGCATATATATACTAATACATATATATATATATTCAGTACACACAAATCTGAGATAACCACATTATCGTATTCTTAAACATTAATAATAATAAAATGAGTCTTCTTCTTTCTTTTTTAGGTGTTTATTCTCATTTTCTTTGCAGTCAAAATTACACAGAAGTGTCACAGAAATGCCAATGCCAACACGTGTTTCGCGCACACTGCGCTTCTTCAGGGCTGTCATACAAACAAAATTAATACACTTTAGAGTCACAGACACAATAGAACAACTTCCTATAGCTACACATATAAACACTACTACTGTAATATTTTCAGATTTGGTCTCCTAATAGCCAATATAGGTAAGATCATTAATCATCATATTCAACAAAAGAAACAACATTATTAACAACATTTCATTAACAAAAGTTTTCCTTTCTTGTTTATACATTACCACATTAATCACTCTATAACCCGCATGGAGGGATGGGTTGCATTATTATAATACATAGAATAATTAGTTTGTGTACCCCTTCTATTAATCCACACTAATGGCTCAAATTAAACATCACAATCCTTAGTAATGCTGGAGCGTTTATTACCTCTAATCTGTAGCTCTTCCCAAATCTTGATATATATATCTTAGAGAAAAGTCATCCGTAGATTTGTTGAATCTCCTTTGTAGGTATAGGTTCCTAAAACAACATATACTAATTTTTAACCTAATTACTATTGCTTTTTAAAGGTTTCCACTATTAGTATTTGAAATGTATCCTCACCTTGACAATAAATGTAAATATATTCCTCAATATTAAGCAAATCTTCAAAGTATATGTTTATTCAGAGTCAGTCCTTAGTCTAGCGCTCCTTGATAAGATCTAAAGGCAGAACAACAAAAGAACAAAGCCCTAAATGTTTACTAAATACTTGTCAAAGATTTAATGTTCTTATCACCAATATTTAGATTTAGCACATAAGTACTTCAAGCTGTCTCACATCATGAAAGTTACTAGTTTTTCAAAATTAAAATCGAGTGCCTAAATAGACTTTTCTAACAATACATGCAGCAAATTGAAAGACCTATTCTAAATAGGTTCTAGCAAAATCACAACCCTCGTTCTAAAGCAGTCTCCTTACCGCTAGGCATGTCAGCGTCCGTCCGACTGTTTCTCCTGAAAAGTATGGCGGGTAGTGCACTGATACCTCCTTCCGCTTTATATACTCCGCCCTTAGTTAATCTATTTCGGGTTTGGCGGGAAATATAATTAGTGGGTTATAGAGTGATTAATGTGGTAATGTATAAACAAGAAAGGAAAACTTTTGTTAATGAAATGTTGCTAAGAATGTTGTTTCTTTTGTTGAATATGATGATTAATGATCTTACCTATATTGGCTATTAGGAGACCAAATCTGAAAATATTACAGTAGTAGTGTTTATATGTGTAGCTATAGGAAGTTGTTCTATTGTGTCAGTGACTCTAAAGTGTATTAATTTTGTTTGTATGACAGCCCTGAAGAAGCGCAGTGTGCGCGAAACACGTGTTGGCATTGGCATTTCTGTGACACTTCTGTGTAATTTTGACTGCAAAGAAAATGAGAATAAACACCTAAAAAAGAAAGAAGAAGAAGACTCATTTTACTATTATTAATGTTTAAGAATACGATAATCTGGTTATCTCAGATATGTGTGTGCTGAATATAAGAAGAATACTGGTGGGGACCAGTGGCTGAGATTGTTGGGCACCGGGCAATAAACTTGTAACACATTTTGGATTATAATATATATATATATATATATATATATATATATATATATATATATATATATATATATATATATATTATATATATGCACACAGAAACTTCTAATAGAAGGACTCGCACTCGGAAGGATAAACTCAAAGTTTAATTAACACTCGTAACGCGTTTCGTCAGTGAAACTGACTTGATCACACGAAGTGCAACAGGAAACAGGAAGTATAAATACTTCCTGTTTCCTGTTGCACTTCGTGTGATCAAGTCAGTTTCACTGACGAAACGCGTTACGAGTGTTAATTAAACTTTGAGTTTATCCTTCCGAGTGCGAGTCCTTCTATTAGAGGTTTCTGTATGCATATTGACTGCCGGGAGACCTGCTCGGTATTTACTCGCCACCTGCCTACGGGACACGGATTTCAGGAATCTGGGTCATTTGTGTGCAATATATATATATATATATATATATATATATATATATGACGAAAAAGACCACTTCGCTTGAAGTAGACCAAGGACACAACGGGGATTCCATCAGAAACCATTTATTCACTTTGTGGCACAGCGTAATGCATTTCAGCTAGATTCGCCTTCCTCAGACGCCGTATACCACCAGAATGCACCTTCTCCCTCCTCAGTTAGTTCGTCGGGCCTCCCATTAATATGGGAGCAGCTGACCCTGTTAATTCACAGCAGCTGTGCTCCGGTGTAAGACCACAGCTACCAGCATGCAGCAAGATGGAAATTTCCTAACAGGGTAAGTTTATGCATCAAATGAGCGCTTAAGATGCCTTATGAGGGGGGGGGGGCATTTAGTGGCAGGTGCCGTCCGTACTTGTGTGTTCAGGGTTTCCTCAGGTCCCCTTCGCCCAAGCCACAATCACAGTTCAGGCCGGGCCGTGGAGAGCAACTGTAGTGAGCACTACCCCCCGTGAAGTCACAGGCTGCCTCCTGGCAGCAGCCGCTTGCATGGCCTGTTTTCGTGGCGGTCTCGGGGTAATCAATCACTTGATTTGTGCAAAGTTCGTTGCCAGCTAAAACCCCGGACTCTTCACTGGACGGGTCCTTGAAACGTGCTCCTGGCAGGCACGGAAATATGACGAAAAAGACAACTTTGCTTGAAGTATATATATATATTTACAAATGCCCACTTGGGCTGGACCTGCTTATCTTACTCTGTATAACATCAGGAGTTATGTTCATATTTGGATATGAAACAAACAAGAGCCTTTGGTATTTTACCATAATGAGTGATCTGCAGTAAGGATGGGCGGAATTAGCGAAAGTGCCTTTCGCAAAATATCGCGAAACGGCAAAAAATCTCCGAGATCACGCAAAAGTTTGCGTGATCGCGGAGATTTTGTGCTGATTAATGCGTTACTGAATTTGACCTTCAACTCGGGCACCTGCTTTATTTATATCTGTAAGACTTACAGATATAAATAAAGCAGGTGACCGAGTTGAAGGTCAAATTCAGTATAAGTGCTTCCTGTTGAGGTTTAATTTTTGTGACAGGAGCATCGTGCCAGAATGAATTCTGCCCTGCATATTTATTCAAGAAGATGCCACCGTTTTGTGCAATACCTCTACTTTTAGTAAAACTGTATGATTGAAGAACTTTCTTTCTAGCAAAGATAAGCACTGTTCAGGACATTGACTTTGTTTTATCCGTGAGTTGACTGTTGAGCTCAGACCTGGAAACCCACCACATCACCTCCATGCGAAGCCTGTGATTGCTTACCGTTGCTACCCTGAGAGTTAGAGGCAGAATAAGTTGTACTAGGCCTTATTTGCACAGCTATAATAGGGTAGGCCTCGCTCAGGACACCAGTGCCAAATGACCCCAAACCACATGGTTGCAGCCCAGTTGCCACTGCCTGCCCTGTACCTCGAAATCCATGGTTGAAGCCCAGTCATTGCAAGCTCCAAGGCACCCCGTCCTGACGAGGGAAAAGCAGATTTTTTTTATTAATAATATGAGGTAAATCAGAGTCAGACTACAGTTGTGAGTTTTAGACGTCTATTTGTAGGGGCAGCAAGAGATTACCTGTCTGAGTACGAAACTGGTACAAAAAGTGTACGTCAGAATATCAAGGGATGGTAGAAATCTAAGGGATGAGTCTACCTCTTTCAGTTATTTCAATCTTTCCGATTACAAATCCTGAGCTGCCACTAACAGGTTTGTGAGAAGTCAATCCAAGTGTGTGAATGTTGAGTATTTTATAGAGTTAGCTCTTTGCTTTCTTACTTGTAGTAAACCAGTGGGCTGCCATGTTAATGTCAGGTGTACGGTTCAAGGGCTAACGAATGTTGCCAACAAGTACGTAAATGTTCCCGTCGTAGATAGGACTGGTATGCCTGACCGTGGCATGGCTGCTCTGCCAATACGCAAGAGCGAAACAAAAGTCTGACACCGACCCACTCTTGGTCATCTCCGTTCGTGCCATCTGTCACCCTTAAGCTCTGCCCCATGAATTGTGCTACCCTGGAAGGACACCACAGCCAATCTTTTTTTAGCTGAACCCGCCGGGCTAAAAGTAACAAATCAGGGGCCGCGCTGCCCAAGACGTTGTTTTGTTTAGGGAGTTTGCTATTGGTTGAGAAGGGTGCGAGGTAGTGCTAGATAAGTTTGGGCGACAAATTAATTTCCGTTCCCTCGCGGATCGCGGAAGTTTTGACATTTTCGCGTTCCGCGCAGAAAGCGAAAATGTCGAATTTTCACAATTTCCACGAGCGGAACGGAAATTGTCGCCCACCCTTAATCTGCAGATGAGCTATGGTGACCACAGAAATATGACATGTCTCTGGAAGGATATTAATGTTTTAAAGATATATTGTTTATATTTTTATGCAGTGTCTTATGTCATTTTATCCAGTCTTACCTGTTTTAGCTCGATCTGAGGAGTGATAACACATGTTTTTTAAGGGATACAAACGTATTGCATTTTACCCGATATTAACTATGTGTCTCTTGTGTCAAATATTGATACTATTATGAATATTTATTAACAGCACATTCCGCTCTTTTTGCACATATTTATTGTACCCTATTTAAGAATTGTATTCATGTTACACAGAGACAAGTTTTCAACAATATAATTGAATATTTTGTCCATTACTATTAGGTGGTAATCACGTGTGTTCCCTTGCACTTGCACTTTAAAAATGAAAAAATGTCTCCATTTCGTGTCGTGATCAAGGCCTCGTTGCAGGCTGAAACTCGTAATGGCGGAGGTGCGGGAGTTTCCTGAATAAACCAACTTTGCACTAATCCTGGTTCTGCATTTTCGTCCTTTCGATTGTTTGTGTGGCGGAATCCTTTGGATATATGTATATATATATATATATATATATATATATATATATATATATATATATATATATAGCACTCTACCAGTATGCACCAAAAAGCCAAGGCACTCCCAGGTGGGTGCTTTTACGTGGTGGTGCCCCACATGTAATTTTAGCGCCTCCCCAACTTTGTCATCACTTGAAACAAAGTATAGCAATCCCAGGGCGTCGTTTCAGCTTGTCTTTCTTCAGCAAACAAAACAGACGCGTTTCGGAGATTCCTTCATCAGTGTCTAGTTTCGAACGCGCAAGGAGGCATTTAAATTCATTTACGTCACTCATACAACAACACAAATGACGGTGTATCGGGCTTGCTTTTGCATTTCACATAGCGGCCATCTTAGAACAGTAAACTTTTCAAAATGAAAATGAAGGGCCTTTGCCAATAGCAAAAGAGTCCTCAATTACAACATCCAAGGAGTACTAATTATTCTATGTATTATAATAATGCAACCCATCCCTCCATGCGGGTTATAGAGTGATTAATGTGGTAATGTATAAACAAGAAAGGAAAACTTTTGTTAATGAAATGTTGCTAAGAATGTTGTTTCTTTTGTTGAATATGATGATTAATGATCTTACCTATATTGGCTATTAGGAGACCAAATCTGAAAATATTACAGTAGTAGTGTTTATATGTGTAGCTATAGGAAGTTGTTCTATTGTGTCAGTGACTCTAAAGTGTATTAATTTTGTTTGTATGACAGCCCTGAAGAAGCGCAGTGTGCGCAAAACACGTGTTGGCATTGGCATTTCTGTGACACTTCTGTGTAATTTTGACTGCAAAGAAAATGAGAATAAACACCTAAAAAAGAAAGAAGAAGAAGACTCATTTTACTATTATTAATGTTTAAGAATACGATAATCTGGTTATCTCAGATATGTGTGTGCTGAATATAAGAAGAATACTGGTGGGGACCAGTGGCTGAGATTGTTGGGCACCGGGCAATAAACTTGTAACACATTTTGGATTATAATATATATATATATATATATATATATATATATATATATATATATATATATATTATATATATGCACACAGAAACTTCTAATAGAAGGACTCGCACTCGGAAGGATAAACTCAAAGTTTAATTAACACTCGTAACGCGTTTCGTCAGTGAAACTGACTTGATCACACGAAGTGCAACAGGAAACAGGAAGTATAAATACTTCCTGTTTCCTGTTGCACTTCGTGTGATCAAGTCAGTTTCACTGACGAAACGCGTTACGAGTGTTAATTAAACTTTGAGTTTATCCTTCCGAGTGCGAGTCCTTCTATTAGAGGTTTCTGTATGCATATTGACTGCCGGGAGACCTGCTCGGTATTTACTCGCCACCTGCCTACGGGACACGGATTTCAGGAATCTGGGTCATTTGTGTGCAATATATATATATATATATATATATATATATATATGACGAAAAAGACCACTTCGCTTGAAGTAGACCAAGGACACAACGGGGATTCCATCAGAAACCATTTATTCACTTTGTGGCACAGCGTAATGCATTTCAGCTAGATTCGCCTTCCTCAGACGCCGTATACCACCAGAATGCACCTTCTCCCTCCTCAGTTAGTTCGTCGGGCCTCCCATTAATATGGGAGCAGCTGACCCTGTTAATTCACAGCAGCTGTGCTCCGGTGTAAGACCACAGCTACCAGCATGCAGCAAGATGGAAATTTCCTAACAGGGTAAGTTTATGCATCAAATGAGCGCTTAAGATGCCTTATGAGGGGGGGGGCATTTAGTGGCAGGTGCCGTCCGTACTTGTGTGTTCAGGGTTTCCTCAGGTCCCCTTCGCCCAAGCCACAATCACAGTTCAGGCCGGGCCGTGGAGAGCAACTGTAGTGAGCACTACCCCCCGTGAAGTCACAGGCTGCCTCCTGGCAGCAGCCGCTTGCATGGCCTGTTTTCGTGGCGGTCTCGGGGTAATCAATCACTTGATTTGTGCAAAGTTCGTTGCCAGCTAAAACCCCGGACTCTTCACTGGACGGGTCCTTGAAACGTGCTCCTGGCAGGCACGGAAATATGACGAAAAAGACAACTTTGCTTGAAGTATATATATATATTTACAAATGCCCACTTGGGCTGGACCTGCTTATCTTACTCTGTATAACATCAGGAGTTATGTTCATATTTGGATATGAAACAAACAAGAGCCTTTGGTATTTTACCATAATGAGTGATCTGCAGTAAGGATGGGCGGAATTAGCGAAAGTGCCTTTCGCAAAATATCGCGAAACGGCAAAAAATCTCCGAGATCACGCAAAAGTTTGCGTGATCGCGGAGATTTTGTGCTGATTAATGCGTTACTGAATTTGACCTTCAACTCGGGCACCTGCTTTATTTATATCTGTAAGACTTACAGATATAAATAAAGCAGGTGACCGAGTTGAAGGTCAAATTCAGTATAAGTGCTTCCTGTTGAGGTTTAATTTTTGTGACAGGAGCATCGTGCCAGAATGAATTCTGCCCTGCATATTTATTCAAGAAGATGCCACCGTTTTGTGCAATACCTCTACTTTTAGTAAAACTGTATGATTGAAGAACTTTCTTTCTAGCAAAGATAAGCACTGTTCAGGACATTGACTTTGTTTTATCCGTGAGTTGACTGTTGAGCTCAGACCTGGAAACCCACCACATCACCTCCATGCGAAGCCTGTGATTGCTTACCGTTGCTACCCTGAGAGTTAGAGGCAGAATAAGTTGTACTAGGCCTTATTTGCACAGCTATAATAGGGTAGGCCTCGCTCAGGACACCAGTGCCAAATGACCCCAAACCACATGGTTGCAGCCCAGTTGCCACTGCCTGCCCTGTACCTCGAAATCCATGGTTGAAGCCCAGTCATTGCAAGCTCCAAGGCACCCCGTCCTGACGAGGGAAAAGCAGATTTTTTTTATTAATAATATGAGGTAAATCAGAGTCAGACTACAGTTGTGAGTTTTAGACGTCTATTTGTAGGGGCAGCAAGAGATTACCTGTCTGAGTACGAAACTGGTACAAAAAGTGTACGTCAGAATATCAAGGGATGGTAGAAATCTAAGGGATGAGTCTACCTCTTTCAGTTATTTCAATCTTTCCGATTACAAATCCTGAGCTGCCACTAACAGGTTTGTGAGAAGTCAATCCAAGTGTGTGAATGTTGAGTATTTTATAGAGTTAGCTCTTTGCTTTCTTACTTGTAGTAAACCAGTGGGCTGCCATGTTAATGTCAGGTGTACGGTTCAAGGGCTAACGAATGTTGCCAACAAGTACGTAAATGTTCCCGTCGTAGATAGGACTGGTATGCCTGACCGTGGCATGGCTGCTCTGCCAATACGCAAGAGCGAAACAAAAGTCTGACACCGACCCACTCTTGGTCATCTCCGTTCGTGCCATCTGTCACCCTTAAGCTCTGCCCCATGAATTGTGCTACCCTGGAAGGACACCACAGCCAATCTTTTTTTAGCTGAACCCGCCGGGCTAAAAGTAACAAATCAGGGGCCGCGCTGCCCAAGACGTTGTTTTGTTTAGGGAGTTTGCTATTGGTTGAGAAGGGTGCGAGGTAGTGCTAGATAAGTTTGGGCGACAAATTAATTTCCGTTCCCTCGCGGATCGCGGAAGTTTTGACATTTTCGCGTTCCGCGCAGAAAGCGAAAATGTCGAATTTTCACAATTTCCACGAGCGGAACGGAAATTGTCGCCCACCCTTAATCTGCAGATGAGCTATGGTGACCACAGAAATATGACATGTCTCTGGAAGGATATTAATGTTTTAAAGATATATTGTTTATATTTTTATGCAGTGTCTTATGTCATTTTATCCAGTCTTACCTGTTTTAGCTCGATCTGAGGAGTGATAACACATGTTTTTTAAGGGATACAAACGTATTGCATTTTACCCGATATTAACTATGTGTCTCTTGTGTCAAATATTGATACTATTATGAATATTTATTAACAGCACATTCCGCTCTTTTTGCACATATTTATTGTACCCTATTTAAGAATTGTATTCATGTTACACAGAGACAAGTTTTCAACAATATAATTGAATATTTTGTCCATTACTATTAGGTGGTAATCACGTGTGTTCCCTTGCACTTGCACTTTAAAAATGAAAAAATGTCTCCATTTCGTGTCGTGATCAAGGCCTCGTTGCAGGCTGAAACTCGTAATGGCGGAGGTGCGGGAGTTTCCTGAATAAACCAACTTTGCACTAATCCTGGTTCTGCATTTTCGTCCTTTCGATTGTTTGTGTGGCGGAATCCTTTGGATATATGTATATATATATATATATATATATATATATATATATATATATAGCACTCTACCAGTATGCACCAAAAAGCCAAGGCACTCCCAGGTGGGTGCTTTTACGTGGTGGTGCCCCACATGTAATTTTAGCGCCTCCCCAACTTTGTCATCACTTGAAACAAAGTATAGCAATCCCAGGGCGTCGTTTCAGCTTGTCTTTCTTCAGCAAACAAAACAGACGCGTTTCGGAGATTCCTTCATCAGTGTCTAGTTTCGAACGCGCAAGGAGGCATTTAAATTCATTTACGTCACTCATACAACAACACAAATGACGGTGTATCGGGCTTGCTTTTGCATTTCACATAGCGGCCATCTTAGAACAGTAAACTTTTCAAAATGAAAATGAAGGGCCTTTGCCAATAGCAAAAGAGTCCTCAATTACAACATCCAAGGAGTACTAATTATTCTATGTATTATAATAATGCAACCCATCCCTCCATGCGGGTTATAGAGTGATTAATGTGGTAATGTATAAACAAGAAAGGAAAACTTTTGTTAATGAAATGTTGCTAAGAATGTTGTTTCTTTTGTTGAATATGATGATTAATGATCTTACCTATATTGGCTATTAGGAGACCAAATCTGAAAATATTACAGTAGTAGTGTTTATATGTGTAGCTATAGGAAGTTGTTCTATTGTGTCAGTGACTCTAAAGTGTATTAATTTTGTTTGTATGACAGCCCTGAAGAAGCGCAGTGTGCGCAAAACACGTGTTGGCATTGGCATTTCTGTGACACTTCTGTGTAATTTTGACTGCAAAGAAAATGAGAATAAACACCTAAAAAAGAAAGAAGAAGAAGACTCATTTTACTATTATTAATGTTTAAGAATACGATAATCTGGTTATCTCAGATATGTGTGTGCTGAATATAAGAAGAATACTGGTGGGGACCAGTGGCTGAGATTGTTGGGCACCGGGCAATAAACTTGTAACACATTTTGGATTATAATATATATATATATATATATATATATATATATATATATATATATATATATATATATATATATATATATATATATATATATATATATATATATATATAATATATGCACACAGAAACTTCTAATAGAAGGACTCGCACTCGGAAGGATAAACTCAAAGTTTAATTAACACTCGTAACGCGTTTCGTCAGTGAAACTGACTTGATCACACGAAGTGCAACAGGAAACAGGAAGTATAAATACTTCCTGTTTCCTGTTGCACTTCGTGTGATCAAGTCAGTTTCACTGACGAAACGCGTTACGAGTGTTAATTAAACTTTGAGTTTATCCTTCCGAGTGCGAGTCCTTCTATTAGAGGTTTCTGTATGCATATTGACTGCCGGGAGACCTGCTCGGTATTTACTCGCCACCTGCCTACGGGACACGGATTTCAGGAATCTGGGTCATTTGTGTGCAATATATATATATATATATATATATGACGAAAAAGACCACTTCGCTTGAAGTAGACCAAGGACACAACGGGGATTCCATCAGAAACCATTTATTCACTTTGTGGCACAGCGTAATGCATTTCAGCTAGATTCGCCTTCCTCAGACGCCGTATACCACCAGAATGCACCTTCTCCCTCCTCAGTTAGTTCGTCGGGCCTCCCATTAATATGGGAGCAGCTGACCCTGTTAACTCACAGCAGCTGTGCTCCGGTGTAAGACCACAGCTACCAGCATGCAGCAAGATGGAAATTTCCTAACAGGGTAAGTTTATGCATCAAATGAGCGCTTAAGATGCCTTATGAGGGGGGGGGGGGGGCATTTAGTGGCAGGTGCCGTCCGTACTTGTGTGTTCAGGGTTTCCTCAGGTCCCCTTCGCCCAAGCCACAATCACAGTTCAGGCCGGGCCGTGGAGAGCAACTGTAGTGAGCACTACCCCCCGTGAAGTCACAGGCTGCCTCCTGGCAGCAGCCGCTTGCATGGCCTGTTTTCGTGGCGGTCTCGGGGTAATCAATCACTTGATTTGTGCAAAGTTCGTTGCCAGCTAAAACCCCGGACTCTTCACTGGACGGGTCCTTGAAACGTGCTCCTGGCAGGCACGGAAATATGACGAAAAAGACAACTTTGCTTGAAGTATATATATATATTTACAAATGCCCACTTGGGCTGGACCTGCTTATCTTACTCTGTATAACATCAGGAGTTATGTTCATATTTGGATATGAAACAAACAAGAGCCTTTGGTATTTTACCATAATGAGTGATCTGCAGTAAGGATGGGCGGAATTAGCGAAAGTGCCTTTCGCAAAATATCGCGAAACGGCAAAAAATCTCCGAGATCACGCAAAATTTTGCGTGATCGCGGAGATTTTGTGCTGATTAATGCGTTACTGAATTTGACCTTCAACTCGGGCACCTGCTTTATTTATATCTGTAAGACTTACAGATATAAATAAAGCAGGTGACCGAGTTGAAGGTCAAATTCAGTATAAGTGCTTCCTGTTGAGGTTTAATTTTTGTGACAGGAGCATCGTGCCAGAATGAATTCTGCCCTGCATATTTATTCAAGAAGATGCCACCGTTTTGTGCAATACCTCTACTTTTAGTAAAACTGTATGATTGAAGAACTTTCTTTCTAGCAAAGATAAGCACTGTTCAGGACATTGACTTTGTTTTATCCGTGAGTTGACTGTTGAGCTCAGACCTGGAAACCCACCACATCACCTCCATGCGAAGCCTGTGATTGCTTACCGTTGCTACCCTGAGAGTTAGAGGCAGAATAAGTTGTACTAGGCCTTATTTGCACAGCTATAATAGGGTAGGCCTCGCTCAGGACACCAGTGCCAAATGACCCCAAACCACATGGTTGCAGCCCAGTTGCCACTGCCTGCCCTGTACCTCGAAATCCATGGTTGAAGCCCAGTCATTGCAAGCTCCAAGGCACCCCGTCCTGACGAGGGAAAAGCAGATTTTTTTTATTAATAATATGAGGTAAATCAGAGTCAGACTACAGTTGTGAGTTTTAGACGTCTATTTGTAGGGGCAGCAAGAGATTACCTGTCCAGGCTCTCAGATCTGGAGTACGAAACTGGTACAAAAAGTGTACGTCAGAATATCAAGGGATGGTAGAAATCTAAGGGATGAGTCTACCTCTTTCAGTTATTTCAATCTTTCCGATTACAAATCCTGAGCTGCCACTAACAGGTTTGTGAGAAGTCAATCCAAGTGTGTGAATGTTGAGTATTTTATAGAGTTAGCTCTTTGCTTTCTTACTTGTAGTAAACCAGTGGGCTGCCATGTTAATGTCAGGTGTACGGTTCAAGGGCTAACGAATGTTGCCAACAAGTACGTAAATGTTCCCGTCGTAGATAGGACTGGTATGCCTGACCGTGGCATGGCTGCTCTGCCAATACGCAAGAGCGAAACAAAAGTCTGACACCGACCCACTCTTGGTCATCTCCGTTCGTGCCATCTGTCACCCTTAAGCTCTGCCCCATGAATTGTGCTACCCTGGAAGGACACCACAGCCAATCTTTTTTTAGCTGAACCCGCCGGGCTAAAAGTAACAAATCAGGGGACGCGCTGCCCAAGACGTTGTTTTGTTTAGGGAGTTTGCTATTGGTTGAGAAGGGTGCGAGGTAGTGCTAGATAAGTTTGGGCGACAAATTAATTTCCGTTCCCTCGCGGATCGCGGAAGTTTTGACATTTTCGCGTTCCGCGCAGAAAGCGAAAATGTCGAATTTTCACAATTTCCACGAGCGGAACGGAAATTGTCGCCCACCCTTAATCTGCAGATGAGCTATGGTGACCACAGAAATATGACATGTCTCTGGAAGGATATTAATGTTTTAAAGATATATTGTTTATATTTTTATGCAGTGTCTTATGTCATTTTATCCAGTCTTACCTGTTTTAGCTCGATCTGAGGAGTGATAACACATGTTTTTTAAGGGATACAAACGTATTGCATTTTACCCGATATTAACTATGTGTCTCTTGTGTCAAATATTGATACTATTATGAATATTTATTAACAGCACATTCCGCTCTTTTTGCACATATTTATTGTACCCTATTTAAGAATTGTATTCATGTTACACAGAGACAAGTTTTCAACAATATAATTGAATATTTTGTCCATTACTATTAGGTGGTAATCACGTGTGTTCCCTTGCACTTGCACTTTAAAAATGAAAAAATGTCTCCATTTCGTGTCGTGATCAAGGCCTCGTTGCAGGCTGAAACTCGTAATGGCGGAGGTGCGGGAGTTTCCTGAATAAACCAACTTTGCACTAATCCTGGTTCTGCATTTTCGTCCTTTCGATTGTTTGTGTGGCGGAATCCTTTGGATATATGTATATATATATATATATATATATATATATATATATATATATATATATATATATATATAGCACTCTACCAGTATGCACCAAAAAGCCAAGGCACTCCCAGGTGGGTGCTTTTACGTGGTGGTGCCCCACATGTAATTTTAGCGCCTCCCCAACTTTGTCATCACTTGAAACAAAGTATAGCAATCCCAGGGCGTCGTTTCAGCTTGTCTTTCTTCAGCAAACAAAACAGACGCGTTTCGGAGATTCCTTCATCAGTGTCTAGTTTCGAACGCGCAAGGAGGCATTTAAATTCATTTACGTCACTCATACAACAACACAAATGACGGTGTATCGGGCTTGCTTTTGCATTTCACATAGCGGCCATCTTAGAACAGTAAACTTTTCAAAATGAAAATGAAGGGCCTTTGCCAATAGCAAAAGAGTCCTCAATTACAACATCCAAGGAGTACTAATTATTCTATGTATTATAATAATGCAACCCATCCCTCCATGCGGGTTATAGAGTGATTAATGTGGTAATGTATAAACAAGAAAGGAAAACTTTTGTTAATGAAATGTTGCTAAGAATGTTGTTTCTTTTGTTGAATATGATGATTAATGATCTTACCTATATTGGCTATTAGGAGACCAAATCTGAAAATATTACAGTAGTAGTGTTTATATGTGTAGCTATAGGAAGTTGTTCTATTGTGTCAGTGACTCTAAAGTGTATTAATTTTGTTTGTATGACAGCCCTGAAGAAGCGCAGTGTGCGCGAAACACGTGTTGGCATTGGCATTTCTGTGACACTTCTGTGTAATTTTGACTGCAAAGAAAATGAGAATAAACACCTAAAAAAGAAAGAAGAAGAAGACTCATTTTACTATTATTAATGTTTAAGAATACGATAATCTGGTTATCTCAGATATGTGTGTGCTGAATATAAGAAGAATACTGGTGGGGACCAGTGGCTGAGATTGTTGGGCACCGGGCAATAAACTTGTAACACATTTTGGATTATAATATATATATATATATATATATATATATATATATATATATATATATTATATATATGCACACAGAAACTTCTAATAGAAGGACTCGCACTCGGAAGGATAAACTCAAAGTTTAATTAACACTCGTAACGCGTTTCGTCAGTGAAACTGACTTGATCACACGAAGTGCAACAGGAAACAGGAAGTATAAATACTTCCTGTTTCCTGTTGCACTTCGTGTGATCAAGTCAGTTTCACTGACGAAACGCGTTACGAGTGTTAATTAAACTTTGAGTTTATCCTTCCGAGTGCGAGTCCTTCTATTAGAGGTTTCTGTATGCATATTGACTGCCGGGAGACCTGCTCGGTATTTACTCGCCACCTGCCTACGGGACACGGATTTCAGGAATCTGGGTCATTTGTGTGCAATATATATATATATATATATATATGACGAAAAAGACCACTTCGCTTGAAGTAGACCAAGGACACAACGGGGATTCCATCAGAAACCATTTATTCACTTTGTGGCACAGCGTAATGCATTTCAGCTAGATTCGCCTTCCTCAGACGCCGTATACCACCAGAATGCACCTTCTCCCTCCTCAGTTAGTTCGTCGGGCCTCCCATTAATATGGGAGCAGCTGACCCTGTTAACTCACAGCAGCTGTGCTCCGGTGTAAGACCACAGCTACCAGCATGCAGCAAGATGGAAATTTCCTAACAGGGTAAGTTTATGCATCAAATGAGCGCTTAAGATGCCTTATGAGGGGGGGGGGGGCATTTAGTGGCAGGTGCCGTCCGTACTTGTGTGTTCAGGGTTTCCTCAGGTCTCCTTCGCCCAAGCCACAATCACAGTTCAGGCCGGGCCGTGGAGAGCAACTGTAGTGAGCACTACCCCCCGTGAAGTCACAGGCTGCCTCCTGGCAGCAGCCGCTTGCATGGCCTGTTTTCGTGGCGGTCTCGGGGTAATCAATCACTTGATTTGTGCAAAGTTCGTTGCCAGCTAAAACCCCGGACTCTTCACTGGACGGGTCCTTGAAACGTGCTCCTGGCAGGCACGGAAATATGACGAAAAAGACAACTTTGCTTGAAGTATATATATATATTTACAAATGCCCACTTGGGCTGGACCTGCTTATCTTACTCTGTATAACATCAGGAGTTATGTTCATATTTGGATATGAAACAAACAAGAGCCTTTGGTATTTTACCATAATGAGTGATCTGCAGTAAGGATGGGCGGAATTAGCGAAAGTGCCTTTCGCAAAATATCGCGAAACGGCAAAAAATCTCCGAGATCACGCAAAATTTTGCGTGATCGCGGAGATTTTGTGCTGATTAATGCGTTACTGAATTTGACCTTCAACTCGGGCACCTGCTTTATTTATATCTGTAAGACTTACAGATATAAATAAAGCAGGTGACCGAGTTGAAGGTCAAATTCAGTATAAGTGCTTCCTGTTGAGGTTTAATTTTTGTGACAGGAGCATCGTGCCAGAATGAATTCTGCCCTGCATATTTATTCAAGAAGATGCCACCGTTTTGTGCAATACCTCTACTTTTAGTAAAACTGTATGATTGAAGAACTTTCTTTCTAGCAAAGATAAGCACTGTTCAGGACATTGACTTTGTTTTATCCGTGAGTTGACTGTTGAGCTCAGACCTGGAAACCCACCACATCACCTCCATGCGAAGCCTGTGATTGCTTACCGTTGCTACCCTGAGAGTTAGAGGCAGAATAAGTTGTACTAGGCCTTATTTGCACAGCTATAATAGGGTAGGCCTCGCTCAGGACACCAGTGCCAAATGACCCCAAACCACATGGTTGCAGCCCAGTTGCCACTGCCTGCCCTGTACCTCGAAATCCATGGTTGAAGCCCAGTCATTGCAAGCTCCAAGGCACCCCGTCCTGACGAGGGAAAAGCAGATTTTTTTTATTAATAATATGAGGTAAATCAGAGTCAGACTACAGTTGTGAGTTTTAGACGTCTATTTGTAGAGGCAGCAAGAGATTACCTGTCCAGGCTCTCAGATCTGGAGTACGAAACTGGTACAAAAAGTGTACGTCAGAATATCAAGGGATGGTAGAAATCTAAGGGATGAGTCTACCTCTTTCAGTTATTTCAATCTTTCCGATTACAAATCCTGAGCTGCCACTAACAGGTTTGTGAGAAGTCAATCCAAGTGTGTGAATGTTGAGTATTTTATAGAGTTAGCTCTTTGCTTTCTTACTTGTAGTAAACCAGTGGGCTGCCATGTTAATGTCAGGTGTACGGTTCAAGGGCTAACGAATGTTGCCAACAAGTACGTAAATGTTCCCGTCGTAGATAGGACTGGTATGCCTGACCGTGGCATGGCTGCTCTGCCAATACGCAAGAGCGAAACAAAAGTCTGACACCGACCCACTCTTGGTCATCTCCGTTCGTGCCATCTGTCACCCTTAAGCTCTGCCCCATGAATTGTGCTACCCTGGAAGGACACCACAGCCAATCTTTTTTTAGCTGAACCCGCCGGGCTAAAAGTAACAAATCAGGGGCCGCGCTGCCCAAGACGTTGTTTTGTTTAGGGAGTTTGCTATTGGTTGAGAAGGGTGCGAGGTAGTGCTAGATAAGTTTGGGCGACAAATTAATTTCCGTTCCCTCGCGGATCGCGGAAGTTTTGACATTTTCGCGTTCCGCGCAGAAAGCGAAAATGTCGAATTTTCACAATTTCCACGAGCGGAACGGAAATTGTCGCCCACCCTTAATCTGCAGATGAGCTATGGTGACCACAGAAATATGACATGTCTCTGGAAGGATATTAATGTTTTAAAGATATATTGTTTATATTTTTATGCAGTGTCTTATGTCATTTTATCCAGTCTTACCTGTTTTAGCTCGATCTGAGGAGTGATAACACATGTTTTTTAAGGGATACAAACGTATTGCATTTTACCCGATATTAACTATGTGTCTCTTGTGTCAAATATTGATACTATTATGAATATTTATTAACAGCACATTCCGCTCTTTTTGCACATATTTATTGTACCCTATTTAAGAATTGTATTCATGTTACACAGAGACAAGTTTTCAACAATATAATTGAATATTTTGTCCATTACTATTAGGTGGTAATCACGTGTGTTCCCTTGCACTTGCACTTTAAAAATGAAAAAATGTCTCCATTTCGTGTCGTGATCAAGGCCTCGTTGCAGGCTGAAACTCGTAATGGCGGAGGTGCGGGAGTTTCCTGAATAAACCAACTTTGCACTAATCCTGGTTCTGCATTTTCGTCCTTTCGATTGTTTGTGTGGCGGAATCCTTTGGATATATGTATATATATATATATATATATATATATATATATATATATATAGCACTCTACCAGTATGCACCAAAAAGCCAAGGCACTCCCAGGTGGGTGCTTTTACGTGGTGGTGCCCCACATGTAATTTTAGCGCCTCCCCAACTTTGTCATCACTTGAAACAAAGTATAGCAATCCCAGGGCGTCGTTTCAGCTTGTCTTTCTTCAGCAAACAAAACAGACGCGTTTCGGAGATTCCTTCAACAGTGTCTAGTTTCGAACGCGCAAGGAGGCATTTAAATTCATTTACGTCACTCATACAACAACACAAATGACGGTGTATCGGGCTTGCTTTTGCATTTCACATAGCGGCCATCTTAGAACAGTAAACTTTTCAAAATGAAAATGAAGGGCCTTTGCCAATAGCAAAAGAGTCCTCAATTACAACATCCAAGGAGTACTAATTATTCTATGTATTATAATAATGCAACCCATCCCTCCATGCGGGTTATAGAGTGATTAATGTGGTAATGTATAAACAAGAAAGGAAAACTTTTGTTAATGAAATGTTGCTAAGAATGTTGTTTCTTTTGTTGAATATGATGATTAATGATCTTACCTATATTGGCTATTAGGAGACCAAATCTGAAAATATTACAGTAGTAGTGTTTATATGTGTAGCTATAGGAAGTTGTTCTATTGTGTCAGTGACTCTAAAGTGTATTAATTTTGTTTGTATGACAGCCCTGAAGAAGCGCAGTGTGCGCAAAACACGTGTTGGCATTGGCATTTCTGTGACACTTCTGTGTAATTTTGACTGCAAAGAAAATGAGAATAAACACCTAAAAAAGAAAGAAGAAGAAGACTCATTTTACTATTATTAATGTTTAAGAATACGATAATCTGGTTATCTCAGATATGTGTGTGCTGAATATAAGAAGAATACTGGTGGGGACCAGTGGCTGAGATTGTTGGGCACCGGGCAATAAACTTGTAACACATTTTGGATTATAATATATATATATATATATATATATATATATATATATATATATATATATATATATATATATATATATATATATATATTATATATATGCACACAGAAACTTCTAATAGAAGGACTCGCACTCGGAAGGATAAACTCAAAGTTTAATTAACACTCGTAACGCGTTTCGTCAGTGAAACTGACTTGATCACACGAAGTGCAACAGGAAACAGGAAGTATAAATACTTCCTGTTTCCTGTTGCACTTCGTGTGATCAAGTCAGTTTCACTGACGAAACGCGTTACGAGTGTTAATTAAACTTTGAGTTTATCCTTCCGAGTGCGAGTCCTTCTATTAGAGGTTTCTGTATGCATATTGACTGCCGGGAGACCTGCTCGGTATTTACTCGCCACCTGCCTACGGGACACGGATTTCAGGAATCTGGGTCATTTGTGTGCAATATATATATATATATATATATATGACGAAAAAGACCACTTCGCTTGAAGTAGACCAAGGACACAACGGGGATTCCATCAGAAACCATTTATTCACTTTGTGGCACAGCGTAATGCATTTCAGCTAGATTCGCCTTCCTCAGACGCCGTATACCACCAGAATGCACCTTCTCCCTCCTCAGTTAGTTCGTCGGGCCTCCCATTAATATGGGAGCAGCTGACCCTGTTAACTCACAGCAGCTGTGCTCCGGTGTAAGACCACAGCTACCAGCATGCAGCAAGATGGAAATTTCCTAACAGGGTAAGTTTATGCATCAAATGAGCGCTTAAGATGCCTTATGAGGGGGGGGGGGGCATTTAGTGGCAGGTGCCGTCCGTACTTGTGTGTTCAGGGTTTCCTCAGGTCCCCTTCGCCCAAGCCACAATCACAGTTCAGGCCGGGCCGTGGAGAGCAACTGTAGTGAGCACTACCCCCCGTGAAGTCACAGGCTGCCTCCTGGCAGCAGCCGCTTGCATGGCCTGTTTTCGTGGCGGTCTCGGGGTAATCAATCACTTGATTTGTGCAAAGTTCGTTGCCAGCTAAAACCCCGGACTCTTCACTGGACGGGTCCTTGAAACGTGCTCCTGGCAGGCACGGAAATATGACGAAAAAGACAACTTTGCTTGAAGTATATATATATATTTACAAATGCCCACTTGGGCTGGACCTGCTTATCTTACTCTGTATAACATCAGGAGTTATGTTCATATTTGGATATGAAACAAACAAGAGCCTTTGGTATTTTACCATAATGAGTGATCTGCAGTAAGGATGGGCGGAATTAGCGAAAGTGCCTTTCGCAAAATATCGCGAAACGGCAAAAAATCTCCGAGATCACGCAAAAGTTTGCGTGATCGCGGAGATTTTGTGCTGATTAATGCGTTACTGAATTTGACCTTCAACTCGGGCACCTGCTTTATTTATATCTGTAAGACTTACAGATATAAATAAAGCAGGTGACCGAGTTGAAGGTCAAATTCAGTATAAGTGCTTCCTGTTGAGGTTTAATTTTTGTGACAGGAGCATCGTGCCAGAATGAATTCTGCCCTGCATATTTATTCAAGAAGATGCCACCGTTTTGTGCAATACCTCTACTTTTAGTAAAACTGTATGATTGAAGAACTTTCTTTCTAGCAAAGATAAGCACTGTTCAGGACATTGACTTTGTTTTATCCGTGAGTTGACTGTTGAGCTCAGACCTGGAAACCCACCACATCACCTCCATGCGAAGCCTGTGATTGCTTACCGTTGCTACCCTGAGAGTTAGAGGCAGAATAAGTTGTACTAGGCCTTATTTGCACAGCTATAATAGGGTAGGCCTCGCTCAGGACACCAGTGCCAAATGACCCCAAACCACATGGTTGCAGCCCAGTTGCCACTGCCTGCCCTGTACCTCGAAATCCATGGTTGAAGCCCAGTCATTGCAAGCTCCAAGGCACCCCGTCCTGACGAGGGAAAAGCAGATTTTTTTTATTAATAATATGAGGTAAATCAGAGTCAGACTACAGTTGTGAGTTTTAGACGTCTATTTGTAGGGGCAGCAAGAGATTACCTGTCTGAGTACGAAACTGGTACAAAAAGTGTACGTCAGAATATCAAGGGATGGTAGAAATCTAAGGGATGAGTCTACCTCTTTCAGTTATTTCAATCTTTCCGATTACAAATCCTGAGCTGCCACTAACAGGTTTGTGAGAAGTCAATCCAAGTGTGTGAATGTTGAGTATTTTATAGAGTTAGCTCTTTGCTTTCTTACTTGTAGTAAACCAGTGGGCTGCCATGTTAATGTCAGGTGTACGGTTCAAGGGCTAACGAATGTTGCCAACAAGTACGTAAATGTTCCCGTCGTAGATAGGACTGGTATGCCTGACCGTGGCATGGCTGCTCTGCCAATACGCAAGAGCGAAACAAAAGTCTGACACCGACCCACTCTTGGTCATCTCCGTTCGTGCCATCTGTCACCCTTCAGCTCTGCCCCATGAATTGTGCTACCCTGGAAGGACACCACAGCCAATCTTTTTTTAGCTGAACCCGCCGGGCTAAAAGTAACAAATCAGGGGCCGCGCTGCCCAAGACGTTGTTTTGTTTAGGGAGTTTGCTATTGGTTGAGAAGGGTGCGAGGTAGTGCTAGATAAGTTTGGGCGACAAATTAATTTCCGTTCCCTCGCGGATCGCGGAAGTTTTGACATTTTCGCGTTCCGCGCAGAAAGCGAAAATGTCGAATTTTCACAATTTCCACGAGCGGAACGGAAATTGTCGCCCACCCTTAATCTGCAGATGAGCTATGGTGACCACAGAAATATGACATGTCTCTGGAAGGATATTAATGTTTTAAAGATATATTGTTTATATTTTTATGCAGTGTCTTATGTCATTTTATCCAGTCTTACCTGTTTTAGCTCGATCTGAGGAGTGATAACACATGTTTTTTAAGGGATACAAACGTATTGCATTTTACCCGATATTAACTATGTGTCTCTTGTGTCAAATATTGATACTATTATGAATATTTATTAACAGCACATTCCGCTCTTTTTGCACATATTTATTGTACCCTATTTAAGAATTGTATTCATGTTACACAGAGACAAGTTTTCAACAATATAATTGAATATTTTGTCCATTACTATTAGGTGGTAATCACGTGTGTTCCCTTGCACTTGCACTTTAAAAATGAAAAAATGTCTCCATTTCGTGTCGTGATCAAGGCCTCGTTGCAGGCTGAAACTCGTAATGGCGGAGGTGCGGGAGTTTCCTGAATAAACCAACTTTGCACTAATCCTGGTTCTGCATTTTCGTCCTTTCGATTGTTTGTGTGGCGGAATCCTTTGGATATATGTATATATATATATATATATATATATATATATATATATATATATATAGCACTCTACCAGTATGCACCAAAAAGCCAAGGCACTCCCAGGTGGGTGCTTTTACGTGGTGGTGCCCCACATGTAATTTTAGCGCCTCCCCAACTTTGTCATCACTTGAAACAAAGTATAGCAATCCCAGGGCGTCGTTTCAGCTTGTCTTTCTTCAGCAAACAAAACAGACGCGTTTCGGAGATTCCTTCATCAGTGTCTAGTTTCGAACGCGCAAGGAGGCATTTAAATTCATTTACGTCACTCATACAACAACACAAATGACGGTGTATCGGGCTTGCTTTTGCATTTCACATAGCGGCCATCTTAGAACAGTAAACTTTTCAAAATGAAAATGAAGGGCCTTTGCCAATAGCAAAAGAGTCCTCAATTACAACATCCAAGGAGTACTAATTATTCTATGTATTATAATAATGCAACCCATCCCTCCATGCGGGTTATAGAGTGATTAATGTGGTAATGTATAAACAAGAAAGGAAAACTTTTGTTAATGAAATGTTGCTAAGAATGTTGTTTCTTTTGTTGAATATGATGATTAATGATCTTACCTATATTGGCTATTAGGAGACCAAATCTGAAAATATTACAGTAGTAGTGTTTATATGTGTAGCTATAGGAAGTTGTTCTATTGTGTCAGTGACTCTAAAGTGTATTAATTTTGTTTGTATGACAGCCCTGAAGAAGCGCAGTGTGCGCAAAACACGTGTTGGCATTGGCATTTCTGTGACACTTCTGTGTAATTTTGACTGCAAAGAAAATGAGAATAAACACCTAAAAAAGAAAGAAGAAGAAGACTCATTTTACTATTATTAATGTTTAAGAATACGATAATCTGGTTATCTCAGATATGTGTGTGCTGAATATAAGAAGAATACTGGTGGGGACCCAGTGGCTGAGATTGTTGGGCACCGGGCAATAAACTTGTAACACATTTTGGATTATAATATATATATATATATATATATATATATATATATTATATATATGCACACAGAAACTTCTAATAGAAGGACTCGCACTCGGAAGGATAAACTCAAAGTTTAATTAACACTCGTAACGCGTTTCGTCAGTGAAACTGACTTGATCACACGAAGTGCAACAGGAAACAGGAAGTATAAATACTTCCTGTTTCCTGTTGCACTTCGTGTGATCAAGTCAGTTTCACTGACGAAACGCGTTACGAGTGTTAATTAAACTTTGAGTTTATCCTTCCGAGTGCGAGTCCTTCTATTAGAGGTTTCTGTATGCATATTGACTGCCGGGAGACCTGCTCGGTATTTACTCGCCACCTGCCTACGGGACACGGATTTCAGGAATCTGGGTCATTTGTGTGCAATATATATATATATATATATATATGACGAAAAAGACCACTTCGCTTGAAGTAGACCAAGGACACAACGGGGATTCCATCAGAAACCATTTATTCACTTTGTGGCACAGCGTAATGCATTTCAGCTAGATTCGCCTTCCTCAGACGCCGTATACCACCAGAATGCACCTTCTCCCTCCTCAGTTAGTTCGTCGGGCCTCCCATTAATATGGGAGCAGCTGACCCTGTTAACTCACAGCAGCTGTGCTCCGGTGTAAGACCACAGCTACCAGCATGCAGCAAGATGGAAATTTCCTAACAGGGTAAGTTTATGCATCAAATGAGCGCTTAAGATGCCTTATGAGGGGGGGGGGGCATTTAGTGGCAGGTGCCGTCCGTACTTGTGTGTTCAGGGTTTCCTCAGGTCCCCTTCGCCCAAGCCACAATCACAGTTCAGGCCGGGCCGTGGAGAGCAACTGTAGTGAGCACTACCCCCCGTGAAGTCACAGGCTGCCTCCTGGCAGCAGCCGCTTGCATGGCCTGTTTTCGTGGCGGTCTCGGGGTAATCAATCACTTGATTTGTGCAAAGTTCGTTGCCAGCTAAAACCCCGGACTCTTCACTGGACGGGTCCTTGAAACGTGCTCCTGGCAGGCACGGAAATATGACGAAAAAGACAACTTTGCTTGAAGTATATATATATATTTACAAATGCCCACTTGGGCTGGACCTGCTTATCTTACTCTGTATAACATCAGGAGTTATGTTCATATTTGGATATGAAACAAACAAGAGCCTTTGGTATTTTACCATAATGAGTGATCTGCAGTAAGGATGGGCGGAATTAGCGAAAGTGCCTTTCGCAAAATATCGCGAAACGGCAAAAAATCTCCGAGATCACGCAAAATTTTGCGTGATCGCGGAGATTTTGTGCTGATTAATGCGTTACTGAATTTGACCTTCAACTCGGGCACCTGCTTTATTTATATCTGTAAGACTTACAGATATAAATAAAGCAGGTGACCGAGTTGAAGGTCAAATTCAGTATAAGTGCTTCCTGTTGAGGTTTAATTTTTGTGACAGGAGCATCGTGCCAGAATGAATTCTGCCCTGCATATTTATTCAAGAAGATGCCACCGTTTTGTGCAATACCTCTACTTTTAGTAAAACTGTATGATTGAAGAACTTTCTTTCTAGCAAAGATAAGCACTGTTCAGGACATTGACTTTGTTTTATCCGTGAGTTGACTGTTGAGCTCAGACCTGGAAACCCACCACATCACCTCCATGCGAAGCCTGTGATTGCTTACCGTTGCTACCCTGAGAGTTAGAGGCAGAATAAGTTGTACTAGGCCTTATTTGCACAGCTATAATAGGGTAGGCCTCGCTCAGGACACCAGTGCCAAATGACCCCAAACCACATGGTTGCAGCCCAGTTGCCACTGCCTGCCCTGTACCTCGAAATCCATGGTTGAAGCCCAGTCATTGCAAGCTCCAAGGCACCCCGTCCTGACGAGGGAAAAGCAGATTTTTTTAATTAATAATATGAGGTAAATCAGAGTCAGACTACAGTTGTGAGTTTTAGACGTCTATTTGTAGGGGCAGCAAGACATTACCTGTCCAGGCTCTCAGATCTGGAGTACGAAACTGGTACAAAAAGTGTACGTCAGAATATCAAGGGATGGTAGAAATCTAAGGGATGAGTCTACCTCTTTCAGTTATTTCAATCTTTCCGATTACAAATCCTGAGCTGCCACTAACAGGTTTGTGAGAAGTCAATCCAAGTGTGTGAATGTTGAGTATTTTATAGAGTTAGCTCTTTGCTTTCTTACTTGTAGTAAACCAGTGGGCTGCCATGTTAATGTCAGGTGTACGGTTCAAGGGCTAACGAATGTTGCCAACAAGTACGTAAATGTTCCCGTCGTAGATAGGACTGGTATGCCTGACCGTGGCATGGCTGCTCTGCCAATACGCAAGAGCGAAACAAAAGTCTGACACCGACCCACTCTTGGTCATCTCCGTTCGTGCCATCTGTCACCCTTAAGCTCTGCCCCATGAATTGTGCTACCCTGGAAGGACACCACAGCCAATCTTTTTTTAGCTGAACCCGCCGGGCTAAAAGTAACAAATCAGGGGCCGCGCTGCCCAAGACGTTGTTTTGTTTAGGGAGTTTGCTATTGGTTGAGAAGGGTGCGAGGTAGTGCTAGATAAGTTTGGGCGACAAATTAATTTCCGTTCCCTCGCGGATCGCGGAAGTTTTGACATTTTCGCGTTCCGCGCAGAAAGCGAAAATGTCGAATTTTCACAATTTCCACGAGCGGAACGGAAATTGTCGCCCACCCTTAATCTGCAGATGAGCTATGGTGACCACAGAAATATGACATGTCTCTGGAAGGATATTAATGTTTTAAAGATATATTGTTTATATTTTTATGCAGTGTCTTATGTCATTTTATCCAGTCTTACCTGTTTTAGCTCGATCTGAGGAGTGATAACACATGTTTTTTAAGGGATACAAACGTATTGCATTTTACCCGATATTAACTATGTGTCTCTTGTGTCAAATATTGATACTATTATGAATATTTATTAACAGCACATTCCGCTCTTTTTGCACATATTTATTGTACCCTATTTAAGAATTGTATTCATGTTACACAGAGACAAGTTTTCAACAATATAATTGAATATTTTGTCCATTACTATTAGGTGGTAATCACGTGTGTTCCCTTGCACTTGCACTTTAAAAATGAAAAAATGTCTCCATTTCGTGTCGTGATCAAGGCCTCGTTGCAGGCTGAAACTCGTAATGGCGGAGGTGCGGGAGTTTCCTGAATAAACCAACTTTGCACTAATCCTGGTTCTGCATTTTCGTCCTTTCGATTGTTTGTGTGGCGGAATCCTTTGGATATATGTATATATATATATATATATATATATATATATATATATATATATATAGCACTCTACCAGTATGCACCAAAAAGCCAAGGCACTCCCAGGTGGGTGCTTTTACGTGGTGGTGCCCCACATGTAATTTTAGCGCCTCCCCAACTTTGTCATCACTTGAAACAAAGTATAGCAATCCCAGGGCGTCGTTTCAGCTTGTCTTTCTTCAGCAAACAAAACAGACGCGTTTCGGAGATTCCTTCATCAGTGTCTAGTTTCGAACGCGCAAGGAGGCATTTAAATTCATTTACGTCACTCATACAACAACACAAATGACGGTGTATCGGGCTTGCTTTTGCATTTCACATAGCGGCCATCTTAGAACAGTAAACTTTTCAAAATGAAAATGAAGGGCCTTTGCCAATAGCAAAAGAGTCCTCAATTACAACATCCAAGGAGTACTAATTATTCTATGTATTATAATAATGCAACCCATCCCTCCATGCGGGTTATAGAGTGATTAATGTGGTAATGTATAAACAAGAAAGGAAAACTTTTGTTAATGAAATGTTGCTAAGAATGTTGTTTCTTTTGTTGAATATGATGATTAATGATCTTACCTATATTGGCTATTAGGAGACCAAATCTGAAAATATTACAGTAGTAGTGTTTATATGTGTAGCTATAGGAAGTTGTTCTATTGTGTCAGTGACTCTAAAGTGTATTAATTTTGTTTGTATGACAGCCCTGAAGAAGCGCAGTGTGCGCGAAACACGTGTTGGCATTGGCATTTCTGTGACACTTCTGTGTAATTTTGACTGCAAAGAAAATGAGAATAAACACCTAAAAAAGAAAGAAGAAGAAGACTCATTTTACTATTATTAATGTTTAAGAATACGATAATCTGGTTATCTCAGATATGTGTGTGCTGAATATAAGAAGAATACTGGTGGGGACCAGTGGCTGAGATTGTTGGGCACCGGGCAATAAACTTGTAACACATTTTGGATTATAATATATATATATATATATATATATATATATATATATATATATATATATATATATATATATATATTATATATATGCACACAGAAACTTCTAATAGAAGGACTCGCACTCGGAAGGATAAACTCAAAGTTTAATTAACACTCGTAACGCGTTTCGTCAGTGAAACTGACTTGATCACACGAAGTGCAACAGGAAACAGGAAGTATAAATACTTCCTGTTTCCTGTTGCACTTCGTGTGATCAAGTCAGTTTCACTGACGAAACGCGTTACGAGTGTTAATTAAACTTTGAGTTTATCCTTCCGAGTGCGAGTCCTTCTATTAGAGGTTTCTGTGTGCATATTGACTGCCGGGAGACCTGCTCGGTATTTACTCGCCACCTGCCTACGGGACACGGATTTCAGGAATCTGGGTCGTTTGTGTGCAATATATATATATATATATATATATATATATGACGAAAAAGACCACTTCGCTTGAAGTAGACCAAGGACACAACGGGGATTCCATCAGAAACCATTTATTCACTTTGTGGCACAGCGTAATGCATTTCAGCTAGATTCGCCTTCCTCAGACGCCGTATACCACCAGAATGCACCTTCTCCCTCCTCAGTTAGTTCGTCGGGCCTCCCATTAATATGGGAGCAGCTGACCCTGTTAACTCACAGCAGCTGTGCTCCGGTGTAAGACCACAGCTACCAGCATGCAGCAAGATGGAAATTTCCTAACAGGGTAAGTTTATGCATCAAATGAGCGCTTAAGATGCCTTATGAGGGGGGGGGGGCATTTAGTGGCAGGTGCCGTCCGTACTTGTGTGTTCAGGGTTTCCTCAGGTCCCCTTCGCCCAAGCCACAATCACAGTTCAGGCCGGGCCGTGGAGAGCAACTGTAGTGAGCACTACCCCCCGTGAAGTCACAGGCTGCCTCCTGGCAGCAGCCGCTTGCATGGCCTGTTTTCGTGGCGGTCTCGGGGTAATCAATCACTTGATTTGTGCAAAGTTCGTTGCCAGCTAAAACCCCGGACTCTTCACTGGACGGGTCCTTGAAACGTGCTCCTGGCAGGCACGGAAATATGACGAAAAAGACAACTTTGCTTGAAGTATATATATATATTTACAAATGCCCACTTGGGCTGGACCTGCTTATCGTACTCTGTATAACATCAGGAGTTATGTTCATATTTGGATATGAAACAAACAAGAGCCTTTGGTATTTTACCATAATGAGTGATCTGCAGTAAGGATGGGTGGAATTAGCGAAAGTGCCTTTCGCAAAATATCGCGAAACGGCAAAAAATCTCCGAGATCACGCAAAATTTTGCGTGATCGCGGAGATTTTGTGCTGATTAATGCGTTACTGAATTTGACCTTCAACTCGGGCACCTGCTTTATTTATATCTGTAAGACTTACAGATATAAATAAAGCAGGTGACCGAGTTGAAGGTCAAATTCAGTATAAGTGCTTCCTGTTGAGGTTTAATTTTTGTGACAGGAGCATCGTGCCAGAATGAATTCTGCCCTGCATATTTATTCAAGAAGATGCCACCGTTTTGTGCAATACCTCTACTTTTAGTAAAACTGTATGATTGAAGAACTTTCTTTCTAGCAAAGATAAGCACTGTTCAGGACATTGACTTTGTTTTATCCGTGAGTTGACTGTTGAGCTCAGACCTGGAAACCCACCACATCACCTCCATGCGAAGCCTGTGATTGCTTACCGTTGCTACCCTGAGAGTTAGAGGCAGAATAAGTTGTACTAGGCCTTATTTGCACAGCTATAATAGGGTAGGCCTCGCTCAGGACACCAGTGCCAAATGACCCCAAACCACATGGTTGCAGCCCAGTTGCCACTGCCTGCCCTGTACCTCGAAATCCATGGTTGAAGCCCAGTCATTGCAAGCTCCAAGGCACCCCGTCCTGACGAGGGAAAAGCAGATTTTTTTTATTAATAATATGAGGTAAATCAGAGTCAGACTACAGTTGTGAGTTTTAGACGTCTATTTGTAGGGGCAGCAAGAGATTACCTGTCCAGGCTCTCAGATCTGGAGTACGAAACTGGTACAAAAAGTGTACGTCAGAATATCAAGGGATGGTAGAAATCTAAGGGATGAGTCTACCTCTTTCAGTTATTTCAATCTTTCCGATTACAAATCCTGAGCTGCCACTAACAGGTTTGTGAGAAGTCAATCCAAGTGTGTGAATGTTGAGTATTTTATAGAGTTAGCTCTTTGCTTTCTTACTTGTAGTAAACCAGTGGGCTGCCATGTTAATGTCAGGTGTACGGTTCAAGGGCTAACGAATGTTGCCAACAAGTACGTAAATGTTCCCGTCGTAGATAGGACTGGTATGCCTGACCGTGGCATGGCTGCTCTGCCAATACGCAAGAGCGAAACAAAAGTCTGACACCGACCCACTCTTGGTCATCTCCGTTCGTGCCATCTGTCACCCTTAAGCTCTGCCCCATGAATTGTGCTACCCTGGAAGGACACCACAGCCAATCTTTTTTTAGCTGAACCCGCCGGGCTAAAAGTAACAAATCAGGGGACGCGCTGCCCAAGACGTTGTTTTGTTTAGGGAGTTTGCTATTGGTTGAGAAGGGTGCGAGGTAGTGCTAGATAAGTTTGGGCGACAAATTAATTTCCGTTCCCTCGCGGATCGCGGAAGTTTTGACATTTTCGCGTTCCGCGCAGAAAGCGAAAATGTCGAATTTTCACAATTTCCACGAGCGGAACGGAAATTGTCGCCCACCCTTAATCTGCAGATGAGCTATGGTGACCACAGAAATATGACATGTCTCTGGAAGGATATTAATGTTTTAAAGATATATTGTTTATATTTTTATGCAGTGTCTTATGTCATTTTATCCAGTCTTACCTGTTTTAGCTCGATCTGAGGAGTGATAACACATGTTTTTTAAGGGATACAAACGTATTGCATTTTACCCGATATTAACTATGTGTCTCTTGTGTCAAATATTGATACTATTATGAATATTTATTAACAGCACATTCCGCTCTTTTTGCACATATTTATTGTACCCTATTTAAGAATTGTATTCATGTTACACAGAGACAAGTTTTCAACAATATAATTGAATATTTTGTCCATTACTATTAGGTGGTAATCACGTGTGTTCCCTTGCACTTGCACTTTAAAAATGAAAAAATGTCTCCATTTCGTGTCGTGATCAAGGCCTCGTTGCAGGCTGAAACTCGTAATGGCGGAGGTGCGGGAGTTTCCTGAATAAACCAACTTTGCACTAATCCTGGTTCTGCATTTTCGTCCTTTCGATTGTTTGTGTGGCGGAATCCTTTGGATATATGTATATATATATATATATATATATATATATATATATATATAGCACTCTACCAGTATGCACCAAAAAGCCAAGGCACTCCCAGGTGGGTGCTTTTACGTGGTGGTGCCCCACATGTAATTTTAGCGCCTCCCCAACTTTGTCATCACTTGAAACAAAGTATAGCAATCCCAGGGCGTCGTTTCAGCTTGTCTTTCTTCAGCAAACAAAACAGACGCGTTTCGGAGATTCCTTCATCAGTGTCTAGTTTCGAACGCGCAAGGAGGCATTTAAATTCATTTACGTCACTCATACAACAACACAAATGACGGTGTATCGGGCTTGCTTTTGCATTTCACATAGCGGCCATCTTAGAACAGTAAACTTTTCAAAATGAAAATGAAGGGCCTTTGCCAATAGCAAAAGAGTCCTCAATTACAACATCCAAGGAGTACTAATTATTCTATGTATTATAATAATGCAACCCATCCCTCCATGCGGGTTATAGAGTGATTAATGTGGTAATGTATAAACAAGAAAGGAAAACTTTTGTTAATGAAATGTTGCTAAGAATGTTGTTTCTTTTGTTGAATATGATGATTAATGATCTTACCTATATTGGCTATTAGGAGACCAAATCTGAAAATATTACAGTAGTAGTGTTTATATGTGTAGCTATAGGAAGTTGTTCTATTGTGTCAGTGACTCTAAAGTGTATTAATTTTGTTTGTATGACAGCCCTGAAGAAGCGCAGTGTGCGCGAAACACGTGTTGGCATTGGCATTTCTGTGACACTTCTGTGTAATTTTGACTGCAAAGAAAATGAGAATAAACACCTAAAAAAGAAAGAAGAAGAAGACTCATTTTACTATTATTAATGTTTAAGAATACGATAATCTGGTTATCTCAGATATGTGTGTGCTGAATATAAGAAGAATACTGGTGGGGACCAGTGGCTGAGATTGTTGGGCACCGGGCAATAAACTTGTAACACATTTTGGATTATAATATATATATATATATATATATATATATATATATATATATATATATATATATATATATATATATTATATATATGCACACAGAAACTTCTAATAGAAGGACTCGCACTCGGAAGGATAAACTCAAAGTTTAATTAACACTCGTAACGCGTTTCGTCAGTGAAACTGACTTGATCACACGAAGTGCAACAGGAAACAGGAAGTATAAATACTTCCTGTTTCCTGTTGCACTTCGTGTGATCAAGTCAGTTTCACTGACGAAACGCGTTACGAGTGTTAATTAAACTTTGAGTTTATCCTTCCGAGTGCGAGTCCTTCTATTAGAGGTTTCTGTATGCATATTGACTGCCGGGAGACCTGCTCGGTATTTACTCGCCACCTGCCTACGGGACACGGATTTCAGGAATCTGGGTCATTTGTGTGCAATATATATATATATATATATATATGACGAAAAAGACCACTTCGCTTGAAGTAGACCAAGGACACAACGGGGATTCCATCAGAAACCATTTATTCACTTTGTGGCACAGCGTAATGCATTTCAGCTAGATTCGCCTTCCTCAGACGCCGTATACCACCAGAATGCACCTTCTCCCTCCTCAGTTAGTTCGTCGGGCCTCCCATTAATATGGGAGCAGCTGACCCTGTTAACTCACAGCAGCTGTGCTCCGGTGTAAGACCACAGCTACCAGCATGCAGCAAGATGGAAATTTCCTAACAGGGTAAGTTTATGCATCAAATGAGCGCTTAAGATGCCTTATGAGGGGGGGGGGGCATTTAGTGGCAGGTGCCGTCCGTACTTGTGTGTTCAGGGTTTCCTCAGGTCTCCTTCGCCCAAGCCACAATCACAGTTCAGGCCGGGCCGTGGAGAGCAACTGTAGTGAGCACTACCCCCCGTGAAGTCACAGGCTGCCTCCTGGCAGCAGCCGCTTGCATGGCCTGTTTTCGTGGCGGTCTCGGGGTAATCAATCACTTGATTTGTGCAAAGTTCGTTGCCAGCTAAAACCCCGGACTCTTCACTGGACGGGTCCTTGAAACGTGCTCCTGGCAGGCACGGAAATATGACGAAAAAGACAACTTTGCTTGAAGTATATATATATATTTACAAATGCCCACTTGGGCTGGACCTGCTTATCTTACTCTGTATAACATCAGGAGTTATGTTCATATTTGGATATGAAACAAACAAGAGCCTTTGGTATTTTACCATAATGAGTGATCTGCAGTAAGGATGGGCGGAATTAGCGAAAGTGCCTTTCGCAAAATATCGCGAAACGGCAAAAAATCTCCGAGATCACGCAAAATTTTGCGTGATCGCGGAGATTTTGTGCTGATTAATGCGTTACTGAATTTGACCTTCAACTCGGGCACCTGCTTTATTTATATCTGTAAGACTTACAGATATAAATAAAGCAGGTGACCGAGTTGAAGGTCAAATTCAGTATAAGTGCTTCCTGTTGAGGTTTAATTTTTGTGACAGGAGCATCGTGCCAGAATGAATTCTGCCCTGCATATTTATTCAAGAAGATGCCACCGTTTTGTGCAATACCTCTACTTTTAGTAAAACTGTATGATTGAAGAACTTTCTTTCTAGCAAAGATAAGCACTGTTCAGGACATTGACTTTGTTTTATCCGTGAGTTGACTGTTGAGCTCAGACCTGGAAACCCACCACATCACCTCCATGCGAAGCCTGTGATTGCTTACCGTTGCTACCCTGAGAGTTAGAGGCAGAATAAGTTGTACTAGGCCTTATTTGCACAGCTATAATAGGGTAGGCCTCGCTCAGGACACCAGTGCCAAATGACCCCAAACCACATGGTTGCAGCCCAGTTGCCACTGCCTGCCCTGTACCTCGAAATCCATGGTTGAAGCCCAGTCATTGCAAGCTCCAAGGCACCCCGTCCTGACGAGGGAAAAGCAGATTTTTTTTATTAATAATATGAGGTAAATCAGAGTCAGACTACAGTTGTGAGTTTTAGACGTCTATTTGTAGAGGCAGCAAGAGATTACCTGTCCAGGCTCTCAGATCTGGAGTACGAAACTGGTACAAAAAGTGTACGTCAGAATATCAAGGGATGGTAGAAATCTAAGGGATGAGTCTACCTCTTTCAGTTATTTCAATCTTTCCGATTACAAATCCTGAGCTGCCACTAACAGGTTTGTGAGAAGTCAATCCAAGTGTGTGAATGTTGAGTATTTTATAGAGTTAGCTCTTTGCTTTCTTACTTGTAGTAAACCAGTGGGCTGCCATGTTAATGTCAGGTGTACGGTTCAAGGGCTAACGAATGTTGCCAACAAGTACGTAAATGTTCCCGTCGTAGATAGGACTGGTATGCCTGACCGTGGCATGGCTGCTCTGCCAATACGCAAGAGCGAAACAAAAGTCTGACACCGACCCACTCTTGGTCATCTCCGTTCGTGCCATCTGTCACCCTTAAGCTCTGCCCCATGAATTGTGCTACCCTGGAAGGACACCACAGCCAATCTTTTTTTAGCTGAACCCGCCGGGCTAAAAGTAACAAATCAGGGGCCGCGCTGCCCAAGACGTTGTTTTGTTTAGGGAGTTTGCTATTGGTTGAGAAGGGTGCGAGGTAGTGCTAGATAAGTTTGGGCGACAAATTAATTTCCGTTCCCTCGCGGATCGCGGAAGTTTTGACATTTTCGCGTTCCGCGCAGAAAGCGAAAATGTCGAATTTTCACAATTTCCACGAGCGGAACGGAAATTGTCGCCCACCCTTAATCTGCAGATGAGCTATGGTGACCACAGAAATATGACATGTCTCTGGAAGGATATTAATGTTTTAAAGATATATTGTTTATATTTTTATGCAGTGTCTTATGTCATTTTATCCAGTCTTACCTGTTTTAGCTCGATCTGAGGAGTGATAACACATGTTTTTTAAGGGATACAAACGTATTGCATTTTACCCGATATTAACTATGTGTCTCTTGTGTCAAATATTGATACTATTATGAATATTTATTAACAGCACATTCCGCTCTTTTTGCACATATTTATTGTACCCTATTTAAGAATTGTATTCATGTTACACAGAGACAAGTTTTCAACAATATAATTGAATATTTTGTCCATTACTATTAGGTGGTAATCACGTGTGTTCCCTTGCACTTGCACTTTAAAAATGAAAAAATGTCTCCATTTCGTGTCGTGATCAAGGCCTCGTTGCAGGCTGAAACTCGTAATGGCGGAGGTGCGGGAGTTTCCTGAATAAACCAACTTTGCACTAATCCTGGTTCTGCATTTTCGTCCTTTCGATTGTTTGTGTGGCGGAATCCTTTGGATATATGTATATATATATATATATATATATATATATATATATATATATATATATATAGCACTCTACCAGTATGCACCAAAAAGCCAAGGCACTCCCAGGTGGGTGCTTTTACGTGGTGGTGCCCCACATGTAATTTTAGCGCCTCCCCAACTTTGTCATCACTTGAAACAAAGTATAGCAATCCCAGGGCGTCGTTTCAGCTTGTCTTTCTTCAGCAAACAAAACAGACGCGTTTCGGAGATTCCTTCAACAGTGTCTAGTTTCGAACGCGCAAGGAGGCATTTAAATTCATTTACGTCACTCATACAACAACACAAATCACGGTGTATCGGGCTTGCTTTTGCATTTCACATAGCGGCCATCTTAGAACAGTAAACTTTTCAAAATGAAAATGAAGGGCCTTTGCCAATAGCAAAAGAGTCCTCAATTACAACATCCAAGGAGTACTAATTATTCTATGTATTATAATAATGCAACCCATCCCTCCATGCGGGTTATAGAGTGATTAATGTGGTAATGTATAAACAAGAAAGGAAAACTTTTGTTAATGAAATGTTGCTAAGAATGTTGTTTCTTTTGTTGAATATGATGATTAATGATCTTACCTATATTGGCTATTAGGAGACCAAATCTGAAAATATTACAGTAGTAGTGTTTATATGTGTAGCTATAGGAAGTTGTTCTATTGTGTCAGTGACTCTAAAGTGTATTAATTTTGTTTGTATGACAGCCCTGAAGAAGCGCAGTGTGCGCAAAATACGTGTTGGCATTGGCATTTCTGTGACACTTCTGTGTAATTTTGACTGCAAAGAAAATGAGAATAAACACCTAAAAAAGAAAGAAGAAGAAGACTCATTTTACTATTATTAATGTTTAAGAATACGATAATCTGGTTATCTCAGATATGTGTGTGCTGAATATAAGAAGAATACTGGTGGGGACCAGTGGCTGAGATTGTTGGGCACCGGGCAATAAACTTGTAACACATTTTGGATTATAATATATATATATATATATATATATATATATATATATATATATATATATATATATATATTATATATATGCACACAGAAACTTCTAATAGAAGGACTCGCACTCGGAAGGATAAACTCAAAGTTTAATTAACACTCGTAACGCGTTTCGTCAGTGAAACTGACTTGATCACACGAAGTGCAACAGGAAACAGGAAGTATAAATACTTCCTGTTTCCTGTTGCACTTCGTGTGATCAAGTCAGTTTCACTGACGAAACGCGTTACGAGTGTTAATTAAACTTTGAGTTTATCCTTCCGAGTGCGAGTCCTTCTATTAGAGGTTTCTGTATGCATATTGACTGCCGGGAGACCTGCTCGGTATTTACTCGCCACCTGCCTACGGGACACGGATTTCAGGAATCTGGGTCATTTGTGTGCAATATATATATATATATATATATATGACGAAAAAGACCACTTCGCTTGAAGTAGACCAAGGACACAACGGGGATTCCATCAGAAACCATTTATTCACTTTGTAGCACAGCGTAATGCATTTCAGCTAGATTCGCCTTCCTCAGACGCCGTATACCACCAGAATGCACCTTCTCCCTCCTCAGTTAGTTCGTCGGGCCTCCCATTAATATGGGAGCAGCTGACCCTGTTAACTCACAGCAGCTGTGCTCCGGTGTAAGACCACAGCTACCAGCATGCAGCAAGATGGAAATTTCCTAACAGGGTAAGTTTATGCATCAAATGAGCGCTTAAGATGCCTTATGAGGGGGGGGGGGGCATTTAGTGGCAGGTGCCGTCCGTACTTGTGTGTTCAGGGTTTCCTCAGGTCCCCTTCGCCCAAGCCACAATCACAGTTCAGGCCGGGCCGTGGAGAGCAACTGTAGTGAGCACTACCCCCCGTGAAGTCACAGGCTGCCTCCTGGCAGCAGCCGCTTGCATGGCCTGTTTTCGTGGCGGTCTCGGGGTAATCAATCACTTGATTTGTGCAAAGTTCGTTGCCAGCTAAAACCCCGGACTCTTCACTGGACGGGTCCTTGAAACGTGCTCCTGGCAGGCACGGAAATATGACGAAAAAGACAACTTTGCTTGAAGTATATATATATATTTACAAATGCCCACTTGGGCTGGACCTGCTTATCTTACTCTGTATAACATCAGGAGTTATGTTCATATTTGGATATGAAACAAACAAGAGCCTTTGGTATTTTACCATAATGAGTGATCTGCAGTAAGGATGGGCGGAATTAGCGAAAGTGCCTTTCGCAAAATATCGCGAAACGGCAAAAAATCTCCGAGATCACGCAAAAGTTTGCGTGATCGCGGAGATTTTGTGCTGATTAATGCGTTACTGAATTTGACCTTCAACTCGGGCACCTGCTTTATTTATATCTGTAAGACTTACAGATATAAATAAAGCAGGTGACCGAGTTGAAGGTCAAATTCAGTATAAGTGCTTCCTGTTGAGGTTTAATTTTTGTGACAGGAGCATCGTGCCAGAATGAATTCTGCCCTGCATATTTATTCAAGAAGATGCCACCGTTTTGTGCAATACCTCTACTTTTAGTAAAACTGTATGATTGAAGAACTTTCTTTCTAGCAAAGATAAGCACTGTTCAGGACATTGACTTTGTTTTATCCGTGAGTTGACTGTTGAGCTCAGACCTGGAAACCCACCACATCACCTCCATGCGAAGCCTGTGATTGCTTACCGTTGCTACCCTGAGAGTTAGAGGCAGAATAAGTTGTACTAGGCCTTATTTGCACAGCTATAATAGGGTAGGCCTCGCTCAGGACACCAGTGCCAAATGACCCCAAACCACATGGTTGCAGCCCAGTTGCCACTGCCTGCCCTGTACCTCGAAATCCATGGTTGAAGCCCAGTCATTGCAAGCTCCAAGGCACCCCGTCCTGACGAGGGAAAAGCAGATTTTTTTTATTAATAATATGAGGTAAATCAGAGTCAGACTACAGTTGTGAGTTTTAGACGTCTATTTGTAGGGGCAGCAAGAGATTACCTGTCTGAGTACGAAACTGGTACAAAAAGTGTACGTCAGAATATCAAGGGATGGTAGAAATCTAAGGGATGAGTCTACCTCTTTCAGTTATTTCAATCTTTCCGATTACAAATCCTGAGCTGCCACTAACAGGTTTGTGAGAAGTCAATCCAAGTGTGTGAATGTTGAGTATTTTATAGAGTTAGCTCTTTGCTTTCTTACTTGTAGTAAACCAGTGGGCTGCCATGTTAATGTCAGGTGTACGGTTCAAGGGCTAACGAATGTTGCCAACAAGTACGTAAATGTTCCCGTCGTAGATAGGACTGGTATGCCTGACCGTGGCATGGCTGCTCTGCCAATACGCAAGAGCGAAACAAAAGTCTGACACCGACCCACTCTTGGTCATCTCCGTTCGTGCCATCTGTCACCCTTCAGCTCTGCCCCATGAATTGTGCTACCCTGGAAGGACACCACAGCCAATCTTTTTTTAGCTGAACCCGCCGGGCTAAAAGTAACAAATCAGGGGCCGCGCTGCCCAAGACGTTGTTTTGTTTAGGGAGTTTGCTATTGGTTGAGAAGGGTGCGAGGTAGTGCTAGATAAGTTTGGGCGACAAATTAATTTCCGTTCCCTCGCGGATCGCGGAAGTTTTGACATTTTCGCGTTCCGCGCAGAAAGCGAAAATGTCGAATTTTCACAATTTCCACGAGCGGAACGGAAATTGTCGCCCACCCTTAATCTGCAGATGAGCTATGGTGACCACAGAAATATGACATGTCTCTGGAAGGATATTAATGTTTTAAAGATATATTGTTTATATTTTTATGCAGTGTCTTATGTCATTTTATCCAGTCTTACCTGTTTTAGCTCGATCTGAGGAGTGATAACACATGTTTTTTAAGGGATACAAACGTATTTGATTTTACCCGATATTAACTATGTGTCTCTTGTGTCAAATATTGATACTATTATGAATATTTATTAACAGCACATTCCGCTCTTTTTGCACATATTTATTGTACCCTATTTAAGAATTGTATTCATGTTACACAGAGACAAGTTTTCAACAATATAATTGAATATTTTGTCCATTACTATTAGGTGGTAATCACGTGTGTTCCCTTGCACTTGCACTTTAAAAATGAAAAAATGTCTCCATTTCGTGTCGTGATCAAGGCCTCGTTGCAGGCTGAAACTCGTAATGGCGGAGGTGCGGGAGTTTCCTGAATAAACCAACTTTGCACTAATCCTGGTTCTGCATTTTCGTCCTTTCGATTGTTTGTGTGGCGGAATCCTTTGGATATATGTATATATATATATATATATATATATATATATATATATATATATATATATATAGCACTCTACCAGTATGCACCAAAAAGCCAAGGCACTCCCAGGTGGGTGCTTTTACGTGGTGGTGCCCCACATGTAATTTTAGCGCCTCCCCAACTTTGTCATCACTTGAAACAAAGTATAGCAATCCCAGGGCGTCGTTTCAGCTTGTCTTTCTTCAGCAAACAAAACAGACGCGTTTCGGAGATTCCTTCATCAGTGTCTAGTTTCGAACGCGCAAGGAGGCATTTAAATTCATTTACGTCACTCATACAACAACACAAATGACGGTGTATCGGGCTTGCTTTTGCATTTCACATAGCGGCCATCTTAGAACAGTAAACTTTTCAAAATGAAAATGAAGGGCCTTTGCCAATAGCAAAAGAGTCCTCAATTACAACATCCAAGGAGTACTAATTATTCTATGTATTATAATAATGCAACCCATCCCTCCATGCGGGTTATAGAGTGATTAATGTGGTAATGTATAAACAAGAAAGGAAAACTTTTGTTAATGAAATGTTGCTAAGAATGTTGTTTCTTTTGTTGAATATGATGATTAATGATCTTACCTATATTGGCTATTAGGAGACCAAATCTGAAAATATTACAGTAGTAGTGTTTATATGTGTAGCTATAGGAAGTTGTTCTATTGTGTCAGTGACTCTAAAGTGTATTAATTTTGTTTGTATGACAGCCCTGAAGAAGCGCAGTGTGCGCAAAACACGTGTTGGCATTGGCATTTCTGTGACACTTCTGTGTAATTTTGACTGCAAAGAAAATGAGAATAAACACCTAAAAAAGAAAGAAGAAGAAGACTCATTTTACTATTATTAATGTTTAAGAATACGATAATCTGGTTATCTCAGATATGTGTGTGCTGAATATAAGAAGAATACTGGTGGGGACCAGTGGCTGAGATTGTTGGGCACCGGGCAATAAACTTGTAACACATTTTGGATTATAATATATATATATATATATATATATATATATATATATATTATATATATGCACACAGAAACTTCTAATAGAAGGACTCGCACTCGGAAGGATAAACTCAAAGTTTAATTAACACTCGTAACGCGTTTCGTCAGTGAAACTGACTTGATCACACGAAGTGCAACAGGAAACAGGAAGTATAAATACTTCCTGTTTCCTGTTGCACTTCGTGTGATCAAGTCAGTTTCACTGACGAAACGCGTTACGAGTGTTAATTAAACTTTGAGTTTATCCTTCCGAGTGCGAGTCCTTCTATTAGAGGTTTCTGTATGCATATTGACTGCCGGGAGACCTGCTCGGTATTTACTCGCCACCTGCCTACGGGACACGGATTTCAGGAATCTGGGTCATTTGTGTGCAATATATATATATATATATATATATATATGACGAAAAAGACCACTTCGCTTGAAGTAGACCAAGGACACAACGGGGATTCCATCAGAAACCATTTATTCACTTTGTGGCACAGCGTAATGCATTTCAGCTAGATTCGCCTTCCTCAGACGCCGTATACCACCAGAATGCACCTTCTCCCTCCTCAGTTAGTTCGTCGGGCCTCCCATTAATATGGGAGCAGCTGACCCTGTTAACTCACAGCAGCTGTGCTCCGGTGTAAGACCACAGCTACCAGCATGCAGCAAGATGGAAATTTCCTAACAGGGTAAGTTTATGCATCAAATGAGCGCTTAAGATGCCTTATGAGGGGGGGGGGGCATTTAGTGGCAGGTGCCGTCCGTACTTGTGTGTTCAGGGTTTCCTCAGGTCCCCTTCGCCCAAGCCACAATCACAGTTCAGGCCGGGCCGTGGAGAGCAACTGTAGTGAGCACTACCCCCCGTGAAGTCACAGGCTGCCTCCTGGCAGCAGCCGCTTGCATGGCCTGTTTTCGTGGCGGTCTCGGGGTAATCAATCACTTGATTTGTGCAAAGTTCGTTGCCAGCTAAAACCCCGGACTCTTCACTGGACGGGTCCTTGAAACGTGCTCCTGGCAGGCACGGAAATATGACGAAAAAGACAACTTTGCTTGAAGTATATATATATATTTACAAATGCCCACTTGGGCTGGACCTGCTTATCTTACTCTGTATAACATCAGGAGTTATGTTCATATTTGGATATGAAACAAACAAGAGCCTTTGGTATTTTACCATAATGAGTGATCTGCAGTAAGGATGGGCGGAATTAGCGAAAGTGCCTTTCGCAAAATATCGCGAAACGGCAAAAAATCTCCGAGATCACGCAAAATTTTGCGTGATCGCGGAGATTTTGTGCTGATTAATGCGTTACTGAATTTGACCTTCAACTCGGGCACCTGCTTTATTTATATCTGTAAGACTTACAGATATAAATAAAGCAGGTGACCGAGTTGAAGGTCAAATTCAGTATAAGTGCTTCCTGTTGAGGTTTAATTTTTGTGACAGGAGCATCGTGCCAGAATGAATTCTGCCCTGCATATTTATTCAAGAAGATGCCACCGTTTTGTGCAATACCTCTACTTTTAGTAAAACTGTATGATTGAAGAACTTTCTTTCTAGCAAAGATAAGCACTGTTCAGGACATTGACTTTGTTTTATCCGTGAGTTGACTGTTGAGCTCAGACCTGGAAACCCACCACATCACCTCCATGCGAAGCCTGTGATTGCTTACCGTTGCTACCCTGAGAGTTAGAGGCAGAATAAGTTGTACTAGGCCTTATTTGCACAGCTATAATAGGGTAGGCCTCGCTCAGGACACCAGTGCCAAATGACCCCAAACCACATGGTTGCAGCCCAGTTGCCACTGCCTGCCCTGTACCTCGAAATCCATGGTTGAAGCCCAGTCATTGCAAGCTCCAAGGCACCCCGTCCTGACGAGGGAAAAGCAGATTTTTTTAATTAATAATATGAGGTAAATCAGAGTCAGACTACAGTTGTGAGTTTTAGACGTCTATTTGTAGGGGCAGCAAGACATTACCTGTCCAGGCTCTCAGATCTGGAGTACGAAACTGGTACAAAAAGTGTACGTCAGAATATCAAGGGATGGTAGAAATCTAAGGGATGAGTCTACCTCTTTCAGTTATTTCAATCTTTCCGATTACAAATCCTGAGCTGCCACTAACAGGTTTGTGAGAAGTCAATCCAAGTGTGTGAATGTTGAGTATTTTATAGAGTTAGCTCTTTGCTTTCTTACTTGTAGTAAACCAGTGGGCTGCCATGTTAATGTCAGGTGTACGGTTCAAGGGCTAACGAATGTTGCCAACAAGTACGTAAATGTTCCCGTCGTAGATAGGACTGGTATGCCTGACCGTGGCATGGCTGCTCTGCCAATACGCAAGAGCGAAACAAAAGTCTGACACCGACCCACTCTTGGTCATCTCCGTTCGTGCCATCTGTCACCCTTAAGCTCTGCCCCATGAATTGTGCTACCCTGGAAGGACACCACAGCCAATCTTTTTTTAGCTGAACCCGCCGGGCTAAAAGTAACAAATCAGGGGCCGCGCTGCCCAAGACGTTGTTTTGTTTAGGGAGTTTGCTATTGGTTGAGAAGGGTGCGAGGTAGTGCTAGATAAGTTTGGGCGACAAATTAATTTCCGTTCCCTCGCGGATCGCGGAAGTTTTGACATTTTCGCGTTCCGCGCAGAAAGCGAAAATGTCGAATTTTCACAATTTCCACGAGCGGAACGGAAATTGTCGCCCACCCTTAATCTGCAGATGAGCTATGGTGACCACAGAAATATGACATGTCTCTGGAAGGATATTAATGTTTTAAAGATATATTGTTTATATTTTTATGCAGTGTCTTATGTCATTTTATCCAGTCTTACCTGTTTTAGCTCGATCTGAGGAGTGATAACACATGTTTTTTAAGGGATACAAACGTATTGCATTTTACCCGATATTAACTATGTGTCTCTTGTGTCAAATATTGATACTATTATGAATATTTATTAACAGCACATTCCGCTCTTTTTGCACATATTTATTGTACCCTATTTAAGAATTGTATTCATGTTACACAGAGACAAGTTTTCAACAATATAATTGAATATTTTGTCCATTACTATTAGGTGGTAATCACGTGTGTTCCCTTGCACTTGCACTTTAAAAATGAAAAAATGTCTCCATTTCGTGTCGTGATCAAGGCCTCGTTGCAGGCTGAAACTCGTAATGGCGGAGGTGCGGGAGTTTCCTGAATAAACCAACTTTGCACTAATCCTGGTTCTGCATTTTCGTCCTTTCGATTGTTTGTGTGGCGGAATCCTTTGGATATATGTATATATATATATATATATATATATATATATATATATATATAGCACTCTACCAGTATGCACCAAAAAGCCAAGGCACTCCCAGGTGGGTGCTTTTACGTGGTGGTGCCCCACATGTAATTTTAGCGCCTCCCCAACTTTGTCATCACTTGAAACAAAGTATAGCAATCCCAGGGCGTCGTTTCAGCTTGTCTTTCTTCAGCAAACAAAACAGACGCGTTTCGGAGATTCCTTCATCAGTGTCTAGTTTCGAACGCGCAAGGAGGCATTTAAATTCATTTACGTCACTCATACAACAACACAAATGACGGTGTATCGGGCTTGCTTTTGCATTTCACATAGCGGCCATCTTAGAACAGTAAACTTTTCAAAATGAAAATGAAGGGCCTTTGCCAATAGCAAAAGAGTCCTCAATTACAACATCCAAGGAGTACTAATTATTCTATGTATTATAATAATGCAACCCATCCCTCCATGCGGGTTATAGAGTGATTAATGTGGTAATGTATAAACAAGAAAGGAAAACTTTTGTTAATGAAATGTTGCTAAGAATGTTGTTTCTTTTGTTGAATATGATGATTAATGATCTTACCTATATTGGCTATTAGGAGACCAAATCTGAAAATATTACAGTAGTAGTGTTTATATGTGTAGCTATAGGAAGTTGTTCTATTGTGTCAGTGACTCTAAAGTGTATTAATTTTGTTTGTATGACAGCCCTGAAGAAGCGCAGTGTGCGCGAAACACGTGTTGGCATTGGCATTTCTGTGACACTTCTGTGTAATTTTGACTGCAAAGAAAATGAGAATAAACACCTAAAAAAGAAAGAAGAAGAAGACTCATTTTACTATTATTAATGTTTAAGAATACGATAATCTGGTTATCTCAGATATGTGTGTGCTGAATATAAGAAGAATACTGGTGGGGACCAGTGGCTGAGATTGTTGGGCACCGGGCAATAAACTTGTAACACATTTTGGATTATAATATATATATATATATATATATATATATATATATATATATATATATATATATATATATATATATATATATATTATATATATGCACACAGAAACTTCTAATAGAAGGACTCGCACTCGGAAGGATAAACTCAAAGTTTAATTAACACTCGTAACGCGTTTCGTCAGTGAAACTGACTTGATCACACGAAGTGCAACAGGAAACAGGAAGTATAAATACTTCCTGTTTCCTGTTGCACTTCGTGTGATCAAGTCAGTTTCACTGACGAAACGCGTTACGAGTGTTAATTAAACTTTGAGTTTATCCTTCCGAGTGCGAGTCCTTCTATTAGAGGTTTCTGTGTGCATATTGACTGCCGGGAGACCTGCTCGGTATTTACTCGCCACCTGCCTACGGGACACGGATTTCAGGAATCTGGGTCATTTGTGTGCAATATATATATATATATATATATATATATATATATATATGACGAAAAAGACCACTTCGCTTGAAGTAGACCAAGGACACAACGGGGATTCCATCAGAAACCATTTATTCACTTTGTGGCACAGCGTAATGCATTTCAGCTAGATTCGCCTTCCTCAGACGCCGTATACCACCAGAATGCACCTTCTCCCTCCTCAGTTAGTTCGTCGGGCCTCCCATTAATATGGGAGCAGCTGACCCTGTTAACTCACAGCAGCTGTGCTCCGGTGTAAGACCACAGCTACCAGCATGCAGCAAGATGGAAATTTCCTAACAGGGTAAGTTTATGCATCAAATGAGCGCTTAAGATGCCTTATGAGGGGGGGGGGGCATTTAGTGGCAGGTGCCGTCCGTACTTGTGTGTTCAGGGTTTCCTCAGGTCCCCTTCGCCCAAGCCACAATCACAGTTCAGGCCGGGCCGTGGAGAGCAACTGTAGTGAGCACTACCCCCCGTGAAGTCACAGGCTGCCTCCTGGCAGCAGCCGCTTGCATGGCCTGTTTTCGTGGCGGTCTCGGGGTAATCAATCACTTGATTTGTGCAAAGTTCGTTGCCAGCTAAAACCCCGGACTCTTCACTGGACGGGTCCTTGAAACGTGCTCCTGGCAGGCACGGAAATATGACGAAAAAGACAACTTTGCTTGAAGTATATATATATATTTACAAATGCCCACTTGGGCTGGACCTGCTTATCGTACTCTGTATAACATCAGGAGTTATGTTCATATTTGGATATGAAACAAACAAGAGCCTTTGGTATTTTACCATAATGAGTGATCTGCAGTAAGGATGGGCGGAATTAGCGAAAGTGCCTTTCGCAAAATATCGCGAAACGGCAAAAAATCTCCGAGATCACGCAAAATTTTGCGTGATCGCGGAGATTTTGTGCTGATTAATGCGTTACTGAATTTGACCTTCAACTCGGGCACCTGCTTTATTTATATCTGTAAGACTTACAGATATAAATAAAGCAGGTGACCGAGTTGAAGGTCAAATTCAGTATAAGTGCTTCCTGTTGAGGTTTAATTTTTGTGACAGGAGCATCGTGCCAGAATGAATTCTGCCCTGCATATTTATTCAAGAAGATGCCACCGTTTTGTGCAATACCTCTACTTTTAGTAAAACTGTATGATTGAAGAACTTTCTTTCTAGCAAAGATAAGCACTGTTCAGGACATTGACTTTGTTTTATCCGTGAGTTGACTGTTGAGCTCAGACCTGGAAACCCACCACATCACCTCCATGCGAAGCCTGTGATTGCTTACCGTTGCTACCCTGAGAGTTAGAGGCAGAATAAGTTGTACTAGGCCTTATTTGCACAGCTATAATAGGGTAGGCCTCGCTCAGGACACCAGTGCCAAATGACCCCAAACCACATGGTTGCAGCCCAGTTGCCACTGCCTGCCCTGTACCTCGAAATCCATGGTTGAAGCCCAGTCATTGCAAGCTCCAAGGCACCCCGTCCTGACGAGGGAAAAGCAGATTTTTTTTATTAATAATATGAGGTAAATCAGAGTCAGACTACAGTTGTGAGTTTTAGACGTCTATTTGTAGGGGCAGCAAGAGATTACCTGTCCAGGCTCTCAGATCTGGAGTACGAAACTGGTACAAAAAGTGTACGTCAGAATATCAAGGGATGGTAGAAATCTAAGGGATGAGTCTACCTCTTTCAGTTATTTCAATCTTTCCGATTACAAATCCTGAGCTGCCACTAACAGGTTTGTGAGAAGTCAATCCAAGTGTGTGAATGTTGAGTATTTTATAGAGTTAGCTCTTTGCTTTCTTACTTGTAGTAAACCAGTGGGCTGCCATGTTAATGTCAGGTGTACGGTTCAAGGGCTAACGAATGTTGCCAACAAGTACGTAAATGTTCCCGTCGTAGATAGGACTGGCATGCCTGACCGTGGCATGGCTGCTCTGCCAATACGCAAGAGCGAAACAAAAGTCTGACACCGACCCACTCTTGGTCATCTCCGTTCGTGCCATCTGTCACCCTTAAGCTCTGCCCCATGAATTGTGCTACCCTGGAAGGACACCACAGCCAATCTTTTTTTAGCTGAACCCGCCGGGCTAAAAGTAACAAATCAGGGGCCGCGCTGCCCAAGACGTTGTTTTGTTTAGGGAGTATGCTATTGGTTGAGAAGGGTGCGAGGTAGTGCTAGATAAGTTTGGGCGACAAATTAATTTCCGTTCCCTCGCGGATCGCGGAAGTTTTGACATTTTCGCGTTCCGCGCAGAAAGCGAAAATGTCGAATTTTCACAATTTCCACGAGCGGAACGGAAATTGTCGCCCACCCTTAATCTGCAGATGAGCTATGGTGACCACAGAAATATGACATGTCTCTGGAAGGATATTAATGTTTTAAAGATATATTGTTTATATTTTTATGCAGTGTCTTATGTCATTTTATCCAGTCTTACCTGTTTTAGCTCGATCTGAGGAGTGATAACACATGTTTTTTAAGGGATACAAACGTATTGCATTTTACCCGATATTAACTATGTGTCTCTTGTGTCAAATATTGATACTATTATGAATATTTATTAACAGCACATTCCGCTCTTTTTGCACATATTTATTGTACCCTATTTAAGAATTGTATTCATGTTACACAGAGACAAGTTTTCAACAATATAATTGAATATTTTGTCCATTACTATTAGGTGGTAATCACGTGTGTTCCCTTGCACTTGCACTTTAAAAATGAAAAAATGTCTCCATTTCGTGTCGTGATCAAGGCCTCGTTGCAGGCTGAAACTCGTAATGGCGGAGGTGCGGGAGTTTCCTGAATAAACCAACTTTGCACTAATCCTGGTTCTGCATTTTCGTCCTTTCGATTGTTTGTGTGGCGGAATCCTTTGGATATATGTATATATATATATATATATATATATATATATATATATATATATATATATATATAGCACTCTACCAGTATGCACCAAAAAGCCAAGGCACTCCCAGGTGGGTGCTTTTACGTGGTGGTGCCCCACATGTAATTTTAGCGCCTCCCCAACTTTGTCATCACTTGAAACAAAGTATAGCAATCCCAGGGCGTCGTTTCAGCTTGTCTTTCTTCAGCAAACAAAACAGACGCGTTTCGGAGATTCCTTCATCAGTGTCTAGTTTCGAACGCGCAAGGAGGCATTTAAATTCATTTACGTCACTCATACAACAACACAAATGACGGTGTATCGGGCTTGCTTTTGCATTTCACATAGCGGCCATCTTAGAACAGTAAACTTTTCAAAATGAAAATGAAGGGCCTTTGCCAATAGCAAAAGAGTCCTCAATTACAACATCCAAGGAGTACTAATTATTCTATGTATTATAATAATGCAACCCATCCCTCCATGCGGGTTATAGAGTGATTAATGTGGTAATGTATAAACAAGAAAGGAAAACTTTTGTTAATGAAATGTTGCTAAGAATGTTGTTTCTTTTGTTGAATATGATGATTAATAATCTTACCTATATTGGCTATTAGGAGACCAAATCTGAAAATATTACAGTAGTAGTGTTTATATGTGTAGCTATAGGAAGTTGTTCTATTGTGTCAGTGACTCTAAAGTGTATTAATTTTGTTTGTATGACAGCCCTGAAGAAGCGCAGTGTGCGCGAAACACGTGTTGGCATTGGCATTTCTGTGACACTTCTGTGTAATTTTGACTGCAAAGAAAATGAGAATAAACACCTAAAAAAGAAAGAAGAAGAAGACTCATTTTACTATTATTAATGTTTAAGAATACGATAATCTGGTTATCTCAGATATGTGTGTGCTGAATATAAGAAGAATACTGGTGGGGACCAGTGGCTGAGATTGTTGGGCACCGGGCAATAAACTTGTAACACATTTTGGATTATAATATATATATATATATATATATATATATATATATATATATATATATATATATATATATATATATATATATATATTATATATATGCACACAGAAACTTCTAATAGAAGGACTCGCACTCGGAAGGATAAACTCAAAGTTTAATTAACACTCGTAACGCGTTTCGTCAGTGAAACTGACTTGATCACACGAAGTGCAACAGGAAACAGGAAGTATAAATACTTCCTGTTTCCTGTTGCACTTCGTGTGATCAAGTCAGTTTCACTGACGAAACGCGTTACGAGTGTTAATTAAACTTTGAGTTTATCCTTCCGAGTGCGAGTCCTTCTATTAGAGGTTTCTGTATGCATATTGACTGCCGGGAGACCTGCTCAGTATTTACTCGCCACCTGCCTACGGGACACGGATTTCAGGAATCTGGGTCATTTGTGTGCAATATATATATATATATATATATATATGACGAAAAAGACCACTTCGCTTGAAGTAGACCAAGGACACAACGGGGATTCCATCAGAAACCATTTATTCACTTTGTGGCACAGCGTAATGCATTTTAGCTAGATTCGCCTTCCTCAGACGCCGTATACCACCAGAATGCACCTTCTCCCTCCTCAGTTAGTTCGTCGGGCCTCCCATTAATATGGGAGCAGCTGACCCTGTTAACTCACAGCAGCTGTGCTCCGGTGTAAGACCACAGCTACCAGCATGCAGCAAGATGGAAATTTCCTAACAGGGTAAGTTTATGCATCAAATGAGCGCTTAAGATGCCTTATGAGGGGGGGGGGGCATTTAGTGGCAGGTGCCGTCCGTACTTGTGTGTTCAGGGTTTCCTCAGGTCCCCTTCGCCCAAGCCACAATCACAGTTCAGGCCGGGCCGTGGAGAGCAACTGTAGTGAGCACTACCCCCCGTGAAGTCACAGGCTGCCTCCTGGCAGCAGCCGCTTGCATGGCCTGTTTTCGTGGCGGTCTCGGGGTAATCAATCACTTGATTTGTGCAAAGTTCGTTGCCAGCTAAAACCCCGGACTCTTCACTGGACGGGTCCTTGAAACGTGCTCCTGGCAGGCACGGAAATATGACGAAAAAGACAACTTTGCTTGAAGTATATATATATATTTACAAATGCCCACTTGGGCTGGACCTGCTTATCTTACTCTGTATAACATCAGGAGTTATGTTCATATTTGGATATGAAACAAACAAGAGCCTTTGGTATTTTACCATAATGAGTGATCTGCAGTAAGGATGGGCGGAATTAGCGAAAGTGCCTTTCGCAAAATATCGCGAAACGGCAAAAAATCTCCGAGATCACGCAAAATTTTGCGTGATCGCGGAGATTTTGTGCTGATTAATGCGTTACTGAATTTGACCTTCAACTCGGGCACCTGCTTTATTTATATCTGTAAGACTTACAGATATAAATAAAGCAGGTGACCGAGTTGAAGGTCAAATTCAGTATAAGTGCTTCCTGTTGAGGTTTAATTTTTGTGACAGGAGCATCGTGCCAGAATGAATTCTGCCCTGCATATTTATTCAAGAAGATGCCACCGTTTTGTGCAATACCTCTACTTTTAGTAAAACTGTATGATTGAAGAACTTTCTTTCTAGCAAAGATAAGCACTGTTCAGGACATTGACTTTGTTTTATCCGTGAGTTGACTGTTGAGCTCAGACCTGGAAACCCACCACATCACCTCCATGCGAAGCCTGTGATTGCTTACCGTTGCTACCCTGAGAGTTAGAGGCAGAATAAGTTGTACTAGGCCTTATTTGCACAGCTATAATAGGGTAGGCCTCGCTCAGGACACCAGTGCCAAATGACCCCAAACCACATGGTTGCAGCCCAGTTGCCACTGCCTGCCCTGTACCTCGAAATCCATGGTTGAAGCCCAGTCATTGCAAGCTCCAAGGCACCCCGTCCTGACGAGGGAAAAGCAGATTTTTTTTATTAATAATATGAGGTAAATCAGAGTCAGACTACAGTTGTGAGTTTTAGACGTCTATTTGTAGAGGCAGCAAGAGATTACCTGTCCAGGCTCTCAGATCTGGAGTACGAAACTGGTACAAAAAGTGTACGTCAGAATATCAAGGGATGGTAGAAATCTAAGGGATGAGTCTACCTCTTTCAGTTATTTCAATCTTTCCGATTACAAATCCTGAGCTGCCACTAACAGGTTTGTGAGAAGTCAATCCAAGTGTGTGAATGTTGAGTATTTTATAGAGTTAGCTCTTTGCTTTCTTACTTGTAGTAAACCAGTGGGCTGCCATGTTAATGTCAGGTGTACGGTTCAAGGGCTAACGAATGTTGCCAACAAGTACGTAAATGTTCCCGTCGTAGATAGGACTGGTATGCCTGACCGTGGCATGGCTGCTCTGCCAATACGCAAGAGCGAAACAAAAGTCTGACACCGACCCACTCTTGGTCATCTCCGTTCGTGCCATCTGTCACCCTTAAGCTCTGCCCCATGAATTGTGCTACCCTGGAAGGACACCACAGCCAATCTTTTTTTAGCTGAACCCGCCGGGCTAAAAGTAACAAATCAGGGGCCGCGCTGCCCAAGACGTTGTTTTGTTTAGGGAGTTTGCTATTGGTTGAGAAGGGTGCGAGGTAGTGCTAGATAAGTTTGGGCGACAAATTAATTTCCGTTCCCTCGCGGATCGCGGAAGTTTTGACATTTTCGCGTTCCGCGCAGAAAGCGAAAATGTCGAATTTTCACAATTTCCACGAGCGGAACGGAAATTGTCGCCCACCCTTAATCTGCAGATGAGCTATGGTGACCACAGAAATATGACATGTCTCTGGAAGGATATTAATGTTTTAAAGATATATTGTTTATATTTTTATGCAGTGTCTTATGTCATTTTATCCAGTCTTACCTGTTTTAGCTCGATCTGAGGAGTGATAACACATGTTTTTTAAGGGATACAAACGTATTGCATTTTACCCGATATTAACTATGTGTCTCTTGTGTCAAATATTGATACTATTATGAATATTTATTAACAGCACATTCCGCTCTTTTTGCACATATTTATTGTACCCTATTTAAGAATTGTATTCATGTTACACAGAGACAAGTTTTCAACAATATAATTGAATATTTTGTCCATTACTATTAGGTGGTAATCACGTGTGTTCCCTTGCACTTGCACTTTAAAAATGAAAAAATGTCTCCATTTCGTGTCGTGATCAAGGCCTCGTTGCAGGCTGAAACTCGTAATGGCGGAGGTGCGGGAGTTTCCTGAATAAACCAACTTTGCACTAATCCTGGTTCTGCATTTTCGTCCTTTCGATTGTTTGTGTGGCGGAATCCTTTGGATATATGTATATATATATATATATATATATCCAAGAAAGAAGTGACTCAAACAGATAGATTCACCAAAGAACAAAAATATATTTCCACTACAACGTTTCAGCTTCCGCCTTCCTCAGGTAGGCGGAAGCTGAAACGTTGTAGTGGAAATATATTTTTGTTCTTTGGTGAATCTATCTGTTTGAGTCACTTCTTTCTTGGATATTTTATTTCTTTGTGACTCATTGTATCCTTTGGGATCCAGATTTTTGCCCTGGCTGGCTGTTGTTTTCTTGTGATCCTTCATCTTCAAGTATATATATATATATATATATATATATATATATATAGCACTCTACCAGTATGCACCAAAAAGCCAAGGCACTCCCAGGTGGGTGCTTTTACGTGGTGGTGCCCCACATGTAATTTTAGCGCCTCCCCAACTTTGTCATCACTTGAAACAAAGTATAGCAATCCCAGGGCGTCGTTTGAGCTTGTCTTTCTTCAGCAAACAAAACAGACGCGTTTCGGAGATTCCTTCATCAGTGTCTAGTTTCGAACGCGCAAGGAGGCATTTAAATTCATTTACGTCACTCATACAACAACACAAATGACGGTGTATCGGGCTTGCTTTTGCATTTCACATAGCGGCCATCTTAGAACAGTAAACTTTTCAAAATGAAAATGAAGGGCCTTTGCCAATAGCAAAAGAGTCCTCAATTACAACATCCAAGGAGTACTAATTATTCTATGTATTATAATAATGCAACCCATCCCTCCATGCGGGTTATAGAGTGATTAATGTGGTAATGTATAAACAAGAAAGGAAAACTTTTGTTAATGAAATGTTGCTAAGAATGTTGTTTCTTTTGTTGAATATGATGATTAATGATCTTACCTATATTGGCTATTAGGAGACCAAATCTGAAAATATTACAGTAGTAGTGTTTATATGTGTAGCTATAGGAAGTTGTTCTATTGTGTCAGTGACTCTAAAGTGTATTAATTTTGTTTGTATGACAGCCCTGAAGAAGCGCAGTGTGCGCGAAACACGTGTTGGCATTGGCATTTCTGTGACACTTCTGTGTAATTTTGACTGCAAAGAAAATGAGAATAAACACCTAAAAAAGAAAGAAGAAGAAGACTCATTTTACTATTATTAATGTTTAAGAATACGATAATCTGGTTATCTCAGATATGTGTGTGCTGAATATAAGAAGAATACTGGTGGGGACCAGTGGCTGAGATTGTTGGGCACCGGGCAATAAACTTGTAACACATTTTGGATTATAATATATATATATATATATATATATATATATATATATATATATATATATATATATATATATATATATATATATATATATATATATATATATATATATATATATTATATATATGCACACAGAAACTTCTAATAGAAGGACTCGCACTCGGAAGGATAAACTCAAAGTTTAATTAACACTCGTAACGCGTTTCGTCAGTGAAACTGACTTGATCACACGAAGTGCAACAGGAAACAGGAAGTATAAATACTTCCTGTTTCCTGTTGCACTTCGTGTGATCAAGTCAGTTTCACTGACGAAACGCGTTACGAGTGTTAATTAAACTTTGAGTTTATCCTTCCGAGTGCGAGTCCTTCTATTAGAGGTTTCTGTGTGCATATTGACTGCCGGGAGACCTGCTCGGTATTTACTCGCCACCTGCCTACGGGACACGGATTTCAGGAATCTGGGTCATTTGTGTGCAATATATATATATATATATATATATATATATATATATATATATGACGAAAAAGACCACTTCGCTTGAAGTAGACCAAGGACACAACGGGGATTCCATCAGAAACCATTTATTCACTTTGTGGCACAGCGTAATGCATTTCAGCTAGATTCGCCTTCCTCAGACGCCGTATACCACCAGAATGCACCTTCTCCCTCCTCAGTTAGTTCGTCGGGCCTCCCATTAATATGGGAGCAGCTGACCCTGTTAACTCACAGCAGCTGTGCTCCGGTGTAAGACCACAGCTACCAGCATGCAGCAAGATGGAAATTTCCTAACAGGGTAAGTTTATGCATCAAATGAGCGCTTAAGATGCCTTATGAGGGGGGGGGGCATTTAGTGGCAGGTGCCGTCCGTACTTGTGTGTTCAGGGTTTCCTCAGGTCCCCTTCGCCCAAGCCACAATCACAGTTCAGGCCGGGCCGTGGAGAGCAACTGTAGTGAGCACTACCCCCGTGAAGTCACAGGCTGCCTCCTGGCAGCAGCCGCTTGCATGGCCTGTTTTCGTGGCGGTCTCGGGGTAATCAATCACTTGATTTGTGCAAAGTTCGTTGCCAGCTAAAACCCCGGACTCTTCACTGGACGGGTCCTTGAAACGTGCTCCTGGCAGGCACGGAAATATGACGAAAAAGACAACTTTGCTTGAAGTATATATATATATTTACAAATGCCCACTTGGGCTGGACCTGCTTATCGTACTCTGTATAACATCAGGAGTTATGTTCATATTTGGATATGAAACAAACAAGAGCCTTTGGTATTTTACCATAATGAGTGATCTGCAGTAAGGATGGGCGGAATTAGCGAAAGTGCCTTTCGCAAAATATCGCGAAACGGCAAAAAATCTCCGCGATCACGCAAAATTTTGCGTGATCGCGGAGATTTTGTGCTGATTAATGCGTTACTGAATTTGACCTTCAACTCGGGCACCTGCTTTATTTATATCTGTAAGACTTACAGATATAAATAAAGCAGGTGACCGAGTTGAAGGTCAAATTCAGTATAAGTGCTTCCTGTTGAGGTTTAATTTTTGTGACAGGAGCATCGTGCCAGAATGAATTCTGCCCTGCATATTTATTCAAGAAGATGCCACCGTTTTGTGCAATACCTCTACTTTTAGTAAAACTGTATGATTGAAGAACTTTCTTTCTAGCAAAGATAAGCACTGTTCAGGACATTGACTTTGTTTTATCCGTGAGTTGACTGTTGAGCTCAGACCTGGAAACCCACCACATCACCTCCATGCGAAGCCTGTGATTGCTTACCGTTGCTACCCTGAGAGTTAGAGGCAGAATAAGTTGTACTAGGCCTTATTTGCACAGCTATAATAGGGTAGGCCTCGCTCAGGACACCAGTGCCAAATGACCCCAAACCACATGGTTGCAGCCCAGTTGCCACTGCCTGCCCTGTACCTCGAAATCCATGGTTGAAGCCCAGTCATTGCAAGCTCCAAGGCACCCCGTCCTGACGAGGGAAAAGCAGATTTTTTTTATTAATAATATGAGGTAAATCAGAGTCAGACTACAGTTGTGAGTTTTAGACGTCTATTTGTAGGGGCAGCAAGAGATTACCTGTCCAGGCTCTCAGATCTGGAGTACGAAACTGGTACAAAAAGTGTACGTCAGAATATCAAGGGATGGTAGAAATCTAAGGGATGAGTCTACCTCTTTCAGTTATTTCAATCTTTCCGATTACAAATCCTGAGCTGCCACTAACAGGTTTGTGAGAAGTCAATCCAAGTGTGTGAATGTTGAGTATTTTATAGAGTTAGCTCTTTGCTTTCTTACTTGTAGTAAACCAGTGGGCTGCCATGTTAATGTCAGGTGTACGGTTCAAGGGCTAACGAATGTTGCCAACAAGTACGTAAATGTTCCCGTCGTAGATAGGACTGGTATGCCTGACCGTGGCATGGCTGCTCTGCCAATACGCAAGAGCGAAACAAAAGTCTGACACCGACCCACTCTTGGTCATCTCCGTTCGTGCCATCTGTCACCCTTAAGCTCTGCCCCATGAATTGTGCTACCCTGGAAGGACACCACAGCCAATCTTTTTTTAGCTGAACCCGCCGGGCTAAAAGTAACAAATCAGGGGCCGCGCTGCCCAAGACGTTGTTTTGTTTAGGGAGTTTGCTATTGGTTGAGAAGGGTGCGAGGTAGTGCTAGATAAGTTTGGGCGACAAATTAATTTCCGTTCCCTCGCGGATCGCGGAAGTTTTGACATTTTCGCGTTCCGCGCAGAAAGCGAAAATGTCGAATTTTCACAATTTCCACGAGCGGAACGGAAATTGTCGCCCACCCTTAATCTGCAGATGAGCTATGGTGACCACAGAAATATGACATGTCTCTGGAAGGATATTAATGTTTTAAAGATATATTGTTTATATTTTTATGCAGTGTCTTATGTCATTTTATCCAGTCTTACCTGTTTTAGCTCGATCTGAGGAGTGATAACACATGTTTTTTAAGGGATACAAACGTATTGCATTTTACCCGATATTAACTATGTGTCTCTTGTGTCAAATATTGATACTATTATGAATATTTATTAACAGCACATTCCGCTCTTTTTGCACATATTTATTGTACCCTATTTAAGAATTGTATTCATGTTACACAGAGACAAGTTTTCAACAATATAATTGAATATTTTGTCCATTACTATTAGGTGGTAATCACGTGTGTTCCCTTGCACTTGCACTTTAAAAATGAAAAAATGTCTCCATTTCGTGTCGTGATCAAGGCCTATTGCAGGCTGAAACTCGTAATGGCGGAGGTGCGGGAGTTTCCTGAATAAACCAACTTTGCACTAATCCTGGTTCTGCATTTTCGTCCTTTCGATTGTTTGTGTGGCGGAATCCTTTGGATATATGTATATATATATATATATATATATATATATATATATATATATATATATAGCACTCTACCAGTATGCACCAAAAAGCCAAGGCACTCCCAGGTGGGTGCTTTTACGTGGTGGTGCCCCACATGTAATTTTAGCGCCTCCCCAACTTTGTCATCACTTGAAACAAAGTATAGCAATCCCAGGGCGTCGTTTCAGCTTGTCTTTCTTCAGCAAACAAAACAGACGCGTTTCGGAGATTCCTTCATCAGTGTCTAGTTTCGAACGCGCAAGGAGGCATTTAAATTCATTTACGTCACTCATACAACAACACAAATGACGGTGTATCGGGCTTGCTTTTGCATTTCACATAGCGGCCATCTTAGAACAGTAAACTTTTCAAAATGAAAATGAAGGGCCTTTGCCAATAGCAAAAGAGTCCTCAATTACAACATCCAAGGAGTACTAATTATTCTATGTATTATAATAATGCAACCCATCCCTCCATGCGGGTTATAGAGTGATTAATGTGGTAATGTATAAACAAGAAAGGAAAACTTTTGTTAATGAAATGTTGCTAAGAATGTTGTTTCTTTTGTTGAATATGATGATTAATAATCTTACCTATATTGGCTATTAGGAGACCAAATCTGAAAATATTACAGTAGTAGTGTTTATATGTGTAGCTATAGGAAGTTGTTCTATTGTGTCAGTGACTCTAAAGTGTATTAATTTTGTTTGTATGACAGCCCTGAAGAAGCGCAGTGTGCGCGAAACACGTGTTGGCATTGGCATTTCTGTGACACTTCTGTGTAATTTTGACTGCAAAGAAAATGAGAATAAACACCTAAAAAAGAAAGAAGAAGAAGACTCATTTTACTATTATTAATGTTTAAGAATACGATAATCTGGTTATCTCAGATATGTGTGTGCTGAATATAAGAAGAATACTGGTGGGGACCAGTGGCTGAGATTGTTGGGCACCGGGCAATAAACTTGTAACACATTTTGGATTATAATATATATATATATATATATATATATATATATATATATATATATATATATATATTATATATATGCACACAGAAACTTCTAATAGAAGGACTCGCACTCGGAAGGATAAACTCAAAGTTTAATTAACACTCGTAACGCGTTTCGTCAGTGAAACTGACTTGATCACACGAAGTGCAACAGGAAACAGGAAGTATAAATACTTCCTGTTTCCTGTTGCACTTCGTGTGATCAAGTCAGTTTCACTGACGAAACGCGTTACGAGTGTTAATTAAACTTTGAGTTTATCCTTCCGAGTGCGAGTCCTTCTATTAGAGGTTTCTGTGTGCATATTGACTGCCGGGAGACCTGCTCGGTATTTACTCGCCACCTGCCTACGGGACACGGATTTCAGGAATCTGGGTCATTTGTGTGCAATATATATATATATATATATATATATATATATATATATATATATATATGACGAAAAAGACCACTTCGCTTGAAGTAGACCAAGGACACAACGGGGATTCCATCAGAAACCATTTATTCACTTTGTGGCACAGCGTAATGCATTTCAGCTAGATTCGCCTTCCTCAGACGCCGTATACCACCAGAATGCACCTTCTCCCTCCTCAGTTAGTTCGTCGGGCCTCCCATTAATATGGGAGCAGCTGACCCTGTTAACTCACAGCAGCTGTGCTCCGGTGTAAGACCACAGCTACCAGCATGCAGCAAGATGGAAATTTCCTAACAGGGTAAGTTTATGCATCAAATGAGCGCTTAAGATGCCTTATGAGGGGGGGGGGCATTTAGTGGCAGGTGCCGTCCGTACTTGTGTGTTCAGGGTTTCCTCAGGTCCCCTTCGCCCAAGCCACAATCACAGTTCAGGCCGGGCCGTGGAGAGCAACTGTAGTGAGCACTACCCCCCGTGAAGTCACAGGCTGCCTCCTGGCAGTAGCCGCTTGCATGGCCTGTTTTCGTGGCGGTCTCGGGGTAATCAATCACTTGATTTGTGCAAAGTTCGTTGCCAGCTAAAACCCCGGACTCTTCACTGGACGGGTCCTTGAAACGTGCTCCTGGCAGGCACGGAAATATGACGAAAAAGACAACTTTGCTTGAAGTATATATATATATTTACAAATGCCCACTTGGGCTGGACCTGCTTATCGTACTCTGTATAACATCAGGAGTTATGTTCATATTTGGATATGAAACAAACAAGAGCCTTTGGTATTTTACCATAATGAGTGATCTGCAGTAAGGATGGGCGGAATTAGCGAAAGTGCCTTTCGCAAAATATCGCGAAACGGCAAAAAATCTCCGAGATCACGCAAAATTTTGCGTGATCGCGGAGATTTTGTGCTGATTAATGCGTTACTGAATTTGACCTTCAACTCGGGCACCTGCTTTATTTATATCTGTAAGACTTACAGATATAAATAAAGCAGGTGACCGAGTTGAAGGTCAAATTCAGTATAAGTGCTTCCTGTTGAGGTTTAATTTTTGTGACAGGAGCATCGTGCCAGAATGAATTCTGCCCTGCATATTTATTCAAGAAGATGCCACCGTTTTGTGCAATACCTCTACTTTTAGTAAAACTGTATGATTGAAGAACTTTCTTTCTAGCAAAGATAAGCACTGTTCAGGACATTGACTTTGTTTTATCCGTGAGTTGACTGTTGAGCTCAGACCTGGAAACCCACCACATCACCTCCATGCGAAGCCTGTGATTGCTTACCATTGCTACCCTGAGAGTTAGAGGCAGAATAAGTTGTACTAGGCCTTATTTGCACAGCTATAATAGGGTAGGCCTCGCTCAGGACACCAGTGCCAAATGACCCCAAACCACATGGTTGCAGCCCAGTTGCCACTGCCTGCCCTGTACCTCGAAATCCATGGTTGAAGCCCAGTCATTGCAAGCTCCAAGGCACCCCGTCCTGACGAGGGAAAAGCAGATTTTTTTTATTAATAATATGAGGTAAATCAGAGTCAGACTACAGTTGTGAGTTTTAGACGTCTATTTGTAGAGGCAGCAAGAGATTACCTGTCCAGGCTCTCAGATCTGGAGTACGAAACTGGTACAAAAAGTGTACGTCAGAATATCAAGGGATGGTAGAAATCTAAGGGATGAGTCTACCTCTTTCAGTTATTTCAATCTTTCCGATTACAAATCCTGAGCTGCCACTAACAGGTTTGTGAGAAGTCAATCCAAGTGTGTGAATGTTGAGTATTTTATAGAGTTAGCTCTTTGCTTTCTTACTTGTAGTAAACCAGTGGGCTGCCATGTTAATGTCAGGTGTACGGTTCAAGGGCTAACGAATGTTGCCAACAAGTACGTAAATGTTCCCGTCGTAGATAGGACTGGTATGCCTGACCGTGGCATGGCTGCTCTGCCAATACGCAAGAGCGAAACAAAAGTCTGACACCGACCCACTCTTGGTCATCTCCGTTCGTGCCATCTGTCACCCTTAAGCTCTGCCCCATGAATTGTGCTACCCTGGAAGGACACCACAGCCAATCTTTTTTTAGCTGAACCCGCCGGGCTAAAAGTAACAAATCAGGGGCCGCGCTGCCCAAGACGTTGTTTTGTTTAGGGAGTTTGCTATTGGTTGAGAAGGGTGCGAGGTAGTGCTAGATAAGTTTGGGCGACAAATTAATTTCCGTTCCCTCGCGGATCGCGGAAGTTTTGACATTTTCGCGTTCCGCGCAGAAAGCGAAAATGTCGAATTTTCACAATTTCCACGAGCGGAACGGAAATTGTCGCCCACCCTTAATCTGCAGATGAGCTATGGTGACCACAGAAATATGACATGTCTCTGGAAGGATATTAATGTTTTAAAGATATATTGTTTATATTTTTATGCAGTGTCTTATGTCATTTTATCCAGTCTTACCTGTTTTAGCTCGATCTGAGGAGTGATAACACATGTTTTTTAAGGGATACAAACGTATTGCATTTTACCCGATATTAACTATGTGTCTCTTGTGTCAAATATTGATACTATTATGAATATTTATTAACAGCACATTCCGCTCTTTTTGCACATATTTATTGTACCCTATTTAAGAATTGTATTCATGTTACACAGAGACAAGTTTTCAACAATATAATTGAATATTTTGTCCATTACTATTAGGTGGTAATCACGTGTGTTCCCTTGCACTTGCACTTTAAAAATGAAAAAATGTCTCCATTTCGTGTCGTGATCAAGGCCTCGTTGCAGGCTGAAACTCGTAATGGCGGAGGTGCGGGAGTTTCCTGAATAAACCAACTTTGCACTAATCCTGGTTCTGCATTTTCGTCCTTTCGATTGTTTGTGTGGCGGAATCCTTTGGATATATGTATATATATATATATATATATATATATATATATATATATATATATAGCACTCTACCAGTATGCACCAAAAAGCCAAGGCACTCCCAGGTGGGTGCTTTTACGTGGTGGTGCCCCACATGTAATTTTAGCGCCTCCCCAACTTTGTCATCACTTGAAACAAAGTATAGCAATCCCAGGGCGTCGTTTCAGCTTGTCTTTCTTCAGCAAACAAAACAGACGCGTTTCGGAGATTCCTTCATCAGTGTCTAGTTTCGAACGCGCAAGGAGGCATTTAAATTCATTTACGTCACTCATACAACAACACAAATGACGGTGTATCGGGCTTGCTTTTGCATTTCACATAGCGGCCATCTTAGAACAGTAAACTTTTCAAAATGAAAATGAAGGGCCTTTGCCAATAGCAAAAGAGTCCTCAATTACAACATCCAAGGAGTACTAATTATTCTATGTATTATAATAATGCAACCCATCCCTCCATGCGGGTTATAGAGTGATTAATGTGGTAATGTATAAACAAGAAAGGAAAACTTTTGTTAATGAAATGTTGCTAAGAATGTTGTTTCTTTTGTTGAATATGATGATTAATAATCTTACCTATATTGGCTATTAGGAGACCAAATCTGAAAATATTACAGTAGTAGTGTTTATATGTGTAGCTATAGGAAGTTGTTCTATTGTGTCAGTGACTCTAAAGTGTATTAATTTTGTTTGTATGACAGCCCTGAAGAAGCGCAGTGTGCGCGAAACACGTGTTGGCATTGGCATTTCTGTGACACTTCTGTGTAATTTTGACTGCAAAGAAAATGAGAATAAACACCTAAAAAAGAAAGAAGAAGAAGACTCATTTTACTATTATTAATGTTTAAGAATACGATAATCTGGTTATCTCAGATATGTGTGTGCTGAATATAAGAAGAATACTGGTGGGGACCAGTGGCTGAGATTGTTGGGCACCGGGCAATAAACTTGTAACACATTTTGGATTATAATATATATATATATATATATATATATATATATATATATATATATATATATATATATATATATATATATATATATATATATATATATATATTATATATATGCACACAGAAACTTCTAATAGAAGGACTCGCACTCGGAAGGATAAACTCAAAGTTTAATTAACACTCGTAACGCGTTTCGTCAGTGAAACTGACTTGATCACACGAAGTGCAACAGGAAACAGGAAGTATAAATACTTCCTGTTTCCTGTTGCACTTCGTGTGATCAAGTCAGTTTCACTGACGAAACGCGTTACGAGTGTTAATTAAACTTTGAGTTTATCCTTCCGAGTGCGAGTCCTTCTATTAGAGGTTTCTGTGTGCATATTGACTGCCGGGAGACCTGCTCGGTATTTACTCGCCACCTGCCTACGGGACACGGATTTCAGGAATCTGGGTCATTTGTGTGCAATATATATATATATATATATATATATATATATATATATATATATATGACGAAAAAGACCACTTCGCTTGAAGTAGACCAAGGACACAACGGGGATTCCATCAGAAACCATTTATTCACTTTGTGGCACAGCGTAATGCATTTCAGCTAGATTCGCCTTCCTCAGACGCCGTATACCACCAGAATGCACCTTCTCCCTCCTCAGTTAGTTCGTCGGGCCTCCCATTAATATGGGAGCAGCTGACCCTGTTAACTCACAGCAGCTGTGCTCCGGTGTAAGACCACAGCTACCAGCATGCAGCAAGATGGAAATTTCCTAACAGGGTAAGTTTATGCATCAAATGAGCGCTTAAGATGCCTTATGAGGGGGGGGGGATTTAGTGGCAGGTGCCGTCCGTACTTGTGTGTTCAGGGTTTCCTCAGGTCCCCTTCGCCCAAGCCACAATCACAGTTCAGGCCGGGCCGTGGAGAGCAACTGTAGTGAGCACTACCCCCCGTGAAGTCACAGGCTGCCTCCTGGCAGCAGCCGCTTGCATGGCCTGTTTTCGTGGCGGTCTCGGGGTAATCAATCACTTGATTTGTGCAAAGTTCGTTGCCAGCTAAAACCCCGGACTCTTCACTGGACGGGTCCTTGAAACGTGCTCCTGGCAGGCACGGAAATATGACGAAAAAGACAACTTTGCTTGAAGTATATATATATATTTACAAATGCCCACTTGGGCTGGACCTGCTTATCGTACTCTGTATAACATCAGGAGTTATGTTCATATTTGGATATGAAACAAACAAGAGCCTTTGGTATTTTACCATAATGAGTGATCTGCAGTAAGGATGGGCGGAATTAGCGAAAGTGCCTTTCGCAAAATATCGCGAAACGGCAAAAAATCTCCGAGATCACGCAAAATTTTGCGTGATCGCGGAGATTTTGTGCTGATTAATGCGTTACTGAATTTGACCTTCAACTCGGGCACCTGCTTTATTTATATCTGTAAGACTTACAGATATAAATAAAGCAGGTGACCGAGTTGAAGGTCAAATTCAGTATAAGTGCTTCCTGTTGAGGTTTAATTTTTGTGACAGGAGCATCGTGCCAGAATGAATTCTGCCCTGCATATTTATTCAAGAAGATGCCACCGTTTTGTGCAATACCTCTACTTTTAGTAAAACTGTATGATTGAAGAACTTTCTTTCTAGCAAAGATAAGCACTGTTCAGGACATTGACTTTGTTTTATCCGTGAGTTGACTGTTGAGCTCAGACCTGGAAACCCACCACATCACCTCCATGCGAAGCCTGTGATTGCTTACCGTTGCTACCCTGAGAGTTAGAGGCAGAATAAGTTGTACTAGGCCTTATTTGCACAGCTATAATAGGGTAGGCCTCGCTCAGGACACCAGTGCCAAATGACCCCAAACCACATGGTTGCAGCCCAGTTGCCACTGCCTGCCCTGTACCTCGAAATCCATGGTTGAAGCCCAGTCATTGCAAGCTCCAAGGCACCCCGTCCTGACGAGGGAAAAGCAGATTTTTTTTATTAATAATATGAGGTAAATCAGAGTCAGACTACAGTTGTGAGTTTTAGACGTCTATTTGTAGAGGCAGCAAGAGATTACCTGTCCAGGCTCTCAGATCTGGAGTACGAAACTGGTACAAAAAGTGTACGTCAGAATATCAAGGGATGGTAGAAATCTAAGGGATGAGTCTACCTCTTTCAGTTATTTCAATCTTTCCGATTACAAATCCTGAGCTGCCACTAACAGGTTTGTGAGAAGTCAATCCAAGTGTGTGAATGTTGAGTATTTTATAGAGTTAGCTCTTTGCTTTCTTACTTGTAGTAAACCAGTGGGCTGCCATGTTAATGTCAGGTGTACGGTTCAAGGGCTAACGAATGTTGCCAACAAGTACGTAAATGTTCCCGTCGTAGATAGGACTGGTATGCCTGACCGTGGCATGGCTGCTCTGCCAATACGCAAGAGCGAAACAAAAGTCTGACACCGACCCACTCTTGGTCATCTCCGTTCGTGCCATCTGTCACCCTTAAGCTCTGCCCCATGAATTGTGCTACCCTGGAAGGACACCACAGCCAATCTTTTTTTAGCTGAACCCGCCGGGCTAAAAGTAACAAATCAGGGGCCGCGCTGCCCAAGACGTTGTTTTGTTTAGGGAGTTTGCTATTGGTTGAGAAGGGTGCGAGGTAGTGCTAGATAAGTTTGGGCGACAAATTAATTTCCGTTCCCTCGCGGATCGCGGAAGTTTTGACATTTTCGCGTTCCGCGCAGAAAGCGAAAATGTCGAATTTTCACAATTTCCACGAGCGGAACGGAAATTGTCGCCCACCCTTAATCTGCAGATGAGCTATGGTGACCACAGAAATATGACATGTCTCTGGAAGGATATTAATGTTTTAAAGATATATTGTTTATATTTTTATGCAGTGTCTTATGTCATTTTATCCAGTCTTACCTGTTTTAGCTCGATCTGAGGAGTGATAACACATGTTTTTTAAGGGATACAAACGTATTGCATTTTACCCGATATTAACTATGTGTCTCTTGTGTCAAATATTGATACTATTATGAATATTTATTAACAGCACATTCCGCTCTTTTTGCACATATTTATTGTACCCTATTTAAGAATTGTATTCATGTTACACAGAGACAAGTTTTCAACAATATAATTGAATATTTTGTCCATTACTATTAGGTGGTAATCACGTGTGTTCCCTTGCACTTGCACTTTAAAAATGAAAAAATGTCTCCATTTCGTGTCGTGATCAAGGCCTCGTTGCAGGCTGAAACTCGTAATGGCGGAGGTGCGGGAGTTTCCTGAATAAACCAACTTTGCACTAATCCTGGTTCTGCATTTTCGTCCTTTCGATTGTTTGTGTGGCGGAATCCTTTGGATATATGTATATATATATATATATATATATATATATATATATATATATATAGCACTCTACCAGTATGCACCAAAAAGCCAAGGCACTCCCAGGTGGGTGCTTTTACGTGGTGGTGCCCCACATGTAATTTTAGCGCCTCCCCAACTTTGTCATCACTTGAAACAAAGTATAGCAATCCCAGGGCGTCGTTTCAGCTTGTCTTTCTTCAGCAAACAAAACAGACGCGTTTCGGAGATTCCTTCATCAGTGTCTAGTTTCGAACGCGCAAGGAGGCATTTAAATTCATTTACGTCACTCATACAACAACACAAATGACGGTGTATCGGGCTTGCTTTTGCATTTCACATAGCGGCCATCTTAGAACAGTAAACTTTTCAAAATGAAAATGAAGGGCCTTTGCCAATAGCAAAAGAGTCCTCAATTACAACATCCAAGGAGTACTAATTATTCTATGTATTATAATAATGCAACCCATCCCTCCATGCGGGTTATAGAGTGATTAATGTGGTAATGTATAAACAAGAAAGGAAAACTTTTGTTAATGAAATGTTGCTAAGAATGTTGTTTCTTTTGTTGAATATGATGATTAATAATCTTACCTATATTGGCTATTAGGAGACCAAATCTGAAAATATTACAGTAGTAGTGTTTATATGTGTAGCTATAGGAAGTTGTTCTATTGTGTCAGTGACTCTAAAGTGTATTAATTTTGTTTGTATGACAGCCCTGAAGAAGCGCAGTGTGCGCGAAACACGTGTTGGCATTGGCATTTCTGTGACACTTCTGTGTAATTTTGACTGCAAAGAAAATGAGAATAAACACCTAAAAAAGAAAGAAGAAGAAGACTCATTTTACTATTATTAATGTTTAAGAATACGATAATCTGGTTATCTCAGATATGTGTGTGCTGAATATAAGAAGAATACTGGTGGGGACCAGTGGCTGAGATTGTTGGGCACCGGGCAATAAACTTGTAACACATTTTGGATTATAATATATATATATATATATATATATATATATATATATATATATATATATATATTATATATATGCACACAGAAACTTCTAATAGAAGGACTCGCACTCGGAAGGATAAACTCAAAGTTTAATTAACACTCGTAACGCGTTTCGTCAGTGAAACTGACTTGATCACACGAAGTGCAACAGGAAACAGGAAGTATAAATACTTCCTGTTTCCTGTTGCACTTCGTGTGATCAAGTCAGTTTCACTGACGAAACGCGTTACGAGTGTTAATTAAACTTTGAGTTTATCCTTCCGAGTGCGAGTCCTTCTATTAGAGGTTTCTGTGTGCATATTGACTGCCGGGAGACCTGCTCGGTATTTACTCGCCACCTGCCTACGGGACACGGATTTCAGGAATCTGGGTCATTTGTGTGCAATATATATATATATATATATATATATATATATATATATGACGAAAAAGACCACTTCGCTTGAAGTAGACCAAGGACACAACAGGGATTCCATCAGAAACCATTTATTCACTTTGTGGCACAGCGTAATGCATTTCAGCTAGATTCGCCTTCCTCAGACGCCGTATACCACCAGAATGCACCTTCTCCCTCCTCAGTTAGTTCGTCGGGCCTCCCATTAATATGGGAGCAGCTGACCCTGTTAACTCACAGCAGCTGTGCTCCGGTGTAAGACCACAGCTACCAGCATGCAGCAAGATGGAAATTTCCTAACAGGGTAAGTTTATGCATCAAATGAGCGCTTAAGATGCCTTATGAGGGGGGGGGGCATTTAGTGGCAGGTGCCGTCCGTACTTGTGTGTTCAGGGTTTCCTCAGGTCCCCTTCGCCCAAGCCACAATCACAGTTCAGGCCGGGCCGTGGAGAGCAACTGTAGTGAGCACTACCCCCCGTGAAGTCACAGGCTGCCTCCTGGCAGCAGCCGCTTGCATGGCCTGTTTTCGTGGCGGTCTCGGGGTAATCAATCACTTGATTTGTGCAAAGTTCGTTGCCAGCTAAAACCCCGGACTCTTCACTGGACGGGTCCTTGAAACGTGCTCCTGGCAGGCACGGAAATATGACGAAAAAGACAACTTTGCTTGAAGTATATATATATATTTACAAATGCCCACTTGGGCTGGACCTGCTTATCGTACTCTGTATAACATCAGGAGTTATGTTCATATTTGGATATGAAACAAACAAGAGCCTTTGGTATTTTACCATAATGAGTGATCTGCAGTAAGGATGGGCGGAATTAGCGAAAGTGCCTTTCGCAAAATATCGCGAAACGGCAAAAAATCTCCGAGATCACGCAAAATTTTGCGTGATCGCGGAGATTTTGTGCTGATTAATGCGTTACTGAATTTGACCTTCAACTCGGGCACCTGCTTTATTTATATCTGTAAGACTTACAGATATAAATAAAGCAGGTGACCGAGTTGAAGGTCAAATTCAGTATAAGTGCTTCCTGTTGAGGTTTAATTTTTGTGACAGGAGCATCGTGCCAGAATGAATTCTGCCCTGCATATTTATTCAAGAAGATGCCACCGTTTTGTGCAATACCTCTACTTTTAGTAAAACTGTATGATTGAAGAACTTTCTTTCTAGCAAAGATAAGCACTGTTCAGGACATTGACTTTGTTTTATCCGTGAGTTGACTGTTGAGCTCAGACCTGGAAACCCACCACATCACCTCCATGCGAAGCCTGTGATTGCTTACCGTTGCTACCCTGAGAGTTAGAGGCAGAATAAGTTGTACTAGGCCTTATTTGCACAGCTATAATAGGGTAGGCCTCGCTCAGGACACCAGTGCCAAATGACCCCAAACCACATGGTTGCAGCCCAGTTGCCACTGCCTGCCCTGTACCTCGAAATCCATGGTTGAAGCCCAGTCATTGCAAGCTCCAAGGCACCCCGTCCTGACGAGGGAAAAGCAGATTTTTTTTATTAATAATATGAGGTAAATCAGAGTCAGACTACAGTTGTGAGTTTTAGACGTCTATTTGTAGAGGCAGCAAGAGATTACCTGTCCAGGCTCTCAGATCTGGAGTACGAAACTGGTACAAAAAGTGTACGTCAGAATATCAAGGGATGGTAGAAATCTAAGGGATGAGTCTACCTCTTTCAGTTATTTCAATCTTTCCGATTACAAATCCTGAGCTGCCACTAACAGGTTTGTGAGAAGTCAATCCAAGTGTGTGAATGTTGAGTATTTTATAGAGTTAGCTCTTTGCTTTCTTACTTGTAGTAAACCAGTGGGCTGCCATGTTAATGTCAGGTGTACGGTTCAAGGGCTAACGAATGTTGCCAACAAGTACGTAAATGTTCCCGTCGTAGATAGGACTGGTATGCCTGACCGTGGCATGGCTGCTCTGCCAATACGCAAGAGCGAAACAAAAGTCTGACACCGACCCACTCTTGGTCATCTCCGTTCGTGCCTTCTGTCACCCTTAAGCTCTGCCCCATGAATTGTGCTACCCTGGAAGGACACCACAGCCAATCTTTTTTTAGCTGAACCCGCCGGGCTAAAAGTAACAAATCAGGGGCCGCGCTGCCCAAGACGTTGTTTTGTTTAGGGAGTTTGCTATTGGTTGAGAAGGGTGCGAGGTAGTGCTAGATAAGTTTGGGCGACAAATTAATTTCCGTTCCCTCGCGGATCGCGGAAGTTTTGACATTTTCGCGTTCCGCGCAGAAAGCGAAAATGTCGAATTTTCACAATTTCCACGAGCGGAACGGAAATTGTCGCCCACCCTTAATCTGCAGATGAGCTATGGTGACCACAGAAATATGACATGTCTCTGGAAGGATATTAATGTTTTAAAGATATATTGTTTATATTTTTATGCAGTGTCTTATGTCATTTTATCCAGTCTTACCTGTTTTAGCTCGATCTGAGGAGTGATAACACATGTTTTTTAAGGGATACAAACGTATTGCATTTTACCCGATATTAACTATGTGTCTCTTGTGTCAAATATTGATACTATTATGAATATTTATTAACAGCACATTCCGCTCTTTTTGCACATATTTATTGTACCCTATTTAAGAATTGTATTCATGTTACACAGAGACAAGTTTTCAACAATATAATTGAATATTTTGTCCATTACTATTAGGTGGTAATCACGTGTGTTCCCTTGCACTTGCACTTTAAAAATGAAAAAATGTCTCCATTTCGTGTCGTGATCAAGGCCTCGTTGCAGGCTGAAACTCGTAATGGCGGAGGTGCGGGAGTTTCCTGAATAAACCAACTTTGCACTAATCCTGGTTCTGCATTTTCGTCCTTTCGATTGTTTGTGTGGCGGAATCCTTTGGATATATGTATATATATATATATATATATATATATATATATATATATATATATAGCACTCTACCAGTATGCACCAAAAAGCCAAGGCACTCCCAGGTGGGTGCTTTTACGTGGTGGTGCCCCACATGTAATTTTAGCGCCTCCCCAACTTTGTCATCACTTGAAACAAAGTATAGCAATCCCAGGGCGTCGTTTCAGCTTGTCTTTCTTCAGCAAACAAAACAGACGCGTTTCGGAGATTCCTTCATCAGTGTCTAGTTTCGAACGCGCAAGGAGGCATTTAAATTCATTTACGTCACTCATACAACAACACAAATGACGGTGTATCGGGCTTGCTTTTGCATTTCACATAGCGGCCATCTTAGAACAGTAAACTTTTCAAAATGAAAATGAAGGGCCTTTGCCAATAGCAAAAGAGTCCTCAATTACAACATCCAAGGAGTACTAATTATTCTATGTATTATAATAATGCAACCCATCCCTCCATGCGGGTTATAGAGTGATTAATGTGGTAATGTATAAACAAGAAAGGAAAACTTTTGTTAATGAAATGTTGCTAAGAATGTTGTTTCTTTTGTTGAATATGATGATTAATAATCTTACCTATATTGGCTATTAGGAGACCAAATCTGAAAATATTACAGTAGTAGTGTTTATATGTGTAGCTATAGGAAGTTGTTCTATTGTGTCAGTGACTCTAAAGTGTATTAATTTTGTTTGTATGACAGCCCTGAAGAAGCGCAGTGTGCGCGAAACACGTGTTGGCATTGGCATTTCTGTGACACTTCTGTGTAATTTTGACTGCAAAGAAAATGAGAATAAACACCTAAAAAAGAAAGAAGAAGAAGACTCACTTTACTATTATTAATGTTTAAGAATACGATAATCTGGTTATCTCAGATATGTGTGTGCTGAATATAAGAAGAATACTGGTGGGGACCAGTGGCTGAGATTGTTGGGCACCGGGCAATAAACTTGTAACACATTTTGGATTATAATATATATATATATATATATATATATATATATATATATATATATATATATATATATATATATATATATATATATTATATATATGCACACAGAAACTTCTAATAGAAGGACTCGCACTCGGAAGGATAAACTCAAAGTTTAATTAACACTCGTAACGCGTTTCGTCAGTGAAACTGACTTGATCACACGAAGTGCAACAGGAAACAGGAAGTATAAATACTTCCTGTTTCCTGTTGCACTTCGTGTGATCAAGTCAGTTTCACTGACGAAACGCGTTACGAGTGTTAATTAAACTTTGAGTTTATCCTTCCGAGTGCGAGTCCTTCTATTAGAGGTTTCTGTGTGCATATTGACTGCCGGGAGACCTGCTCGGTATTTACTCGCCACCTGCCTACGGGACACGGATTTCAGGAATCTGGGTCATTTGTGTGCAATATATATATATATATATATATATATATATATATATATATATATATATATATATATATGACGAAAAAGACCACTTCGCTTGAAGTAGACCAAGGACACAACGGGGATTCCATCAGAAACCATTTATTCACTTTGTGGCACAGCGTAATGCATTTCAGCTAGATTCGCCTTCCTCAGACGCCGTATACCACCAGAATGCACCTTCTCCCTCCTCAGTTAGTTCGTCGGGCCTCCCATTAATATGGGAGCAGCTGACCCTGTTAACTCACAGCAGCTGTGCTCCGGTGTAAGACCACAGCTACCAGCATGCAGCAAGATGGAAATTTCCTAACAGGGTAAGTTTATGCATCAAATGAGCGCTTAAGATGCCTTATGAGGGGGGGGGGCATTTAGTGGCAGGTGCCGTCCGTACTTGTGTGTTCAGGGTTTCCTCAGGTCCCCTTCGCCCAAGCCACAATCACAGTTCAGGCCGGGCCGTGGAGAGCAACTGTAGTGAGCACTACCCCCCGTGAAGTCACAGGCTGCCTCCTGGCAGCAGCCGCTTGCATGGCCTGTTTTCGTGGCGGTCTCGGGGTAATCAATCACTTGATTTGTGCAAAGTTCGTTGCCAGCTAAAACCCCGGACTCTTCACTGGACGGGTCCTTGAAACGTGCTCCTGGCAGGCACGGAAATATGACGAAAAAGACAACTTTGCTTGAAGTATATATATATATTTACAAATGCCCACTTGGGCTGGACCTGCTTATCGTACTCTGTATAACATCAGGAGTTATGTTCATATTTGGATATGAAACAAACAAGAGCCTTTGGTATTTTACCATAATGAGTGATCTGCAGTAAGGATGGGCGGAATTAGCGAAAGTGCCTTTCGCAAAATATCGCGAAACGGCAAAAAATCTCCGAGATCACGCAAAATTTTGCGTGATCGCGGAGATTTTGTGCTGATTAATGCGTTACTGAATTTGACCTTCAACTCGGGCACCTGCTTTATTTATATCTGTAAGACTTACAGATATAAATAAAGCAGGTGACCGAGTTGAAGGTCAAATTCAGTATAAGTGCTTCCTGTTGAGGTTTAATTTTTGTGACAGGAGCATCGTGCCAGAATGAATTCTGCCCTGCATATTTATTCAAGAAGATGCCACCGTTTTGTGCAATACCTCTACTTTTAGTAAAACTGTATGATTGAAGAACTTTCTTTCTAGCAAAGATAAGCACTGTTCAGGACATTGACTTTGTTTTATCCGTGAGTTGACTGTTGAGCTCAGACCTGGAAACCCACCACATCACCTCCATGCGAAGCCTGTGATTGCTTACCGTTGCTACCCTGAGAGTTAGAGGCAGAATAAGTTGTACTAGGCCTTATTTGCACAGCTATAATAGGGTAGGCCTCGCTCAGGACACCAGTGCCAAATGACCCCAAACCACATGGTTGCAGCCCAGTTGCCACTGCCTGCCCTGTACCTCGAAATCCATGGTTGAAGCCCAGTCATTGCAAGCTCCAAGGCACCCCGTCCTGACGAGGGAAAAGCAGATTTTTTTTATTAATAATATGAGGTAAATCAGAGTCAGACTACAGTTGTGAGTTTTAGACGTCTATTTGTAGAGGCAGCAAGAGATTACCTGTCCAGGCTCTCAGATCTGGAGTACGAAACTGGTACAAAAAGTGTACGTCAGAATATAAGGGATGAGTCTACCTCTTTCAGTTATTTCAATCTTTCCGATTACAAATCCTGAGCTGCCACTAACAGGTTTGTGAGAAGTCAATCCAAGTGTGTGAATGTTGAGTATTTTATAGAGTTAGCTCTTTGCTTTCTTACTTGTAGTAAACCAGTGGGCTGCCATGTTAATGTCAGGTGTACGGTTCAAGGGCTAACGAATGTTGCCAACAAGTACGTAAATGTTCCCGTCGTAGATAGGACTGGTATGCCTGACCGTGGCATGGCTGCTCTGCCAATACGCAAGAGCGAAACAAAAGTCTGACACCGACCCACTCTTGGTCATCTCCGTTCGTGCCATCTGTCACCCTTAAGCTCTGCCCCATGAATTGTGCTACCCTGGAAGGACACCACAGCCAATCTTTTTTTAGCTGAACCCGCCGGGCTAAAAGTAACAAATCAGGGGCCGCGCTGCCCAAGACGTTGTTTTGTTTAGGGAGTTTGCTATTGGTTGAGAAGGGTGCGAGGTAGTGCTAGATAAGTTTGGGCGACAAATTAATTTCCGTTCCCTCGCGGATCGCGGAAGTTTTGACATTTTCGCGTTCCGCGCAGAAAGCGAAAATGTCGAATTTTCACAATTTCCACGAGCGGAACGGAAATTGTCGCCCACCCTTAATCTGCAGATGAGCTATGGTGACCACAGAAATATGACATGTCTCTGGAAGGATATTAATGTTTTAAAGATATATTGTTTATATTTTTATGCAGTGTCTTATGTCATTTTATCCAGTCTTACCTGTTTTAGCTCGATCTGAGGAGTGATAACACATGTTTTTTAAGGGATACAAACGTATTGCATTTTACCCGATATTAACTATGTGTCTCTTGTGTCAAATATTGATACTATTATGAATATTTATTAACAGCACATTCCGCTCTTTTTGCACATATTTATTGTACCCTATTTAAGAATTGTATTCATGTTACACAGAGACAAGTTTTCAACAATATAATTGAATATTTTGTCCATTACTATTAGGTGGTAATCACGTGTGTTCCCTTGCACTTGCACTTTAAAAATGAAAAAATGTCTCCATTTCGTGTCGTGATCAAGGCCTCGTTGCAGGCTGAAACTCGTAATGGCGGAGGTGCGGGAGTTTCCTGAATAAACCAACTTTGCACTAATCCTGGTTCTGCATTTTCGTCCTTTCGATTGTTTGTGTGGCGGAATCCTTTGGATATATGTATATATATATATATATATATATATATATATATATATATATATATATATATATATATATATATATATATATATAGCACTCTACCAGTATGCACCAAAAAGCCAAGGCACTCCCAGGTGGGTGCTTTTACGTGGTGGTGCCCCACATGTAATTTTAGCGCCTCCCCAACTTTGTCATCACTTGAAACAAAGTATAGCAATCCCAGGGCGTCGTTTCAGCTTGTCTTTCTTCAGCAAACAAAACAGACGCGTTTCGGAGATTCCTTCATCAGTGTCTAGTTTCGAACGCGCAAGGAGGCATTTAAATTCATTTACGTCACTCATACAACAACACAAATGACGGTGTATCGGGCTTGCTTTTGCATTTCACATAGCGGCCATCTTAGAACAGTAAACTTTTCAAAATGAAAATGAAGGGCCTTTGCCAATAGCAAAAGAGTCCTCAATTACAACATCCAAGGAGTACTAATTATTCTATGTATTATAATAATGCAACCCATCCCTCCATGCGGGTTATAGAGTGATTACTGTGGTAATGTATAAACAAGAAAGGAAAACTTTTGTTAATGAAATGTTGCTAAGAATGTTGTTTCTTTTGTTGAATATGATGATTAATAATCTTACCTATATTGGCTATTAGGAGACCAAATCTGAAAATATTACAGTAGTAGTGTTTATATGTGTAGCTATAGGAAGTTGTTCTATTGTGTCAGTGACTCTAAAGTGTATTAATTTTGTTTGTATGACAGCCCTGAAGAAGCGCAGTGTGCGCGAAACACGTGTTGGCATTGGCATTTCTGTGACACTTCTGTGTAATTTTGACTGCAAAGAAAATGAGAATAAACACCTAAAAAAGAAAGAAGAAGAAGACTCATTTTACTATTATTAATGTTTAAGAATACGATAATCTGGTTATCTCAGATATGTGTGTGCTGAATATAAGAAGAATACTGGTGGGGACCAGTGGCTGAGATTGTTGGGCACCGGGCAATAAACTTGTAACACATTTTGGATTATAATATATATATATATATATATATATATATATATATATATATATATATATATATATATATATATTATATATATGCACACAAAAACTTCTAATAGAAGGACTCGCACTCGGAAGGATAAACTCAAAGTTTAATTAACACTCGTAACGCGTTTCGTCAGTGAAACTGACTTGATCACACGAAGTGCAACAGGAAACAGGAAGTATAAATACTTCCTGTTTCCTGTTGCACTTCGTGTGATCAAGTCAGTTTCACTGACGAAACGCGTTACGAGTGTTAATTAAACTTTGAGTTTATCCTTCCGAGTGCGAGTCCTTCTATTAGAGGTTTCTGTATGCATATTGACTGCCGGGAGACCTGCTCGGTATTTACTCGCCACCTGCCTACGGGACACGGATTTCAGGAATCTGGGTCATTTGTGTGCAATATATATATATATATATATATATATATATATGACGAAAAAGACCACTTCGCTTGAAGTAGACCAAGGACACAACGGGGATTCCATCAGAAACCATTTATTCACTTTGTGGCACAGCGTAATGCATTTCAGCTAGATTCGCCTTCCTCAGACGCCGTATACCACCAGAATGCACCTTCTCCCTCCTCAGTTAGTTCGTCGGGCCTCCCATTAATATGGGAGCAGCTGACCCTGTTAACTCACAGCAGCTGTGCTCCGGTGTAAGACCACAGCTACCAGCATGCAGCAAGATGGAAATTTCCTAACAGGGTAAGTTTATGCATCAAATGAGCGCTTAAGATGCCTTATAAGGGGGGGGGGGGGCATTTAGTGGCAGGTGCCGTCCGTACTTGTGTGTTCAGGGTTTCCTCAGGTCCCCTTCGCCCAAGCCACAATCACAGTTCAGGCCGGGCCGTGGAGAGCAACTGTAGTGAGCACTACCCCCGTGAAGTCACAGGCTGCCTCCTGGCAGCAGCCGCTTGCATGGCCTGTTTTCGTGGCGGTCTCGGGGTAATCAATCACTTGATTTGTGCAAAGTTCGTTGCCAGCTAAAACCCCGGACTCTTCACTGGACGGGTCCTGGAAACGTGCTCCTGGCAGGCACGGAAATATGACGAAAAAGACAACTTTGCTTGAAGTATATATATATATTTACAAATGCCCACTTGGGCTGGACCTGCTTATCTTACTCTGTATAACATCAGGAGTTATGTTCATATTTGGATATGAAACAAACAAGAGCCTTTGGTATTTTACCATAATGAGTGATCTGCAGTAAGGATGGGCGGAATTAGCGAAAGTGCCTTTCGCAAAATATCGCGAAACGGCAAAAAATCTCCGAGATCACGCAAAATTTTGCGTGATCGCGGAGATTTTGTGCTGATTAATGCGTTACTGAATTTGACCTTCAACTCGGGCACCTGCTTTATTTATATCTGTAAGACTTACAGATATAAATAAAGCAGGTGACCGAGTTGAAGGTCAAATTCAGTATAAGTGCTTCCTGTTGAGGTTTAATTTTTGTGACAGGAGCATCGTGCCAGAATGAATTCTGCCCTGCATATTTATTCAAGAAGATGCCACCGTTTTGTGCAATACCTCTACTTTTAGTAAAACTGTATGATTGAAGAACTTTCTTTCTAGCAAAGATAAGCACTGTTCAGGACATTGACTTTGTTTTATCCGTGAGTTGACTGTTGAGCTCAGACCTGGAAACCCACCACATCACCTCCATGCGAAGCCTGTGATTGCTTACCGTTGCTACCCTGAGAGTTAGAGGCAGAATAAGTTGTACTAGGCCTTATTTGCACAGCTATAATAGGGTAGGCCTCGCTCAGGACACCAGTGCCAAATGACCCCAAACCACATGGTTGCAGCCCAGTTGCCACTGCCTGCCCTGTACCTCGAAATCCATGGTTGAAGCCCAGTCATTGCAAGCTCCAAGGCACCCCGTCCTGACGAGGGAAAAGCAGATTTTTTTTATTAATAATATGAGGTAAATCAGAGTCAGACTACAGTTGTGAGTTTTAGACGTCTATTTGTAGAGGCAGCAAGAGATTACCTGTCCAGGCTCTCAGATCTGGAGTACGAAACTGGTACAAAAAGTGTACGTCAGAATATCAAGGGATGGTAGAAATCTAAGGGATGAGTCTACCTCTTTCAGTTATTTCAATCTTTCCGATTACAAATCCTGAGCTGCCACTAACAGGTTTGTGAGAAGTCAATCCAAGTGTGTGAATGTTGAGTATTTTATAGAGTTAGCTCTTTGCTTTCTTACTTGTAGTAAACCAGTGGGCTGCCATGTTAATGTCAGGTGTACGGTTCAAGGGCTAACGAATGTTGCCAACAAGTACGTAAATGTTCCCGTCGTAGATAGGACTGGTATGCCTGACCGTGGCATGGCTGCTCTGCCAATACGCAAGAGCGAAACAAAAGTCTGACACCGACCCACTCTTGGTCATCTCCGTTCGTGCCATCTGTCACCCTTAAGCTCTGCCCCATGAATTTTTAGCTGAACCCGCCGGGCTAAAAGTAACAAATCAGGGGCCGCGCTGCCCAAGACGTTGTTTTGTTTAGGGAGTTTGCTATTGGTTGAGAAGGGTGCGAGGTAGTGCTAGATAAGTTTGGGCGACAAATTAATTTCCGTTCCCTCGCGGATCGCGGAAGTTTTGACATTTTCGCGTTCCGCGCAGAAAGCGAAAATGTCGAATTTTCACAATTTCCACGAGCGGAACGGAAATTGTCGCCCACCCTTAATCTGCAGATGAGCTATGGTGACCACAGAAATATGACATGTCTCTGGAAGGATATTAATGTTTTAAAGATATATTGTTTATATTTTTATGCAGTGTCTTATGTCATTTTATCCAGTCTTACCTGTTTTAGCTCGATCTGAGGAGTGATAACACATGTTTTTTAAGGGATACAAACGTATTGCATTTTACCCGATATTAACTATGTGTCTCTTGTGTCAAATATTGATACTATTATGAATATTTATTAACAGCACATTCCGCTCTTTTTGCACATATTTATTGTACCCTATTTAAGAATTGTATTCATGTTACACAGAGACAAGTTTTCAACAATATAATTGAATATTTTGTCCATTACTATTAGGTGGTAATCACGTGTGTTCCCTTGCACTTGCACTTTAAAAATGAAAAAATGTCTCCATTTCGTGTCGTGATCAAGGCCTCGTTGCAGGCTGAAACTCGTAATGGCGGAGGTGCGGGAGTTTCCTGAATAAACCAACTTTGCACTAATCCTGGTTCTGCATTTTCGTCCTTTCGATTGTTTGTGTGGCGGAATCCTTTGGATATATGTATATATATATATATATATATATATATATATATATATATATATATATATATATAGCACTCTACCAGTATGCACCAAAAAGCCAAGGCACTCCCAGGTGGGTGCTTTTACGTGGTGGTGCCCCACATGTAATTTTAGCGACTCCCCAACTTTGTCATCACTTGAAACAAAGTATAGCAATCCCAGGGCGTCGTTTCAGCTTGTCTTTCTTCAGCAAACAAAACAGACGCGTTTCGGAGATTCCTTCATCAGTGTCTAGTTTCGAACGCGCAAGGAGGCATTTAAATTCATTTACGTCACTCATACAACAACACAAATGACGGTGTATCGGGCTTGCTTTTGCATTTCACATAGCGGCCATCTTAGAACAGTAAACTTTTCATGTTACATTACTGACCAACAGAGTAAAATATATTGAATTAAATTCATTACAATGCCGAATATAATTTCATGAAATATTACATATAATAAACAATATATACATATATATTGGACATACTATGCAAGTCTTGTATCCTTTCAACATTGAACCGTGTATCGGTGCATCTAAAATGCTAATCATATCTCTGTGCTCAATAGCACGAGTATCCGTATCAAATTTGATAACTATAGAGGCAAAGCATCCTTCTCTCATTGAGGCATAAACAACTATAAGGTTCTCGCTCTCATATCTGGCCGTGTATCGGCACTACCTTTCTGGAATCATATCATACATTGGCCCCATTATCTGATACTATGATGTTAAAATGATTGTTTCTTAGGTACATATTGCCGTAAATCGGCGAAACCGAAAGCTACTCTATTTTACTCCTTATATTAAAAGCAGCAAAAGCAAATGTAAAAGTGCAAGTAGCAAAGCTATATACAGTGAACAGTGTGGGATTCAGGAGTAATCACTATAGGAGTGCGGATTCACTATGCTATAATTATCTACCTAGATCGACTACTAGTTCTTCTCCACTGTTAAGTCCATGTGGCACCTTGGTGTGTAGATCAATTATATAGCGGGATTCTAGCCTCCGCAACCTCTGCACTCTGTCTCCACCTCTTGGACTCATGGGTACATGGTCCAGACCAAAATATAGCAGCAGCTCCCTGTTGCTATGATGTTTGAAGGCGAAATGCCTGGCCACTGGGTAGTTAACATCCTTATTGGCAATAGCACGTTGATGTTCAAGGATGCCCATTTTAACATTGTGGATCATACTCCCTATATACCTGAGCCCACAGGGGTATGTCAGACAGTAAACAACATGAGTGGTTGAGCATGTGATGAATTTTTCTATCAGTCTGGGTTTCTGTACTCCTTGGATGTTGTAATTGAGGACTCTTTTGCTATTGGCAAAGGCCCTTCATTTTCATTTTGAAAAGTTTACTGTTCTTAGATGGCCGCTATGTGAAATGCAAAAGCAAGCCCGATACACCGTCATTTGTGTTGTTGTATGAGTGACGTAAATGAATTTAAATGCCTCCTCGCGGCGTTTGAAACTAGACAATGACGAAGGAATCTCTGAAACGCATCTGTTTTGTTTGCTGAATAAAGACAAGCTGATACGACCCCCCCTGGGAGTGCTATACTTTGTTTCAAGTGATGACAAGTTGGGGTAGCGAAAAAAAAAGAAAAAAATATATATATATATATACTGGAGAAAAGCAGAGGAAACCGCACTATGCAGCAACAGAATTTTACCAGTAAGCATCTGCAGATTTGTTCATAATTTACATGGTCATTGGTTGTAATAACGCTATTTATGTAAAATTGGGGGATGTATGACGTTACAACGCACACTTTTACAACGCATGCACTTACAACGCATTTTTTACAACGCATAATCCATTACAACGCATGACATTACAACGCATGACACTACAACGCATTTTTAAAAAATACCTTTACAACGCATTGCCATTACAACGCATACTACCTTTACAACGCATACCATTACAACGCATTATATTAAATTACATTTAAGGTAAGTATTAGATAGTATAGGGGTAAAAATTACTATTATAACTCCAGGGGGTGCAACAGTAGGGTAAGTGTTGGATAGTATAGGGGTAAAAATTACTATTCTAACTCCAGGGGGTGCATCAGTAGGGTAAGTGTTGGATAGTATAGGGGTAAAAATTACTATTCTAACTCCAGGGGGTGCAACAGTAGGGTAAGTGTTGGATAGTGTAGGGGTAAAAATTACTATTCTAACTCCAGGGGGTGCAACAGTAGGGTAAGTGTTGGATAGTATAGGGGTAAAAATTACTATTCTAACTCCAGGGGGTGCATCAGTAGGGTAAGTGTTGGATAGTATAGGGGTAAAAATTACTATTCTAACTCCAGGGGGTGCATCAGTAGGGTAAGTGTTGGATAGTATAGGGGTAAAAATTACTATTCTAACTCCAGGGGGTGCATCAGTAGGGTAAGTGTTGGATAGTATAGGGGTAAAAATTACTATTCTAACTCCAGGGGGTGCAACAGTAGAGTAAGTGTTGGATAGTATAGGGGTAAAAATTACTATTCTAACTCCAGGGGGTGCATCAGTAGGGTAAGTGTTGGATAGTATAGGGGTAAAAATTACTATTCTAACTCCAGGGGGTGCATCAGTAGGGTAAGTGTTGGATAGTATAGGGGTAAAAATTACTATTCTAACTCCAGAGGGTGCATCAGTAGGGTAAGTGTTGGATAGTATAGGGGTAAAAATTACTATTCTAACTCCAGGGGGTGCATCAGTAGGGTAAGTGTTGGATAGTATAGGGGTAAAAATTACTATTCTAACTCCAGGGGGTGCATCAGTAGGGTAAGTGTTGGATAGTATAGGGGTAAAAATTACTATTCTAACTCCAGGGGGTGCAACAGTAGAGTAAGTGTTGGATAGTGTAGTGTAATATTATGCGTTGTAATGGTATGCGTTGTAATGGTAGTATGCGTTGTAATGGAATGCGTTGTAAAGGTAGTTTTTAAAAATGCGTTGTAATGGTATGCGTTGTAATGTCATGCGTTGTAATGGATTATGCGTTGTAAAAAATGCGTTGTAAAGGTAGTGCGTTGTAAAAGTTGCGTTGTAAAGGTTGTTCCCCAAAATTGGGAGATGTGACATGTCCTGCTGCGAATTCAAAATACTGATGCATTCTGGGGTTTGTGGTTGCAATAACTAGCCACATGACCACTTGGACTACAGAAATACAATTGCACTCACCTGTGAGCAAGGCTTAAGGCTAAAACGCGTAAGGATTTAAAGAGTGCATTTTTTCTCTGCATTTCATGACAATTAAAAGTCAGCCTGTCAGCAAGTCGGTGTTGGGCTCTTTTCCCTTGGTGGCAGAATTGTAGTTTCCAGGATCTCCATTCCTGGCTTTTGAGCCCGCCCTGCAGGATTGGGGGCCCCCGGTAAAGTGGAGGTTTTCTTATGACATTAATTGGAGGGGGCATGATCCGCTCTCAAAAGCGCCAGCACGAAGGATTTCCATTGCAATTTGGCAGTTTTTGATTGAGAAAGGGAGAGGAGAGTGATGTTTCATTTTCCTACAACATCGCATGATAAGCAATTACTGGAGAAATGCAGAGGAAACCGCACTGTGCAGCAACAGAATTTTACCAGTAAGCATCTGCAGATTTGTTCATAATTTACATTGGTTGTAATAACGCTATTTATGCAAAATTGGGAGATGTGCCATGTCCTGCTGCGAATTCAAAATACTGATGCATTCTGGGGTTTGTGGTTGCAATAACTAGCCACATGACCACTTGGACTACAGAAATACAATTGCACTCACCTGTGAGCAAGGCTTAAGGCTGAAACGCGTAAGGATTTAAAGAGTGCATTTTTTCTCTGCATTTCATGACAAATAAAAGTCAGCCTGTCAGCAAGTCGGTGTTGGGCTCTTTTCCTTTGGTGGCAGAATTGCAGTTTCCAGGATCTCCATTCCTGACTTTTGAGCCCGCCCTGCATGATTGGGGGCCCCCGGTAAAGTGGAGGTTTACTTGTGACATTAATTGGAGGGGGCATGATCCGCTCTCAAAAGCGCCAGCACAAAGGATTTCCATTGCAATTTGGCAGTTTTTGATTGAGAAAGGGAGAGGAGAGTGATGTTTCATTTTCCTACAACATCGCATGACAAGCAATTACTGGAGAAATGCAGAGGAAACCGCACTGTGCAGCAAAATAATTTTACCAGTAAGCATCTGCAGATTTGTTCATAATTTACATGGACATTGGTTGTAATAACGCTCTTTATGCAAAATTGGGAGATGTGCCATGTCCTGCTGCGAATTTAAAATACTGATGCATTCTGGGGTTTGTGGTTGCAATAACTAGCCACATGACCACTTGGACTACAGAAATACAATTGCACTCACCTGTGAGCAAGGCTTAAGGCTGAAACGCGTAAGGATTTAAAGAGTGCATTTTTTCTCTGCATTTCATGACAAATAAAAGTCAGCCTGTCAGCAAGTCGGTGTTGGGCTCTTTTCCTTTGGTGGCAGAATTGCAGTTTCCAGGATCTCCATTCCTGGCTTTTGAGCCCGCCCTGCAGGATTGGGGGCCCCCGGTAAAGTGGAGGTTTTCTTGTGACATATATATATATAATGCACTGCTGATGATGTCACATATTACATCACTCATGACATGGTCAGTGACATCACTGATGACATCTCAAATGACATCACTGATGACATCACTCATGACATCATCCAGAGAATGTGTGTTTCTATAAATTGTAAATATGTTTTATATAGAAATGCCAAGGTGTATTGAAGAATGAATGCATTTACAAGTGCCTAAAGGAATTATTTCATATGTGTGTGACTGACTGTATAAGCGAGTGATTGAACGTGTCTTACTGAATGCATGGGTTAGTAACTAAACTGTGAAAAAGTCTGTATTAGTCTCTTCATTGGTGTGTAAGCAACTGCATGGGTTGCTGAATACCTACATGAGTGTCTATATAGGTTATTGATTTGATGTCTGAGTATCTGTATGGGTCCCTGAGTGTCTATGTGGGTGGGTGGGTGTATGAGTCTGTGCATAGATGTCTGAGTCAGTGATTCAGTGGTTGTATGGATTAAAAAGTGCATCTGGAAAGGGCTGTATGGGTGAGTTAGTGTGTCTATGGGTGTGTTGGTGAGTGAATAAATTCTCAGTGGTATATCTGTGACTAACTACATATGTTTTAAGCCACTATATGTGAGTGTTGGAGTATGTAAATGAGTATACGTGAGACGAAGTTATTTCAAGAGTGGGTGTATAAATAAGTGTCTGCTTCTATCAGTGATTATATAAGACAGTAAATATGTGTTAGTATCTGTATAAATAAGTGATGTGGTATGTCTAAAAATAACTAAGTTGGTGTGTATAACTGTATACATGATTACATGGGTATGTGATTCATTCTTTGCATTACTGACTAGGCGTGTGAGTAACTCTATGGATGAGTGGCAGCGTGTGACTGCATGTATAGATGTATGAGTGATTGTTATAGTCCTCTATTGATGAGTAACTACATGTATAAGTGACTGGATGTGTGTATAGACCTAGGAAATAGAGAGTGCTATGTAGTATATGGCATTCTTCTGTGTATGGTTTCAAAAATAGTAGTCAGCATTTTAGAATGGGTGTATCAAAGTTTATATTAGAGCATCAGTATGTGCATCAGATTGTCACGTGGATGATGTCATCAGTGATGTCATCAGTGATGTCATTTGAGATGTCATCAGTACTGTCATCAGTGATGTCACTGACCATGTCATGAGTCAAATGTTCAACTAACTATAACGTCCCTGAAACCTATGCTTTTTAGTGAATTTCGAAGGTTTTTTAATGCTAATTCCTAACTATAACGTCTATAAAACCTACGTTTTTTTCAGTGAATTTCGAAGGTTTTTTAAATGTTAATTTCATATTTTAATGTTTATAAAACCTATATTTTTTCTATTATATTTTTAAATATTTTGGAATTCTAATATACTTCTTGTTTTTAACTTTAAAAATCATGTAATGTTTTATATCTTCCCCCAAAAATATGTATATATTTTTTTGGGGGGGTGAGAAAACTGCACTCCCATACCGGTAGCGTACCAAGCTACATCACCACACGAATCCTATCCGCCATATTGCTAAAGTCGTAAAGGGTGCGCATTTCGTATCCGACAAGTTTGTGGCACCGCGTTCCGCATAACATCATATACGCATGAAGTTACCCCCGGTACTACTTTGATATCCGACCGGTGCGCAGTACCAAGCCACGCGTTACGTCATGTACATGTGGGGTCGCGCCTGCTGCGCGTTGCGTAATTGACGAGTACACGCTGCAAGGCCCTGTGTTACGTCACAGACGTATAGTATCGCGCCGGGTATGCCATTCCCTTTTTTTTTCTCTCAAAAGTATATCTAAATAACTTTAAACAGTATATGAGAGCACGCGAAAATCTAAATTATTTTAAACATTTATATATTTCTAACTGTAATCAACTTATATTATGATAAATATATTTTGTCAAAATCGCGTCGGGTGCCGCCTCCTTGCGCGCTCGGTGTGCGATTGCCATGTGACCTTAAAAAAAAGCATTTGATTGGTTCATAACATTTCCCATTGTAACAGTTGTACGATCCCACCCATTTTACTCATTCTCTCTACAGTGTTTGATGAGAGACACCTCTTCTGCTTAGAAAGCTGTTTGTTTAGTTTAGAAAGCTTTATTGAATATAATAATCCAAGTAAAACATCAGTACAACAGCGAATCATTGGGCAGTGAAATATAACAATAGAAAAAGAAAATTGAATTCTTACAAGATTAACAAGTGCCATAAGGGAAATAGGGAATATACTTCTGGAAAAAGCTTTTTAAAGGTATTATGTTTAATGGGCAGGGAGGGGCAAGAGGAGGGGGAGGAAAGAAGGTAAGGGAAGGAAGGGAGAAAGGCAATCAATATACAGAGTAAAAATCTTGTAATTAACATAAACTAATAAATGTATATTTAAAAAAAACTGTAGGCTAATCATGAATAAAGTAGAGTACAAAAACTAGATATTCAAGAGACAATGTGAGAGAGAAAATTGGTTAAAGGCAACCATAGCAAATCTTTTTTGATCAAAAGAGGAACAGTAGTAGAAAAAGCACGATCAAGCCTATGGTGATGGCACAATAAGTTCCACCAGGTATTATATGAAATCTTTGAACTGTCTTTCCAATTGGTTGTAATTATCTGTAGAGAAACGGCTATATACAGATCTATAACTTGCGCACATTGCAGTGAACATTCCATATAGGTGCAGCACTACCAAGAAAGATATGGACAATATCAAAGGGGTGGTCAGTAGCTAATATTTCATTTAATTTTGACCAAATACGAGACCAAAGGGATTTAACTAACGGGCAGTGAAAGAACATATGCAACAAATCACTATCGGCATAGGGGCACGACCAGCATTTTTTAGAGTCAGTTAATTTGAAATTATGTAAATCGGAGGGGGTGAAAAAAAGTCTATTGTAGAAAAAGTACAAAGTCTGTGTGGTACTGGCAGTGCGGGAAACAGTGTACAACTTAGACCATAAGGAGTTCCAAACCTGAAGGGAAAACTCTTGGGCTAGATCCTTTTCCCAGGAGAGTTCAAGCTTATATTTAACTCTTTCCGCAGAGGGGCGGGAAAGTAGTTTATAAATAGCAGCAGCTTTGAGAGGAATAGAGAAATCTGGTAACGGGGGAAGGGGTGTGTCAGTAGTGGGCAGAGAAGCGTTTTGAGAGATAATAAAGGCTAAGGATTTTTTAAGCAAGGGATACTGAGAGGAGTAGGCATTGGAAAGATGAAAGGAGGCACGAATTTTGGAGAAGTCTCACAAGGAATCATTAATAAGCAAGTGATTGTAAGTAATAATACCTTTATCGATCCATTCTTTCCAAAAAAGTGCTCTGTGATTTATCTTTAAAGATTTGTTATACCAAATTGGAGTTAAGGAATGGAACTCTGACTGCGAGAGGGAGGAGCGAAACACCGAGAGAACAAGTGCTTTGGAGTGTTTAAAGATGGGGGTGAGAAAACGCTGCGGGGGATGAGATAAGCGAGTGGCCGTAATAAATGTGAAGGGCGAAATTTGCGCAAGTTCTATAGAACTCCAAGCTGTTAGGGGAGGGACAGACGAGTCTGATAGAAAAGGCCAAATTTGTTTTAAGGTAAAAGCCGAATGGAATCGAGAGAGGTTGGGGAAGTTGACTCCACCCAAATCTTTGGGTTGCTGAAGACGAGAAAGAGAGATCCTAGCTTTGCGTTTATTCCATAAAAACTGTGTGAAAATGCGGTTTATTGTTTTAAAAAAGTAGAGTGGAAGGGAAATTGGAAGCATTGAGAGATAAAATTAATAATAGGAAGAAGCATCATTTTAATAGTTGCTAGCCTCCCCCACCATGATAAAAAAAGGGGGGACCAACTATCTATAAGGGAAGAGAGCTTTTTGACTATATCTTTCTGATTAAGCTTAATAGTTTCTCTAATAGTGTTAGCATAAAGAATACCCAAGCATTTAATATTACTAGAATTCCATTCGAAGCCAGAGCCCTGAAACATATGAGGAAGGCAAAATTTGTTAAGGGGTAGAACCTCAGATTTATCTATATTAAATTTATATCCAGAAACCAGAGAATATTCTTGTAACAAGGAAAACAGTGAAGGTAAAGAAGTGGTCGGCTTAGAAATATAAAGTAAAATATCATCCGCATAGGCAGTAAACTTAATATCAATGTTCTGAAATGTAAAACCAGTATATGATGGTGAATGTCAAATTTTTTCTAAAAAGGGTTCTAGCGCGAGGATAAAAAGAAGAGGGGAGAGAGGACAACCTTGTCTGGTTCCTCTATGCAGAGAGAAATATTGAGATTGAGATCCATTAACCCAGATAGAAGTAGAGGGGGCAGAGTATAACAATTGAATATATTGAATAGTGGTAGGGCTAAAGCCATGCCACCTCAACGCACCAAACATAAAATCCCAGCACACTCTATCGAATGCTTTCTCAGCATCCAATGTAATAGCGGCGACTGGGGAGTCATCTTTGAGGCCAGATGAATAATGTTGAGAAAGTTCTCGAATTATCAGTAATGGACCTGCCTTTAACAAACCCAGATTGATAAATGTTGGTAAGGCTAGGAATAATTTTATTAATACGAGAGGCCAAAACTTTAGCATAAATTTTACAATCAGTATTGATTAAGGAAATAGGTCGGTAATTTTTACAGAGGGAAGGGTCTTTGTCCTTTTTAAGAATTAGGCATAACATTGCCTGTGTGAAAGAGCCTTTGAATTCTCCTTGTGCAAGAAAATAAGTAATCAACGAGAATAAATGTGATAACAGGATATCCTTAAAGTGAAGATAGAAACGAACCGTAAAACCATCTGGACCTGGAGTTTTATCCTTGGGAAGAAGATTAATAGTGTTAAGTATTTCTTTTTCTGAGAGGGGGACATCTAGGGAAGAAAGATCAATAAAACTATGAGAGGACCTGGGAATAGACTGAAAGAAAGAGTCAATTTGGGTAGGAGAGGGAACAGATTCCGGAGTATAAAGTGAAGAATAATATTGAACGAAACAATCAAGGATTTTGTCGTCGGTGTATTGATAATTCTCTTGTGAATCAGTAATGGTTATTATTTTGGATTTTTGTTTTTTAATTTTGAGATAGGTAGCAAGAGATTTACCAGCCTTATTGCGTCCCCCGTACATTTTGGCTTGAAAATTGAGAAGGTTATTACATGCAGAATCCCAAGAGTGTTTGTTGTATTGCATTTTTGCTTTAATGAGAGAAGAAAGTGTTTCTGAAGAACTCTTGGTAAAGTAAAGATGCTCAAGGTCTTTAATTTGTTTAAAAATTTGAGCTGATTTTGATAAGGCTAATTTCTTTTTTCGGGATACAAAATCAATAATAAATCCCCTGGCAGCAGCCTTGAAAACATCCCAAATAAAGTGAAAATGAGAAGTAGAATGAAGATTGTTTGTAAAGAAATCTTCTGCAAAGAGCGTAAATTGTTCAGTAAATTGTGGGTCAAGGAGGAGCGAGTTATTAAAGCACCAGCGCCGAGAGGTGGGAGTAGGTGAGGGAAAATCCATGTCAATTATAACAGGGGCATGGTCGGATATAAGAATAGAGCCTATTTCTGAATTAGTCATGAATTGGAGGGCATGTTAGGTGAGAAAGATATAATCAATACGGGAGTGTGATGCATACACTGGAGAAAAAAAGGAAAATTCTAAGGTGTCAGGGTGAAAAAGTCTCCATGAATCTATAAGACCTCTAGAAGAGATGGCTTTAAAAAAGGACTTTTGCATCTTATTAGGAACATATCTGGTGAGTGACTTACGATCAAGAAAGGGCTCCATAAGTTGGTTACAATCACCTCCTACAATCAAATCATCACTCGCATGAGAGGAAAGTAGCATAGAAAATTCCTTCCAAAAGGTTAAATCTATACCATTAGGGCCGTAAACATTACAGAAGGAAAATTGTGTATTATTGACAGTAACATCTAAAAGTAGCCACCTACCACAGTTATCATGGAGTTCATTATGCAGCTGAACAGACAATGATTTATAAAACAAAATAATAACACCATTTTTAGTATTCACTGCCGGAGAGCAAAAAGCCTCCCCAACCCATTGTTTACGTAGTGCAGATACATCTTGTGAGTTAAGGTGAGTTTCTTGTAACAGTGCAACATGACATTTCAGTCTAGCTAAATGAGATAAAACACGTTGTTTTTAAGATGATTTCGAATACCTTTCACATTCCAGGAAATAACACGAAGACTGTTCATTTCTGGAAGTAAAATAAAAATAAGCAAAAGGAGATATAGAGTTTAAGACCAAGTGGAAAATTAGAGAAAAAATGAAGATAGATGGTGAATAAATGTAAAAGACAAAGGACAGCCCGGAACGAAGAAGCTAAAGTAAGTGTCCACCATGGAGAGGGCGACAGAAATAGAGGAGAAAAATAATGGCGTACCATAAGTAGAAGTAGGAAAGAGGAAAATGTAAAGTAGAGTAAATAGTGTGAATGTTGCCAAAAATATTGAGATGAAAGGGATAAAAAGGAATGGAGAAAGGAAAAGAAAGTAGGGGAAGGAGAAAGAAAGGGAGAGGAAAGGGGAAAGAGTAAAAAGGAGGATAAAGGGGAACAGAGATCCCCAAAAAGCATCCAAAGGAGGATGGCAAAAAGCCAATGAGCTTCAGCCACAGGGAACAATTGAACAAAAAACATTAATGTGGGATGGGGGCAACAAAGAACAAAACAGCCGCACTAAAAAGAGACACCTAGGAAAACAGATAGCCAAAAAAAAAAAGTAATTAAAAACTGTGAAGTAAAAGTCTAAAACTAAAGGCAATCAAATAAGACAAATGAAGGAACTTACCAAACATCTAGGGAAAGAAAACAGCAACGGAGTGGAATGCACAATGTATACAGCAGGACGGTACAAAAGGTGACCTTAACAAAAACACCACATGGGAGAGACCTGCAAGACAAAAGATGGGGTGAACAAAGTAAGCATAAGAACTATACTATACATACTAAAATAGAAATAGAACAAGACTCAATAGTCAGACATTAACAAAGAACAGTTAGGGTTTGCTCAATTCCATAAGTTCTCCTTTGTGAACTTCCGCAGGTCCGCAGGATCTTCAAAACTAAAAGTTCTGTCTTTATAGGTCACTTTGAAAAAACAAGGATGAATTAAACCGTAGCGTGCATTTATGGCTCTCAATGCAGGTCTAAGATCCAAAAATTCCTTTCGACGAGAAGCCGTAGGTTTAGAGACGTCTTGGGTGAAAAAGACTTTGTGGCCAGACCAAATCATTTGCTTATGTTGCTTAGCAGCTTGGAGAACCGTCATGAGATCTGAGTATAGAAGGAAATATGCAATAATTCCTCGAGGTTTAGACGCAGGAGATGTATTCTTTGGCCCCAAATGATGGGCTGGTTGTATGTTGAAATCTGAAGATTTTGGGAGGCCAACAATTTGAAGAACTTGAGTTTTCAAAAATTGGATCATATCTGACCCTTCAGAACTCTCTGGAATACCATAAATGCGCAGGTTATTGCGCCTATTACTATTTTCTAAATCTTACGCAACCTTCTTAAGCTGGCTGACTTCTTTGGTGAGAGTGTTGACGTTTGCGACCACATCTTGAGCATCACTAATCCTCTGCTCTACATTGGAAAGTCTTGCAAAGTGGGGACAACACTTGAGGAATGCACAAAATAGTCACTTTTCAGTAGTTGTTGGGAGATTTGATGTTAAATTACTATAAAGACAATGAAGGAGTCCAACAGGAAACAAAAATCCCCATGGAAAAATGGCATGACATAAAAAAAGGCAGCCTCCACTTTAGTGGTTCTGAATTAAAGCAAGGATTAGGCAAGAGAACATGATTGCAGCAGAATAAAAAAAATAAATAAAAAAAAACGCTGCATGGAAGACAAAATGGCGGCCGCTGTCTGAGAAAACAGAATTCAGCAAATAGAGTGACAAAAAGACCGCATTTTCAGTCTAAAAACTTGCCAAATTAGTCACAGCCATCTCCAATGTCGAAATCCATCGTTGTCACGAAGCTCCGCTGCAATTACGGGATTCCTTCGGGTTCGAGCTGGCTCGACCGAGCGGAGCTCTGCACGTGGTGGCCATCTTGTTTCGCCGCGCCGCGCGCTCCCCCTTAGAAAACTGTTTTGAAAAGTGTTTTCCTGTATACACATATCTTATACTACACACAACATGCAACGATCATCTTGATCAATATTCATGCTCTGTACATTAGCCTTCCACGTGTGATTGCCATGCATCTCAAACATTCCATCAAAAAACAAATATGTGTTACACGATGCCCCTGGTGTGTGTGTCTGCACATTATTGTGCTGCCTTTGGGCCTGAGTATTGCTGGCTCTAAGGAGCATCATCAGTCACGGGCAGACTGCACATTCTAGATCACATGCCATCTCATTAACGATAGTTTCTGCCCTCCCGACATATGCTACACTAATCTAAATTGCACACTCTGCGAGGTTAAAACTACAAAAGAAACACACATAAGTACACTTCCTGGCCAGGCAGGAACTGAACAACGCCCAAGTACCCGGAATAATTATTCACACCCCTACGCTGGCCTGGCGTTCGTAAGCCAAGCCCACTTTGCGTACGTATAAATAGGATAACTACGACGCCACACGTCCCTCTTCTTCCACACTATCTCAAATGATTTGCCGCATCCACCTCGCATATAAAAAAAAGAAATGGATCCATGAGGTGTACTCCATCCTGGCAATCAACACAGGCTCTAAATTGTGAGCCCTACTGCCCGTCGTCTACGAAAGGGATCCATGAGGTGTACACTCTCCTGCAATCAGCACTCCATCTGAATTGTGAGCACTGCTGCCCGTAGTGTTTGCTCACACAACAATGACAGCAGGTAAGCAGAGCGGCCTGGGTGCACAGGGCCTCCAATTGAGCGCGCTGCGGCGAGGGGGGTGGGGTGCTTCAGCCTAGCTGCGCAGGTCTGAATAAACTATATTGCCATGTGTTATGATGTGTTCTTTGACCTCATTCAGTCATATCTCTGTCTCATTTTAAAGACCCGCTGGACTGTATTGTAGGCCTAAGCCAGCGGGCAGCGCTGCCCTACAGACACCTCTTCAGCACGGTGCTGCGGTAGGGATGGGATGCATCAGCCAGACTGCGCACTTGCGAATAAGCGATATTGCGATGTGTTATGATGTGATCTTTGACCTCATTCAGTCACATCTCTGTCTCATTTAAAAGACCTGCTATACCATAAGGTAGGCCTGAACCTACGGGCAGCGCTGCCCTACAGACACTTGCTGAGGGCAGTTCTGCGGGAGGGGTGTAGGACATTACCCTGAGTGCCCACGTGCGAAAAAACGATGTTGCTGTGCGTAATGATGTGATCACTGACTTCGTTCAGTCACATCGGTCTAATTTTAAGGACCTGCTGGACCGTACTGTATGCCTGAGCCAGCGGGCAGCGCTGCCCTACAGACACGTGGCGTTGGCTTTTAGGACACTGTAGTGAGCTACTTACTAAGTGTACATGCACACAGGCTCCCGCCACTGCATTACACGCGCACATTGTGCTTCTCGCATGCGCTCTGTTCCTTTGTATGTGAACGTTGGCATAACATATTATTATTTAACCCTGTGTATTCTCGTGTACTCCAACTCCTCTTTGAACCACGATTACCACTAACAGTTGGTAGATCGTACTTCAAAAACGAAGGATGCACTCAACTCCTATTTTCTATCAAGCTTGAAATAAACCTTCATTTACCTCCAAACGTTTCCACCATTAAATGACTTCTCCCTTTTCAGACATTCCATTGATTGCCACAAGAAGGGCAGAGCGGGAGCTGACCCCGCAATGATGCCCTGGCATTCTAACACCTTCCATCGTGGTATCAAGACACCGTCCCCGACCGGAGACCTGGTCTATCGTACAAATATACCCCGGACTAGGAGCTTGCACGAACACGTCGTGGGACACACCAGTGGTGGCAGGTGAGCAGTGAAGCCTCGGTGTGCAAGACCTACAATTGAGCACAGTGCGGGAGAAGGGGTTGGGGTGCAGCACCCTGGGTGCACAGGTGCATGCAAGCGATTTTCCCGTAGTTAATAATGTAGGACTATATTATCAAACAACGGCGATAACATTATCACCACTTTAGCGACAGGAAACTGCTGCTAAAGCGACAATAAGGGGTTGATAATATGCTCTTGTAAATTCCCATAGAAGCCCAGGTTCACACCAGAACCTGGGCTTCTAAGGGAATTCACAAGGGTATATTATCAACTCCTTATCGCCGCTTTAGCGGCAGTTTCCTGCCGCTAAAGCGGCGATAATGTTATTGCCCTTCCTTCATAATATGGCCTATAATCTCTGGCCTCATGTATTTAATTTTAAGGACTTGCTGAATTACACTCTTTCTCGCAGACCCCAGTGTCCTAGACAAACGGGTGACGGAGGGTAAACACTAAGGGATGGGTGCAATAGGCTGATGCTCTGTCTCCTCCTCCCTCTCTTCTTTTGACTCTCCCTCCCCTTCTCCCTTCCACCCACTCCCCCTCCCTTCCATTCTCACTATGGTCCTTTCATTCGGACTACCTCTCTTTACCTCTTCCACATAGCACACATACTTATGTTTCATTTTTGTCTTGCAGGTTTCCTACGCTGCTTCCACTGGAGTCCAACCCACTTTTTTTTATTATACTGTTCTATTAAAGTTACATTTCTATTTATTTCTGTTTTAATAAAGGTTACTTATTTTTTCAAATAAATAACTGAGTGTATAGGTCTTCTTTTTCTGACGACACTTGTCTATTGTTTATTGTGAAAATCATCTGTTTCTAGGATATTTTAAGGACAACATTATTTAATATTAGAGTGCACCTACCAAACATAATCTAACTGACTATTAGACAAATAAAGCCTAGGTAATTGTACAACTGCAAGAGTTCTATGAGTGTATCACTTTATAACACCATAAGTACTGCCCGTGTGATTACAGAACAAATAAGGCACTGCCTAGGACCACCGAGGCCTCAGGGACTGCCGAGGCACACCCTTCATATTTAAATAAAGACCCGGAGTGTGGCGATCCCTGGACTTCAGTTGGCCTCGAACCCCCTGAACAATTAGTAAACAATTCCCTGGAAGGTGGCGCTCCCCTAGGCTGCAAAACGTCTCTGTGCCCTTCCGCGCCTAATTTACAGGTGACATTAAGATCCCCAGCGCTACAGAGACCGCGCAATATAATAATTGGATTGGCCACGGAACATTACCCACCCACCAGGGGCCTCATTTAAAAGAACGGGTGAGACCCCGTTTTTTTTGTTTTGTTCTTTTCTCTCCATTTTTACCATCCGCATCCCCTCTATTATAGCGATACAAGGTTTTCATCCTCTCGCTTCAAGTAGTCGAACAAGTATTTGCTATCACAGGGTGGAAGCCATGCACCACCCTCTAATAGCAAACACAAATGTCCAGCGAATGCACACCCTGGGACATTGTATGAGCTGCGCCTGAGAGGTCGCCCTCCCTACTACCATGATGCATTTGTTAGTATAAACGCATACTAACACTACTTACACACGTGTAGTACAGCGGCCAGAATGTAGTGAAGAAGCAGAGGAAGCGCAAAATCTAAAAATATAAATCCTACCAGAAGTCGGAGGACATACTTCAATGAGCCGACGACCCTGGCATGAGTAGAAACAGCTACACGAACAAAACGGGTCTTCACCACAACGCAAGCAATTTTGAAATATTGCTGAGTGGTGCCTTCTTTTTGACTTCTCCCACTCGTCGCCAAATGTATGTAGTGAAGAGGCAGACAGCAGTGAATCCAATAAGTAGATTTATTACAAAAAAACAAGACACCTGAAACAACCACCAACAGGAGCAGACAGCAAAGCAACCGTCTAATCCAGCACCGTGTACAAACTCCGCAAGGTTTCCCTTCATGACAGCCCTACATTCTAACATTACATACTGAGGGCCATATTATCAAGTAACGGCGTTACAATTATCGCCGCTTTAGCGGCAGGAAACTGCCACTAAAACGGCGATAATGGGCTTGATGATATGCCGTAGAGAATTCCAATAGAAGCCCATGTTCTCGTGTTAACATGGGCTTCTATTGGAATTCTGTACGGCATATTATCAAGCCCATTATCCCCGTTTTAGCGGCAGTTTCCTGCTGCTAAAGTGGCGATAATTTTAACGCCGTTCCTTGATAATATGCCCCATAGATGCTAGTAGAATTACATACTAACATTCTACTATGATTTACAATGGAATACTACACAGAGCACATGACTTTACAGCAATGAGCTCATACTTTCATCCACGAGCCTTGACACCGGTAGGGGTAAGACTTTCGCTTCCCACTCCCTATAGTGTATAAACATAAACTAATACTTCTTCCACAAGTACACTACAGCGCCCAGACACATCACTTTACAGCAATGAGCTCACAATTTAGGTTCACGGTTTAATCCCTGAGTCTTTACACCATTAGGGATGAATAGTTCGCTTCCCACTCCCTATATAATATAAACGCATACTAACACTACTTACACACTTATACTACAGCGGCTAGTATCCTACACCGCCCAGAGCCCATCACTTTACAGCAATCAGCTCGGTTTCATCCCCAAGTCTTCACATCAGTAGGCGTAACTACTTCGCTTCCCGCTTCCGGTATACTATCAACACACAGTAGCGGTCAGTAGTTCGCTTTCCACTCCCTGTATGGGATAAACGCCTACTAACACTACTTGCACACGTATGCTACAAACACCAGACCACATCACTTTACAGCAATGACCTCGCGGTTTAGACTCTCGGTTTCATACCCGAGTGTAGCACCATATCATTTCACCACCATGCCACTCTGAGCAACACCGCACTTTCAGACCGTTAACAGTGATAACTACCTACTGGCGACCACCAGTAGGTAATCAAGAACAAATTACAATAGTTCCTTGATTCTTTTAGCTTTCAAAAATTCTCTCTATTACTGTCTTTTTACTTTTCCATATAAATAGTTTTTTTAATATTCAAGTACACATCGAAGTCAGAAATGCAACGTATTCTATCAACACACTTTCTAGAACATTTTACAACACGTGGAGGATAAAAGTTCATCAATTTTTTTAAACCTAACGATATTTGTTTGCAACATTTTCTCGAACATTTAACGGCACGTGCGGGTTAAAAGTTCACAATTGTTTTAAGTTCGAACAGTGCCTTCCAAATGCAAGTAGCAGGTGTGGTTGAGTTGAGCAAATGTTATCCTATAATATGTACTATAATATGTATGTGCAAACTGCCTTTTCTTAACCAATCACAAACATACTTTTCGACAAAACGAATGAGCACCCACTTTTAAAAAACAATGCTTTTCATCTCCCAATCAGGTACCGTTTTGTGTGCGAAAAGAAACTAGTTCCCCATCTTTAAACATATCTCTTATTCTACGAAGGAACTGCATGAACTACAGACATCTTTCCATACTTTCCAGCCATACCTTCAAAATGCTAGTGTGAATCGTAGGACATAGCTATGTTTTCTGGTGCAAGAGGTATGCAGAACAGAGAAGTATTGACTTAGACCTAGGTTTACAAAATGTGGACATTAACTGGTTTGGACAGAGAGGATTGAAGTGGCACCAATTGTTGCCTTTGGTTAAAACCTGTTTGTATCTCCAACACCCTGCCCTCATGATTGTGCACTGTGGTGGAAATGACCTAGGCACAGTGACTGGGGTAGATTTGGAAATGCTTATGAAGGACACCTTTGGACAAGTGATGTTACTTTTGCCTCAAACTGTCTTTGTATATTCCAATATATGCCAAAGACAGAAGTGGAAATGGTACAAACAATTTTGTCCTCAGATTGAAAATCTCAGAAACAAGTCAACAAAGCTGTCTCTGCATACCTCAGAGACCACAAAATGGGGTCCATATACAACAACAACATACGTTTTGATATGGCGGATATATACAGACGTGATGGAGTACACTTCACAGATCAGGGAAATGGAGTTTTCCTGAATAACTTGAAGCTGTGCATCCGCACTTATATGTAGCTCCAACTAATGAACACAAGGGCTCTTTTTAGAGCCACCCTATACCTCACAACTTAGGCCCCCTATTTTAGGGCCATATAATGCCAACTCCCGCACCCTCGCCAAAATGTATTCTCCACACAGCTGTGGCGCAGCGGCCAGACCATCTCACTTTGCAGCACAGACCTCTCACTTTGATCCCCAGCTCTACTCACCCATAGGGGTGAGTAGTTTGCGCTCTACAAATACCATATTGATTTACCTTCGCACTCCCAATACAACATCACCTAAGCACCATACACAAGCTACAATGTTCTAAACAAAAGTTCATCCAAGTACCTATAACTACATGCTGACACTACTTGCACAGATGTGGCACAGCGGCTAGAGCACATGACTTCACAGCATATGACACACAGTTTGGGCTCACGCTTTAATCCCTGACTCCGGCAGCAGCTCAGCTTAGCAACATGAGACTCTAGACAATACCTCACATATATTCCGAAGCCCAGGACTTTCATACCAGTACGGGTCAGTAGTTCATCCTAGTAGTTATAAACACATCCGGACACTACTTCCACAACTGTAGTGCAGCGGCCACGGCACATGACTTCACAGCATAAAAAACACAATTTGGGCTCACACTTTAATCCCCGAGTCCCACACCAGCTCACCTTACCCGCATCAGACTCTACCCAATACCTTACTTAATTTCCGTAGCCCACCACTTACACACCAGTAGGGGTAAATACTTCGCTTCACACCCCCTCTATAGCACACCCTAAACACCCCACAGAGGTTACAGTGCTCCTACCCTCCTATTTCCCACTCCCCCCCCCTTTTTTCACCTTACTCGCTTCAACGGAATCACAAAATGGCAGCCAACACTTCCTAGTTGCAACCGCTCGCACCGCTCGCAGCCAATAAGCAACAAGCTCGTGCTCGTAACACCTCACCCAATCAGATGGCAAAATTCCCAAATATCAATATCTGTAAATTTCGATATCTCTCAAAAACTACTGAACGAATTTACACCAAATAAACAAAAGCGTGCTTTCTAGACCAAGACCCTTCTCCCTGCCAAATTTGGGGTAATTCCGTTCACCCGTTTGACCTGTAGCCTTGTCTAAAGTTTCCTATGGAAATTAACATGGCAAAAACACGTTTTGGGACAACCCTTTTTTCTCGGCCCCCCCTTGACGAATCACCCCCAAACTTTCAACATAGGAGCTGATCTCAACAAAGAAATAGTTTTGAAAATTCCGAGAAAATTCATCAATCGGTGCCAAAGTTATTGGGAATAGAATGTTGCCATTTTCCTATGGTAACTAGGTCCTAACTATATATATATATATATATATATTCAATGAAAAAATCAACGGTTACAGAGTCATTATAGTCAGGCTCAGGTGTCACTCGTACAAAACCAGAGAAATTCAGCACTTATAGTTAGTGAACTAACTACTATATCTTGCGCCGCCGCATCGCACTGCTTATGCCATCATATATTACATCACTCATGACATTGTCAGTGACATCACTCATGACATCGCTAATGACATCTCAAATGACATCTTCTGGTGACTGTGAGTGTTTGTGAAAAGTTTGAGTGTTAACCTATATATCTCAAAGTGTATTGGTGAATCAGAGGGTGTATGTGCGTCTGATTGGATGAGTCGGTGGGTGAGTGACTAAATGTATAAATTAGTGATTAGCTGTCTCAGTGAATGTATAGGTGAATAACTGCGTTTGTGAATGTGTGTATCTGTCTGTCAGTGTGTTTCTATGTGGTTGAATGGGTGTGTGAGTTGGTACATGTGTTTCTGCGTGGGCATATAAGTGGATATGTCAGTGGCTGTATTAGTGAGTGAGTGGGTGTATGAGGGGCTGTATGGGTGAGTGAGTAGATGGGTGTGTTGATTTATGAATCAGTGAGTGGCTGTTTTAACTTTTTAGTACTGTATGTGTGTGAAAATGGGTTTGAGAATGGTAGTGTGGTAGTTGGTGTGGGTGCTTGAAAGGTTATATGGGAGTAAGTGGGTGCATCAGAGATTTTGTGGATGATGCCATCAGCGATGTCATCAGTGATGTCACTGGCCATGTCATGAGTGATGTAATATGTGAGGTCATAAGCAGTACTTTGCGGGGGAGAGAGTTATAGTTAGCTCACTAACTATAATGGCTGGATTTCTCTATGTTTGTGAGAGTGACACTAGAGCCTAACTATAACGGCTCTGTAACCTTTGGTTTTTACAGTGAATTTCTAAGGTTTCTTTTAACTTCATTTCTAAACTTTAATTTTCCTGTAACATTTGTTTTTTTCAGTGACTGTCTAAGTTTTAAAAAATGCTAATCCCTAACTATAAATTTCCCATAACCTTTGTTTTTTTCAGTACATTTTTAAGATTTTTTAAATGCTAATTTTATGGCAAGGCACTGAAGCCAATATTATGCATATCTCTTTAATTGCAAACTCACAACAGCAACATCAACAATTAAAAAGAACTTAGAATAAGAATCTATAAACATTCCATTATGTAAATAACTCCTTGTCAGGCAGCCATCTTCCTTCTTTGTTGCTGCTCACAGCCCAGATAAGTACATCGTATCGAATTTGTCTTATAAGTATGACAGGTGTTGTGTTAAAGCGTATTTGACGGATGGGCGTGAGAGATTATAATATCATAAGATATGACCATGACAAGAAGCTGCACGTAGCTAGTAATGATGATTTAATAGCCATGCGTATGTGTTGGCGTGAAACTGTAAGATGCGTTTGAGTGGTTTCGGCGGAGAGGGGTTCCGCGTAAAAGTCATGAATTGGTGTCTGTTAAATGGGATTTATAGTAAAATCCCGTGAGTCTTTACCGTCCGATTTTACTGCGGGCATGAGCGAGTACTGCGTTGTCAAGCATTGAACGTGTTTCAAAAAGAAAACTTGCCTGGAGTGTCCAGTCTAGGCTTGCACAAGCTATTGCCTCGTATTAAGCCAGTGCTGCTTCGGTTGTCTACTTCTGCGCTCGAGCAAGTTAGCATTGAGCACGAGAGGCGGACTAATTAAAAGAACCTCGCTGAGCGGGTGGCAGCCTTCAAATAAATGATTACGGAGAAAAAATCTTCGATAAGTTAGCCAGCGAGGACATATTTCAATAAAATATGACCTGAGCGAGCCCATATATTTAAATAAAAATCAGCATAGCGAGCCAGAGAAACTTAAAATATAAAGATTGAGAAGCTTTCCTTTACCAACGACGCTGAGGTGTGCAAGCGAGTCGGGGATAATTGGTTTGAGACGCTGAAGAAGCGGCGGATGACGCGGCGGCCGTTTTGGTTTTGGGAAAAACCTGAAAATTAAATGATTAAATGCCCAGCCATATTTTGGGTACGTTTTTCAGCACAAAAAAACATTTATTTTATGTCAGTTCGACGGAAGGTGAGAGAGGAGGACAGTGGTAGTTGTAGTTCACTCCTTTTGATTGGGAATATATATTTTGTTGCGATTTTAATTAGTTACAAGAACATTTTAAGGATTATTCAGATATTTTAGAAATGCAGACAGATAGCACAATGGAAAGAAGTGTGGAGGACAGGGTACAGGACTGTGTGATTGAGGCTGTATCTGTGCTGGCTACACAATTAGGGAGGAAGATAGATGATTGTATGATAAAATTGAAAGGAAGTTTAGCTTATAGGATTGAAGATGAAGAATTTTGGTCTGTGGAGAAGGTCGCGGGCAATGGTATGGCCACTGGAAATTGTAAGAAAGTGACACAAAAGCCAAGCACATGTGTAGTGAAAAGTTGAATAAGAAAAAAGGGGCCTTTAACCAGAAAGGAGAAAAAAGGACAACTATCGTAGGGTTGGATGGTAAGGCTATAAAGGCCGCAAAAGGACACAGATCGATTGTCTGTGATGAGTCTTCCAGTAGTGGAGATATTGTAATTTCATGCTCTTCTAATTTTACTGATTCAGAAGAGGAAGAGAGAGGAAGGAAAATGATTAAAACAGAGAAAGGTGAAAAAGTGAGTTGTATCAGGTTAAAGATCCGCTTGGGGATTACATGTTTGACTCTCATACAATTCAACACCCTCTCTCTCCTCAGTGGGTACCAGCAGAACATGTACCTGAGTACATTGAGTACTGGATTAGGTGGGAAATGCCCAAAGAGGTTGTGAGAAGCTGGCCTGGTATATGATGACCACTTATGTAAGTGGGCACCCTGCACCAGTCCAGACAACACTGGTGATGTAAGAGGTCACAGACAACTTTAGAAAGCTCTCTAAGTGGTAGCTGTGGAGAGCAGCCTTCAGGCTTAGTCCAGAAGGAGTGTAAAGCAGCTTGTTTTACCAGAATGCAATCTCATAGTATAGATTAAATGAAAGAGAACAACACAAAGTTTTTATAAAAATATATTTTGATTATATAATATTTTCTAACCCATACTAATATCTCCTACCCTGAGAAATGCACAATGCACACAATACTTTGCAAAGAAACACAGTAAATAGCACTTAATTCACAGTGGACCCCCAAGGAGGGACCAAACCATATACTGAGAAAATGGTATAAGAACCACGACTCGTGTCAAGACACTGTCAAGAGGACGTAAGAGTGCTGAGGACCCATGGAACCACCAAAGGGGAGTGACTAGGAACCCCACGGACAGCGTGTGCAGTGTGGGAACTCATATGTTGAGGGATCTCTTGAGGAAAGGGCATTGGTTAACATGGTTAGACCAAAAGGATGCATATCTAATAGTACCATAATGTTACGGACAAAGGAATTATCTGAAACTTCAATGGAAAGGATTATGTGGAGGTACAAAGCTCTCCCTTACGGTTTGACATCAGCTCCTTGGTGCTTCACAAAGGTGATGAGGCCAATAATAGCTTGGTTGCAAAAGAGAGGAGTAAGGCTGGTAGTGTACTTGGACAATATCCTAATTATGTCACAGAGCAGGGAATTGGCAGAGGAGCATACAATGTTGAAGGTCTGTATTTTAGAGGATCTAGGTTTTGGAAAAAGTTGTGTCTGGAGCCTATATAGGAGACAGTGTTTTTAGGTTGTCAGATTTGGACGTTGAATTGTATATTGAGGTTGCCCATAGAAAAGGTAAAGAAGATTTGCAAAGAAATTCAGCGAATGCTAACCTTGAGACAGATAGCCAGGGTACTGGGACTATTTTCAGCTTCCATTCAGACAGTATTCCCCACGCCATTGCATTATCAAGCTCTCTAGAGATTGAGGACGAAGTTCTTACACAGGGGAGTGAGGTATTCGCATGAGGTACAGATAGATGGAGAAACAAGAGAGGAATTGGACTGCTGGTTGGAAAATTTGGAAGCATAGAATGGGAGGGCAATTTTTGGCCCAGTTCTAGATGTGGTGATACAGTCAGATGCCAGTCTTCAAGGCTGGGGAGCAAGATGTGGATCATTGACAACAGGAGGGAAATGGACAGGTCAGAAAAAGAAAAGGCACATCAATTACCTGGAGTTGTTGTCAGGTTCGTTTACTGTAAAAAGTTTCATCAGGGATCAAGTAAGATGTTGTGTACTTTTAAAGATGGACAACATCTCTGCAGTACGTTATTTCAACAAATTGGGAGGTGCTCGTTCCAACTCTGGCTGATTTGGAGAGGGATTTTTGGCATTTTGCCTGAGTAAAAACATTATGATTCAGGCTCCAGACATTCCAGAGATGAGCAATACAATAGCAGATTGGAATTCAAGGGAGTTAAAGGATTTCAGCGATTGGAGACAGGACAGGGAGATGTTCAGTTTGATCGACAGCAGATGGGGTCCTTTAGTGGTAATCTGTTTGGGAACAGAGTGAATGCTCAGATAAGACAGTTTTACATTTGGAGACCGGATCTGGAGGCAGAAGCAGTAGATACATTCCTTCAGGACTGGAGTGAATTTCCGGGGTATGCCTTTCCTCCATTTGCTCTGATCCAGCGGGTACAATTGAAAGTGAGGAAAAGAGGGGGCACAGATGGTGTTAGTGGCACCGTTCTGGGCGTCCCAAGTTTGGTACCCAGATGTGATGGAGATGTTGATAGCCGACCCAGTACTTCTGCTGACTATTCCGGACTTGTTGGTGAATGTAGTGGGAGATAGGCACAAATTGATTCTGGAAGGACAATTACGGTTGATGGCTTGGTTTATTTCGGGAGAACCTGGCAGGTGTCAGGATTATCATTGGAAGCTTCAAAAATCATCAAGTAGTCATGCGCTCGAGGAACATCTAAGGCATACAGTTTGGCATGGAGAAGATGGGTTTGTTGGTGTGTTCCAAGAGGTTTGGATCCCATATCAGCACCTTTGGTAGATGTGGTGAATTATTTAACGGAGGTCTCACTGGAAGGAAGGTCGTATAGTTCAGTGAACATTAGTAGGTTGGCAATTTCATGAATTGGTGGATAGTGTTCCTATAGGACAAAATGATGTGGTAAAACTACTGTCAAGAAGTGTAAGTTAAAGGCCCCTCTAGGGCCAAGGTATTCGTTTTTGTAGGAAGTGGATGTAGTTCTTCAGGAATTAGCAAGACGGTCAGAGAATGGGTTTCTAGATTTGAAGAGACTTTCTTTGAAATTGGTTATGCTTCTTTGTCTAATTTCATTTAGGAGGGTCTCAGATGTTAAAGCCTTGGAGGTATCAGAATGGAGATATTTACCAGAGGAAGTTTGTTTCAATACAACTAGGAGAACAAAGACAATGCCCAGAACTATTTTTTATCCAAATTTGGATGAGTGTAGAAAATTGTGTGTTGTGGGATGTTTGCTTGAATATGAAAGAAGAACGGAGAGTTTGCGAGACATCATGGGTGCACAACTGTTAATTTAATTCAGGAAACCTTACAAAACTGTGTCGCCATCTTCTTTGGCTAGGTGGGTGAGGGAGGTTATGAAGAAAGCAGGGATAGATCTTGCTAAATTTGGTGCACATTCTACTAGAGGTGCTATGGCATCTTAAAGGATACTTATTGGGAAATGGATTAACAGGTATTTTAGCGGCAGCAGATTGGTCATCAGAATCGGTTTAAAAAAATACTATTTCAAACCTGTGGATTCAGCGGTTAGGAATATTATAGCAAGGCTTTAAACATGCATAATATTGGGCTCCTTGCCTTACCATAAAATTTAGATTTTCCACAGCTGGGTGGGTAGAAAATTATGATGTTATTAAAGACACGGAGGCTACATTCCTGTAACCTTTGTTTTTTTTTTAGTGAATTTCTGTTTTTTTAAATAGTAGTCGTGTTTGCAGAGTGGTTGAGCCTCCTACCACCTCTCAGAAATCTCACTTTGTAGGACTTACAAGAGGTACCAGGAGGGCTTCTTTGCCCCCAAGGTCTCTCAGGAGTAAAGTGGACTTCATCCCTCAACCAGTAGTGCACTCGAGCCGCGTTTGCAGATTGGTGGAAGAAGGGGCCTCCAAAGACCTCTTAGCTGTGTGGGACTTACAGGAGGTAACAGGAGGGGTAGTTGGCCCCAAACATATGAGGGAGGGGGGCTTCACTGCCCCCCTTTCAGACCTATATCAGCCCCGGGGACCCTATCCCCTGGGCAATGTTTTTTTTTTCCTCAAAAGGAGAAAAGCTGTGAAGCCACCCTCCTAAGCTGATTTCAGCCCCGGGACCCCATCGCCGGGGCCTGCCCGTTTCCTTTTCTTTCTCTTTTGAAAATAGGGGAGTGGGGCCGTGCGGCCCCTGTCCCCGTGCTGATTCCGGCCAAGGGGCCTGGCCTTTTTACAGATGGGGGAGGGGGCCGGGAGCCTGCCCATTTCAAGTGGGTGCCTTTGGGGCACCCACTCACTAATGAGACCGTGTGGGAGCCTGAAGGCCCCAGAGTTCCATGCAGGCTCCCCGCCTCCTGTGGGAGCCGGCATTGCTTTGGGATCCAGGGAACTGCTGACATGCAGCTTCCTGGGTCCCAAAGCATTGTCTGTTTACTTGCTTGCTTCACAGCAAGCAGGTAAACAGACACTTGCTCTGCTTTCAGCAAGAATGAGCATTTTCTGCCCTCGCTTGTTGAAATCAAAGCAGCCGTTCGCTCCCGCCAGGGAAGCCATTGCAAACTGCAATGACTTGGGGGCGGGCACCCCGGGACATTGCTGGAGCCGTCCCTGGGGGGTGCGGTCCCCAGGGCCATGTACGGCTCCTGGAGGGGGGCTGTGTGGCCTTCCTCCTTTGTTCCAATTTGCCCCAGGTAGGTTATGGGCTCCGGAGCATGGGGTCCTCAATGTACCCCCTTTATTGTATGTGTGCCCCGGGAGGTGGGGGTCCGTGGGGGCCCGGGAGTCCCCTGCACATTATGATTTTTTTTTTGCCCCAGGGAGGTAGCGGTCCCTGGGGCTGCAGGGGGGGCATTGGTTTTAATTTTTAATTATTTAATGTTGTGCCCTGGGGAGGTGGTAATCCCCGGGGCAGGAGGGGAAGACCGAGCAGGCCCCCCGCATTATTATACAAACAGTGTACCGGGGAGGTGTCGGTCCCTGGGGCAGCGGGGGAGCCATGAGGGTCTCCTGCATATTCTTTTTTTTTTTTTTTTTGAAACCGTTTATTACATGTTAAAAAAGGTTACAGGTATGGGCCTACAACCATCCGGCCGGCCGCTAGAGTGGCAGAAGCATATGACATACCTACAGTAAAAGTCTCTTGGCGGTGCAGATCGGTAAATCAGGAGATATCAATGGCGCAGGCCACATAACTCCAAGCCCACAATACGGTTTCCTTTTTTTCAAAACAGAACAACACAAAAAACCACACCCGCAAGGCAACCCGCAATCCAAAGTGACGGCACGTGCTCCTTAAGTGGGGGATCCCAACCAGCAGCCAAACTCTGAAGAGGGGAATGGGAATAGATCAAGGACAGGGGAACCACATGCCCGCGGCTAGGGGAGGGGGTCGGCTAGGGGGACGGAGCTGGTGAGGCGGCCGGTAGCAGTGGCGGCTCACAAATACCCCCGCGATAGGCGTTCCAGGGGCCCCAGATTTTCACCCACGCCCCAGGCTTACCCCTCGCCACATACACTACCTTTTCACGAAACATACACCAATCCATATGTTCTTTCCAGGCCAACACCGCCGGGGGCCTCTGGGATCCCCACAATTGAGCAATGTCACGCTTAGCTATCATGTATCCCAGAGTCACCCACCGCTTCTGCGGGACCGAATAGTCATTTGGTTCCCACACATTCAGCAAGCATCTCCTCGCTTCAGGCAACAGCGCGACACGCGTAACCACACGCAGGACCTCATGCACACCACGCCAGAATCGCTCCACCTTTGGGCACTCCCACAGAATATGCATGAAAGTTGCCAAAGCACCACAGCCACGCTTACACAATCCGTCACCAGCAAAGCCCATACGTAGAAGCCTTGGCCCCGTCACGTAAACCCGGTGGAGGATCTTAAGCTGGACGAAGCGAAGGCGAGCCGGGATGGCCACCTCCTTTGGAGAGGCCACCGCGGAGATCCAGTCCTCGTCGTCCAGTTCCAACCCGTCGGCAACCCAGGCCTCGCGGAGACTAGTCAGCAGGCACGATCTGTCGTTGATCAGCTTTTTATATATAAGGGAGATCGTGCTGTCTGGGACATGGCCATCCAGCACTCGGTCCTCCAGGGGGGAAGACTCCGGAATGGACGCGACATCCGGGAAGACGGAGCCCAGCGCATGGCGGACTTGTAAGTACCGAAAGTACTCACTGCCTTGCAGCTGAAACTCCGTCTGCAGCGTCTCAAAAGTTTTGAATCCCCCCCTCGTCCAGAGATCTCCCACTGTGCTGATTCCGATCGTGTCCCACTTCTCGAAGCCCTTCGATGTCCACAGGGAGCCCAACCTCTCAGACGCATATAGCGGTGTCGCCCGGGTCAAACGGTCCTTCCACCCCATCGCTGCATTAGCCGCGTGCCAGACACGCACCATGACACGCGTCGGTCCCGTCAGACGGGAGTCGGGCGCGCCAGAGTAGAGCGCTCGATTGTAGTCGCCACCGGGCAGGAGCATCTTGTCCATTTCAAATGCCGGGTTCAGGGCGGGCCCGTAAAGGCCATGATTAATTGCAGCTAGCTGGGAGGCCCAGTAATACCGTTTAATGTCCGGGAGGGCGACCCCCCCATCGTACCACGGGAGCGTCAATTTAGCCAGAGCAATACGCGGCCTCCCGTCCCAGAACAGGCGCCGCTGCAGGCTCTCCACCTCACGGAAGTAGCGCGCCGGAACCAAGTCCATAGTATTCTGAAGCGCATACAGAAAGCGCGGCAAGGACATCATCTTAAACAAGGCCGCTCGGCCAAGCGGCGAAAGCGGAAGACGCCGCCAGCGCGCAACGTCCTCCCGCAAGCGCTGGAGGGGGGGCAGCAAGTTCCGCTCATAGCGGACCTCCGGGTCTAGAGTAATATATATACCCAGGTACCGGAACCCCTGGGAGGCAATCTGGATCGGGCAGTCCCGTGGTAGGGCCGGAGCCTCCCCGGAGAGCACATACACGCAGGATTTCGCCCAGTTGATGACAAGGCCTGAGTTACGACCGAAGGAGCGCAAAACATCAACCAGGACAATCAGCGAGTTGCGCGGGGAGGCGAGATACAAAAGGATATCATCGGCGTAGAGGGACACGCGGTCCTCATGCTCGGGGGTCCAGCGGAGACCACGGATGGAGGGGTGCCACCGCAGCCACTCCGCCAAGGGCTCCAAGGCCAATGCAAACAGGAGCGGTGACAAGGGGCAACCCTGACGCGTGCCCCGCCCCAGCGCGAAGGGGGCCGAGACTCGCCCATTCACCACCACCTGCGCCAATGGGCCCGAATACAACAATTTGACCCAGCTAATGAATCCCGGTCCAAATCCAAATTTCGCCAGCATCGCCCAGATGTATGGCCATTCAAGCGTGTCAAACGCCATGGTGGCGTCCAAGGACGCCAAGATGGCCGGCTCCCGCACAAACGGGACACGCGCGAGCACCCCATGCAAGCGTCGCAGATTAAGAGCCGTGTTGCGATGGGGTATAAAGCCAGATTGGTCTTGGTGGACCAAATCGCCCACCACGCCAACCAGCCGGTTGGCCAGCACTTTGGCGAGGATTTTGGGCTCCGCGTTCAAGAGCGAGATAGGCCTATAGGATGTAACCCGCTCACGGGGTCTCCCCTCCTTGTGGATCACCACGATTGTGGCCAGACGCTGGTCCGGCGGGAGGGAACCCTGCGAGTGGGCCGCCAGGAACATGGCGCGCAGGTGGGGCGCCAGTACATCCGGTCGTAGCTTGTAGAGCTCGATGGGGATACCATTGGGGCCCATGGCCTTGCCGGATGCGACCGAGCGAATAGCCAGGGCAATTTCGTCCGAGGTGGGAGGAGCGTCCAGCAAATCCCTGTCCTCCACCGTAAGGGAGGGCAGCGCGATGTCCCGAAGCAGGGCATGGGAATCTTCCTCCGAGCAGGGAGAAACCGGGGAGTACACCTCGCGGAAGTAATCCGCGAAGCAGGAGACAATGGCTTCCGGCTCGGTGACAGGCACACCATCCATCCCCTCAATCAAAGGAACCACACGACTCGCTCTCTCCCTCTTGTCCAACCACGCAATCAATTTACCAGCCTTATCACCCACATCATACAGTCGCCCCTGTTGCTCTCTACTGAGGCCCCTGGCCGCCTCCGTGACGAGGGCCCTATAGGCCGCCTGCTTGAGGTGCAGAACATGCAACTTGGCGTCGGTTACCCCGCTCCCCAGGTCACCCTCTAGTTCCGCAATTTCGGCCTCCACCCGGGTTACCTCCTCCCGCTCGCGCCTCCGGGCCTGGGAGATAAAGGAGAGGGCCTCCCCTCTGAGAACTACCTTAAAAGCCTCCCACAGGGAGATGGCCGAAGGGACAGACCCCACATTCTCATCAAAGTATCGCTGTAAGGATTTGATCAAGTCGGCACGAATAGTGGGGTCACGCAAGTACCAAGCATTGATTGGAGCCACCCTGCCCCCCCCCCTAGGGAAGACATCGAAATGTAACAGTACTGGGGAGTGATCTGAAATGCCCCGCGCCAGAAGGCACACCTCTCCCACCCTCCCAGCATGGGCCGCCGGGACAAGGATGTAATCAAGCCGCGAGAGGCTACCATGGGCACCCGAGTGGAAGGTGTATTGCCGCTGCGCGGGATGCTTTAGTCGCCAGCAATCCACCAGGCCCAGAGTATCTAAAAGGCCGGACAGCCAGGCCCGTGCCCGGGGGAGGTCCCTAGGGGGATGGCGATCCAGAGACCCAGAAACTACCGCATTAAAGTCCCCCCCAACCACCAGCAGGCCACCCGGGAGGTCCAGGAGGAGGCGCCCTAAATCCGCAAATGTAGTAGATTGTAACCCAGGCGGGACGTACACTGATATAAAAACAAACACTCTACCCTCCATTCTACCCACCAGAACAGCGTAGCGTCCCCTCTCATCATGGCGCACCTCATCAATCTCCAACGGGAGCGAGTTCTTAATCATGATACCCACCCCCCGCGAGCCCGAGGTGAAGCCCGAGTGGGCCACCAAACGATAGCCTCGCCGATTCATGGCATGAAAGGAGTTACCTATGAGGTGTGTCTCCTGCAGGAAGATAACATCTGGTGAGATACGTTTCAGGTACTGCAGGACCACACCACGCTTAATCCTGTCCCCCAGGCCGTTAACATTCCATGACAACACAGTCAAATCCCTACCCCCCATCATACGTAGAAGCAATCAGTCGTCCCCCACAGAGCATCTCGAGAGCAACAATACAGTAAAGGGCTTGCCTTGCGGTGCAAACAAACGACACCCCCCCACCCCCCCATCCCAACAGAACTCCCCCCTCCCTGCACCCCTGCATGAGCCCAAACAGCCCCCCCAAAGTGCAGTGTGCCTGTCGCCCCATAGATGAAAAACTAACTAGTCCCCCAGAGGAGGAGGGAAGCCCCCAACAGACCCCACACGACCTCCATCGGAGGGGAACATAAACGATCAGTAAATGGTAAAGGAATGTTGTCCAGAGCAAGGCCTATTCTTCACCCCTCAGTTCTGATCCGGCGGGCCCTCCCCGCCAACCGCACCCCCCCCACCCCCTCGGCCCCGATCTCCAGGCAGAGTGTCCAACCAGTCCCCAGCCGCCTCGGGTCGGTCAAAAAAGTGCGTGCGCCCATCCACTTCCACCCTTAGCTTAGCTGGAAAAAGCATTGAGTACTTAAGGTTCAGGTCCCGTAGGCGACGTTTAACTCCGAGAAAACTCAATCTCAGTTTTTGGACCGCCGGAGTAAAGTCTGGGTAGAAATGCACATCCATGTTATCAAGCTTGACCGGTCCCTGTTGCCTGGAGGTCTGCAGGATAGCGTCTCTGTCCCGAAAATTAAAAATCCGGGCAATGAGAGGCCGCGGCGGGGCACCGGCCTTAGGTCTGCCCCCAGGGACCCGGTGAGCACGTTCCACCGCAAAAAGCTTACTCAGCCCCCGGGGCTGAAGATGGGTAAGGATCAATTCTTCCACAAAAAGATCTGCCGCCTCCGCCTCTCGTCCCTCCGGCACTCCCACAATGCGAACGTTATTCCTCCGGGCCCGACCCTCGGAATCCTCCAGTCGCCGGTCCATCAGGGCGCTCACCTGGCCAAGCCGGCGCACCTCCTTTTGGAGGGCCACCACGTCCGTCGTGAGGCTCGTTGTGGTGTGGGCCAGGGAATCGACCCGGTCGTTGGTTTTGGACAAGTCAGCCCTCACAAGGCTAACATCCACCAGGACCGAGTCTATCTTTTGCGCTAAGGTGTCGAAGCGCTGGTCCACCGAGGCCTTCATCTCTGCGATGGCGCCCATGACGTCCCGGAGGGTCAGATCCACCGGTTGAGCAGATGCCTCCGTCGGGCCCGCCGGGGATGTGCGCGATGTCTCCGGAGATCCCTTCTGGAGGGTGTAGCGGTCCATACTGTTGGATTGAGGCGCCGGGCCGCGGCGGGTCGTCTTCACCTTCGCCCGGTCGCCATCTTGTTTGGTGGACATGCCTGCTCTCCCACCGTCGTGCCAATCTCCTCGAAAGGGCCGGTAAACCAGTTCACGGGTTCCGGGGGGGGGGAGGGCGACCACTGGGCCGCAGGACGACTCACGGCCGGCGGGTCAGCCGGACACCTGGACAAGGCCACACCAGCGCACCCCGCTCCGCAACCCTACCTCGCTTGAGGGCAAGGAGAGCGCAAAAGCGAAAGTGAAAGCACGGGATACGCGAGTCGCCCAGCCCTGCCCGCCGCTGTTGTTCGCTTTGTCCCCGGATCGCCCCACTACTCCAATCCGGGGGGCCAGCGCGGAGAAGGCCGCAACCTTCAATCGGTGCTCCCACCGGTGTCCGGGGTCCGATTCGAAAAGGAAAAACGGATGGCGCCTCAGCTCGGGTTCACCGATGCAGTCCCCTCAACAAGGACAGGATATAGCCAGGATTAATTCAGGAGGTCGTGGTGGTCCTCGGGAGCCTCGCACCTACGCGGCCATCTTGGTTGCGCGCTAGGCTCCTCCTCTCCTGCATATTCTTACTGCCCCATGGAGGTGGCATCCCAGGGGCTGCGGGGGAGGCCTAGGGCCTCCCTTGCATTGTATTTTTACATTAATTAATGTTGTGCACCGGGGAGGTAGTGTCCCTGGGGCTTAATAAAAGCCTAGGAGGGGGGCCAAGAGCCCCCCTCCTTCATCAACGTTATGCCCCCAGGACCTGGCCCACCCGGGTTATAGCAAAGCAAGCGCGGGAACCTGCTCTTGCTTTAAAAAAAAATGTTGCCTTGGATTTACAGATCCACTTGCGAGTCCACGGCAAAATAAAACATTTTAATTTTATCGCCGGCGGAGTCCCTCAGGGACCCCCTATCATATCTGGGGGGTCAGAGTATTCCTACCGTGCCCCCTTTTCTTTTTTTTAAACTTTTTTTCTGGGACTCCGAGTCCCAAGATGGCTGCCAATGCTTCCTGGTTGACGTGTTGATAGCCAATCAAATTTTTGTAGGATTCACGAGTCCACTGCAAGGACTTGTATCCCCAGATATCTATATTTTTAAAAAATAGATATCTCAAAACCTACTGAATGGATTTACACCAATTCACAAAAAGCATGCTTTCTAGACCAACATCTAGCTTTCTGCCAAATTTGGTGTAATTCCGTTTAGCAGTTTGGGCTGTAGTGGTGTATAAACAAAAAAGAAAAATCCCCATAGACTTCATATGGGAAAATGCGTTTTGGGACCCCCCCTTTTTTCTCAGCTCCCGTTTGACAAATCACCCCAAAACCTTCCACATAGCAGCCGAACCAACAAGCATCTGCAATGCATTAGGTCTCGCATTTGCGAGAGTTTAAGCTATTGACATTTTAAATGACAATGCCTTTTATTTATGTGTTTACAATGTTTGCAGGTTTTGTAAACACATTAAAAAAAGGCATTGTCATTTACAATGGCATTAGCTTAAACTCTTGCTAATGCGAGACCTTCGCAGCACGCAATTTAACTCTACACATCTTAAGTTAAAGATGCTCAAAGCAAAAGCGTGGGTGCCGCCACTGTTACAAAAGTAAGCAAATAGAAAAAAAGCATGCAGCCGCACTTTTTTTTCTATTTACTTACTTTTGTTAGTATGGCAGCACCTGTGCTATCGTTTTGAACATTTTAAGCTAAAGCGTGGGTGCCACAATTGCTTTAAAAGTAAACAAGTAGAATTTCTTTTTTTTTTTAATTGTTCTACTTGTTTACTTTTAAAGCAATCGCGGCACCCGCGCTTTAGCTTAAGATGTTAGAATATAAAGCACGGTTGTTGCCATGTAAAAAAAGTAATTAAAGTAAAAAGTAAGTCAGGCAACCACGTTGAGCCAACAAATTAGAAAATAAAAGTGCAGCAGCCATTATGCTTGTGGAGGCATGCAGCACTGGAAAAACAAAAAATTAAGCATAGAGGGAAAGCATGTTGCAGGCAGGACAAAGCTATTTCAGAAAATAGTGCTTGGACGCTGTAATTAAAGCCTACCGAGCAGCAACACATGTAACAGGGGTTTTCGCCATGCGAGGTTACAAAATGAGACAAGGCAATACTAAGGAGGGACTAATAAGCCTATTGACCAATGAAAAGCCACAGTGTCCAAAGGACAATGATATATACCAATGAAAAATATGGGGGAGAGTTGGTGGGGCTTCAAGCCCATTCCTGAATACAGCATGCCTCACAGAGTAGCGCATGCGCTGCCCAGCCTCTCCCTAAAAAGGGGAAGTTCTGTGAACATTTCGTGGAGATTAATCAAGCGGCACCAAATTTATTGGCAAAACAAAAAACGCTTACAGCTGCTCCTTTGCTGCTTTTGCCCCTGTTATCAAGGGCTTGGGGCCAATTCCAACATCGTGCTCATCCTAACGGGGGACCAGAGCACCAGCAGACATATCCGCCCACACAGCGCTTCCTGGCACTCACAGCGCTGCACCATCACACTGCGGACTACAAGTCCCAGCGTCCCTAGCCCCACGCCAGGTGCCGCCGGTGAGAGGGAGGCGTGGCCATCACGCTTATGGCGCTGCCTCACCCACCGCTGCGCAGGACGGGCGCTGGCGGCGCCTGGGACAAGGGCGGGTCCATCCTTGCTCGTCATTGCCAGGAAGAGGCAGGGCAGGGCCACCCCTCTTGGTCTCGCGAGAACTAAGTGGAGTTCCAGGACTCATGTGCCACAGCAAACATTGAAAAGTCAGTGAGTATAGACGTAGAAGTAGAAGCACAAGATTCTTCCAACTGAGAGTGTGCTGGGTTCATGCACATCGCCCCATTAACCCAAGGTATAGATGTGTTAATTGCTCTGCAAACACTAAAATAAGGTCCAGATGCTTAATTGGAACATCTACGTTTTAGTTGGATATTGGTAAGCAACAAGTGTGAAACAAAGCGTGATAGATTAATATACCTAATTTTCTTTTGCATTTCCTTTGATCGCAAAACCTTAATCACTGGCTATTACTGTTGTGCTTACAGCTGTCTCTGTGTGAAATATTCCCTGCACAAGGCATTATGGGAAAGAGGAAGGCAGCGGACTGCATGGGAGGAGGTGTAATAGGGAAATTTTAGAAAGCAAAAATATCATAAAAACAACTTGCGAATAAAAACATCCCTGTTATGAACCGCATCGACAGGTTAGTCGGGGCCCCAGGGGGAGAGGAGAAACAGTCTCCCTCTGGGCCACGTTAGGGACGTCAGGGAGAGGCGCGCGCGCGCGTAGTTCATTCAGTCAGGTGCGCGAAGATTAGGGAAACGTGAGCGTGGGTGAAAGGAGGAAACGAAGTCCCACCCCCCCAACCCCCAAAAAAAAAAAAAAAAAAAAAACACTATTAGACAGGTTACTCTTGGGCAATGTTCATTGGTAAAGGCATAGTTTGGGGTGGGTGAGGCAGGAGCGGTCTTACCCGGCATCCCAGGAAGATGGGTAGGGAAAAGGGGAAGAAAGGAATGACAAGGTAATGGTAACACAGAGAAGTTTGAAGGTTGGTTTAAAGTTTTGAAATGGGAAAATGTGATTTTATTTGGAAAAAAGTATAGTGCGCGCACTTCCTAAAAGTTTGTCAAATAATATTAGTGGTTGTATCGTGCTCCGGGGTATCACTCTCCGAAAGTGAGTGTGGCTATGAAGTTCAAGGTGCACCCCCAGAACTTGGGGTGTGTCCCCCAGGCACTGACTGTAGTCCTCGAAAGAGGTTTCCAATGTTGTGAACAGATTGTTACGAGTTTTTGTCTTCAAAAAACTTTATTGACCATTCAAATTTTTCATCGGTATTGAAGGTTTTACTTTTTAATCCATTGCGAAAATCATACACGTTTGAGTGACTGATTTGCTATTTGTTCCCAATGCATTTCGGCACTCATGCCTTCGTCAGGGGAAATCTAAAAATGATAAGTGTAGTAATGAGTATGATATACGAGGATTTGTTTTCACCCATGCATTGTGATATGGGGGAAAGAATCGTGAGGGGTATTGTAAAAAACGCGGTAAAAAAGGTGTGAGGGTAGATGTTGATAAAGTGGTGATTCAATATTACCAAGGTAGGTACTGGTTTTAAACTGCGGGTATAGGGATGTAGAAAATATGTCTGTGATATTACAGGTAAAATAGTGATAGAATGTTAGTGAAGGTGGTGCTGATTTCACAGTGTGGCTTTACAAGTAGGTTTAAGACAAGGTGGTGGGATGCGGTACAGTTACCGACGACTATGTGATTTTCAATATGTCTAAACCGATGTGTTTAACAGGTTATATAAAAGATGTTAACAGGTTATTACAAAAAAAAGGAAGAAAGTTGGAAGTTAGCAAAAATGTGGGTATTAGTATCACACTTACCGGGTGTAGAATGCATCCCCGTGTAAAGCCGGTGATACGCGGGAAGTATACTGGCGGTGGATCGAATACGGAAGTTAAGATGTCGAGGGAAAATGTGACGTAGATGAAAGTGTTAGATAATGAAAAGAGACTATACCGATGTAGATGGTGGTGTGAAGAAAGACTTAAATGGTGTTGATGGTGCGTGGGCTGTGTATGAAATCTGTGTTTGTGATGTAAGCAGGGGGTGTAGTAAAATGTGAAAAATCAGAATTTAATAAACCCTAAGGATTTCAAAAATGTTTTTGTGGTACGCTAATAGAATGGGTGTGTGATATAATGGATGTGTATCGAAAGGAAGGGTATATAGAGGTGTGGAAAGGAAAAAATTGTTGAGAATCACAATGATAGAAATGGGTTGTATTACACGTAGGAACAAGAACATCAAACATAGGTATTTAGGTTAAAACGAAAACGAGAAAATTGTAACCCATTGTTGACGAAATAATATGTTAGGAAATAAATCATATTGTCCATGAAGCTCTAGGCTGTTTAAACAATTACAGATAACATGCAAATTCTGTGCGATCATTCATTCCGAACGGTTTCATAGAGTTTAAAAGATAAATCCAATAGTTTTCTCGCTGCAGTAAGAAATTGTGGTTGTCTCGTCCTTCTTTTTTAACAATGGTTTCAAGAATGCAAAATTTCAACTGGCTGACATTGTGTCCAGCTTCCACAAAGTGCTGGGCGACTGATGACTTCATCTGTTTAGTTCTGATGTTAGATTTGTGCTCATTGAGTCTGGTTTTTATTTTCCTCTCGGTTTGTCCAATGTAGATCTTGCCACAGGGGCATTTAAGCATGTAGACGACGTTAGAGGTGTCGCATGTCGCGGTTGTTTTGATTTTGACTTTGTGCCCTTTCATAGGGTGCGTGATGTATTCGCCTTTTATGATGTTGTTACAGCTGTTACAGTTTAAACATGGAATAGTTCCCTTAAACGTAGAGTGAATAGATGGTAGTACTGGTTGTTTAAGCATTTCCCCAATGTTTTTATTCCTAGTGTAGGCGAAGATCGGTTCCTCATCAAAAATGTGGTTGAAATCCTGTTCCAATTTAAGAAGTTGCCAATGTTTCTTAATGATACTTTTGTAGGTGGCACTCATGGTGGAGTATTTGGAAACTACTGTGATTTGGTTCTTGGCGGGTCTGGTTTGAATTGTGAGGAGTTCATTGCGGCTTTTGGTAGTTGAACGCTCTTTCGCTTCTTGTAGTACCTGGTCTGGGTAACCACGAGACCTGAATCTTTGTGTTAAAGTGTCGAGTTGGTCGATCGCTTTATTGGGGTTAGATACAATCCTTTTTACTCTAAGCATTTGAGAGTATGGGAGGTGTTGTTTGAGAGATAGAGGATGAAAACTCTGGTAATGAAGGGTATTGTTTCTGTCCGTGGTTTTCCTGTATAGGTCTGTTTCAAATCCTGTGGACGTTTTGGTGATGTTGACATCCAAGAACGTAATTGTATGTGAATGAATGTTTGAGGTGAACTGTAAGCGTTGATCAATTTGATTGAGTTTGTCAAGGTGATTCTTGAGAATGTGAACTGGACCCTTCCATACGATAAATATGTCGTCAATGAATCTTAGATATAATTTTAGATGACTTATCCATGATTGTATAGTGAGAATATTGTCTTCTTCAAAGCGATTCATAAAGATATTAGCATATGCTGGGGCGGCACAATTTCCCATAGATGTACCTGTTAGTTGTTGGAACCATTCATCATTGTGTTGAAAATAACTGTGTAGAAGGGTGAATTGCATCAGTTCCATTAAGAAGACTTGTAGGTTGTGTGGATGATTGGAGTGTAATAAAGCTTGTTCGATGGCTTCCAAACCTAGTTGGTGGGGGATGGAAGTATATAATGAGTTGACGTCCACGGTACATAGGGTAATGTCTTCATCTTCTGTGATGGTGGTTTGATTTAATTTGACAAGAAAGTCAGTGGTGTCTTTGATGAAAGATCTCATGGTGTTTACGCTGGGTTGTAGGTGGCGATCTAGATATTTGCCCACAGGTTCATGTAAACTTCCTCGAGTGGTGACAATTGTTCGACATGGTGGTTCGATGGGATTTTTATGGATTTTAGGTACCATAAATAAAGTTGGACTTTTTGGATTGGGTTGTAAAAGGTATCTCTTGACTTTTTCATTGATAGTGCCCTTGTCAACTGCTGTTTGAACTATAGTTTGTAAAATTTCCTTGTATTGTGTCGTGGGGTTAGATTCCAATTTCATGTATGTGTTTGAATCCTGCAAGTGAGCCAATACTTGAGTGTTGTAATAACTGGTGTTGAGAACAACCAGTGCGCCTCCTTTGTCTGCTACCCGAAGTTGGCCTCAACATCGGCCACTAACTCAACCACTGAAGACACTCCTTTTTTAGAAGTAGGCCACACAGACCAAGACGACCCCGGAGGAGTCGCAGGAAAAACCAAAGAAAAGGACAAGGATCAGCCACAAACACGTACAACCACGGCCAGGAAGGACCGATTAAAGAAAGGGAATTAACAGACAACCTTGTCATTAACATCTCAAACTACCATTTTAACGACATCGAATTAAAAATTCTACAAAAAGGTACATACTTTGTGCCAACTTCGGGTAGCAATACCCTTGAACTCAACATCAGTTTCTTCAAATTAATGAGAAAACTCAGATTACGCAATTTCTTTGACAACGTCTTAGTACCTACAAAAGAACAAGAAGAAGTCCCCCTAATGGGCTTACACCTGAGAAGTACCTTCATGGCACCGGTCAGCCACAAATGCCTTGATCTGTTTGAATCAGCAGTAAAAAACGATATAGCCAAACTCAACAACAAGAAAAGATCGAAACACAACAACCTCACGAACAAGGAATTAGGTATATTAAAAACCATTGCACAAAAGACAGACATAATCTGTACTAAAGCAGACAAAGGAGGCGCACTGGTTGTTCTCAACTCCAGTTATTACAACACTCAAGTATTGGCTCACTTGCAGGATTCAAACACATACATGAAATTGGAATCTAACCCCACGACACAATACAAGGAAATTTTACAAACTATAGTTCAAACGGTGAACAACCATTACAACGCAACTTTTACAACGCACTGCCATTACAACGAAACTGTTACAACGCAAATGCTGTGACAATGCATGCCATTACAACGCAAGTCTTTACATCGACTTGCACTAGATGGCGTGCTAACATTAAAAATAGTGTAGTTTACTATCCAAACACCTTCCCTACTGCAACGTGGACTGGAGTTAGAATAGTAAATTACCCTTTTTTAATGTTAGCACGCCATCTACTGCAAGTCGATGTAAAGACTTGCGTTGTAAAGACTTGCGTTGTCACAGCATTTGCGTTGTAAAAAATTCGTTGTAACAGCATGCGTTATAAAAGCATGCGTTGTAACATCATACATCCGTTCAAACAGCAGTTGACAAGGGCACTATCAATGAAAAAGTCAAGAGATACCTTTTACAACCCAATCCAAAAAGACCAACTTTATTTATGGTACCTAAAATCCATAAAAATCCCATCGAACTACCATGTCGACCAATTGTCACCACTCGAGGAAGTTTACATGAACCTGTGGGCAAATATCTAGATCGCCACCTACAACCCAGCGTAAACACCATGAGATCTTTCATCAAAGACACCACTGACTTTCTTGTCAAATTAAATCAAACCACCATCACAGAAGATGAAGACATTACCCTATGTACCGTGGACGTCAACTCATTATATACTTCCATCCCCCACCAACTAGGTTTGGAAGCCATCGAACAAGCTTTATTACACTCCAATCATCCACACAACCTACAAGTCTTCTTAATGGAACTGATGCAATTCACCCTTCTACACAGTTATTTTCAACACAATGATGAATGGTTCCAACAACTAACAGGTACATCTATGGGAAATTGTGCCGCCCCAGCATATGCTAATATCTTTATGAATCGCTTTGAAGAAGACAATATTCTCACTATACAATCATGGATAAGTCATCTAAAATTATATCTAAGATTCATTGACGACATATTTATCGTATGGAAGGGTCCAGTTCACATTCTCAAGAATCACCTTGACAAACTCAATCAAATTGATCAACGCTTACAGTTCACCTCAAACATTCATTCACATACAATTACGTTCTTGGATGTCAACATCACCAAAACGTCCACAGGATTTGAAACAGACCTATACAGGAAAACCACGGACAGAAACAATACCCTTCATTACCAGAGTTTTCATCCTCTATCTCTCAAACAACACCTCCCATACTCTCAAATGCTTAGAGTAAAAAGGATTGTATCTAACCCCAATAAAGCGATCGACCAACTCGACACCTTAACACAAAGATTCAGGTCTCGTGGTTACCCAGACCAGGTACTACAAGAAGCGAAAGAGCGTTCAACTACCAAAAGCCGCAATGAACTCCTCACAATTCAAACCAGACCCGCCAAGAACCAAATCACAGTAGTTTCCAAATACTCCACCATGAGTGCCACCTACAAACGTATCATTAAGAAACATTGGCAACTTCTTAAATTGGAACAGGATTTCAACCACATTTTTGATGAGGAACCGATCTTCGCCTACACTAGGAATAAACACATTGGGGAAATGCTTAAACAACCAGTACTACCATCTATTCACTCTACGTTTAAGGGAACTATTCCATGTTTAAACTGTAACAGCTGTAACAACATCATAAAAGGCGAATACATCACGCACCCTATGAAAGGGCACAAAGTCAAAATCAAAACAACCGCGACATGCGACACCTCTAACGTCGTCTACATGCTTAAATGCCCCTGTGGCAAGATCTACATTGGACAAACCGAGAGGAAAATAAAAACCAGACTCAATGAGCACAAATCTAACATCGGAACTAAACAGATGAAGTCATCAGTCGCCCAGCACTTTGTGGAAGCTGGACACAATGTCAGCCAGTTGAAATTTTGCATTCTTGAAACCATTGTTAAAAAAGAAGGACGAGACAACCACAACTTCTTACTGCAGCGAGAAAACTATTGGATTTATCTTTTAAACTCTATGAAACCGTTCGGAATGAATGATCGCACATAATTTGCATGTTATCTGTAATTGTTTAAACAGCCTAGAGCTTCATGGACAATATGATTTATTTCCTAACATATTATTTCGTCAACCATGGGTTACAATTTTCTCGTTTTCGTTTTAACCTAAATGCCTATGTTTGATGTTCTTGTTCCTACGTGTAATACAACCCATTTCTATCATTGTAATTCTCAACAATTGTTTCCTTTCCACATCTCTATATACCCTTCCTTTCCATACACATCCATTATATCACACACCCATTCTATTAGCGTACCACAAAAAATGTTTTGAAATCCTTAGGGTTTATTAAATTCTGATTTTTCACATTTTACTACACCCCCTGCTTACATCACAAACACAGATTTCATACACAGCCCACGCACCATCAACACCATTTAAGTCTTTCTTCACACCACCATCTACATCGGTATAGTCTCTTTTCATTATCTAACACTTTCATCTACGTCACATTTTCCCTCGACATCTTAACTTCCGTATTCGATCCACCGCCAGTATACTTCCCGCGTATCACCGGCTTTACACGGGGATGCATCCTACACCCGGTAAGTGTGATGCTAATACCCAAATTTTTGCTAACTTCCAACTTTCTTCCTTTTTTTGGTAATAACCTGTGAACATCTTTTATATAACCTGTTAAACACATCGGTTTAGACATATTGAAAATCACATAGTCGTCGGTAACTGTACCGCATCCCACCACCTTGTCTTAAACCTACTTGTAAAGCCACACTGTGAAATCAGCACCACCTTCACTAACATTCTATCACTATTTTACCTGTAATATCACAGACATATTTTCTACATCCCTATACCCGCAGTTTAAAACCAGTACCTACCTTGGTAATATTGAATCACCACTTTATCAACATCTCCCCTCACACCTTTTTTACCACGTTTTTTACAACACCCCTCACGATTCTTTCCCCCATATCACAATGCATGGGTGAAAACAAATCCTCGTATATCATACTCATTACTACACTTATCATTTTTAGATTTCCCCTGACGAAGGCATGAGTGCCGAAATGCATTGGGAACACATAGCAAATCAGTCACTCAAACGTGTATGATTTTCGCAATGGATTAAAAAGTAAAACCTTCAATACCGATGAAAAATTTGAATGGTCAATAAAGTTTTTTGAAGACAAAAACTCGTAACAATCTGTTCACAACATTGGAAACCTCTTTCGAGGACTACAGTCAGTGCCTGGGGGACACACCCCAAGTTCTGGGGGTGCACCTTGAAAATGTGATTTTATAAATGGTTTTGGCTCAGTATTCTAAATTGTAAAGAGAAATAAATAAATTGACGAGTTATTGGAGAGTTTACCTGTTATTATTATGAAATCTGTTTATTGGCATTTTGTTAATATAGACAGAGCATAAATCATAAATGGAACATCTCACAGGCAATGAGTCCGGTACTCGGAGGAGTCTCCGCCAATTGTGAATGCGGTGAACCACAGGATCTATCGCCACCACCATGTGTGGAGCAAGGCAAACTGATAAGTGTCAGGACCACCGCCCGCATTTAAACAGATTCATGGAACAACAAAAGGAAAAACAGGTTAAACAACAGAAGCCCAGCAGAACAGTAGCAGCAGGTTCGGTCTTCGACCACGTGACCCTCAAGATACCCCCCGAGTCCACCCCCCCCCCACCCGGCCCCCGTCCCCCGTTACATATCGTTCCATTAAAGGCAATTGTCATTGTCCGCACATCCGCCCAGCTCGGCTAAGACCTCCCCGCCAATCCCCAAAGTGGGCCCCCCAGTCTCGCCCCCGTTCCCCTCCCCCCCAGGGAGTGTCTCCGTAGTATGTGTCCCACAGAGTCCCAGGGCATCCCCATCCAGTTGCATCAGGGCTTGTAAGTGTACGTCCCATTGATTCACTATGGGTGTGCGTCTGAGGCCTAACGTTTCCTCCCGCAAGAGAGCCGTACCCTCCGCCCTCGCCCACACCAGCAGGGAACTTCGCCACGCCTGCGCCCGGGGGGGCTCAGCCGCCTTCCAGCGCTTAGTAATTAACCGCTTCGCCACGATCAGGCCCAGGTCGAGGAAGCGACAGGCAACCTTCGTGGGGGGAGTTCTACGAAACAAGTGTAACAGACAGGCCGGCCCCTCCCGCCGCGCCAGCGGACCGGCGCAAGTACCTAACGCTCCGTGCACCGTCCGCCAATATGAGTCGAGCGCTGGACAGCTCCATAACATGTGCACCAGTCCAGCATCCAGAGCCTTGCAGCGTGGGTATTCAGCGTCCGCACGGTGGAAATAGCGATTGATGGAGTCGGGAGTGAGATATGCTCTGTGCAGTATAAAGTACTGGATTTGGCGAAACCGCAGGTTCCTGGGGATTGGAGAGTTTACCTGTTCTAAATAAACTGGCCTTTCTACTATACAAAGATGTGTGAGGGTCAGTTGTTTTGGGCAAAGTGATTGTGAGGAGATATTACTAACCGTCCCATCGAACTTAGAACATAATTCCACCAACTCACATCCCCACATCCTCACAGTCCCTTTTACCCTCCCAAATGGTTCTCCAATAATCCCAGACATGTTTAGAAGATCAATTTCAAAGTGGCATATGGGGTCATCACAGAAAGACACTCCAAGTGGCAGCATAGATAAAAGTTTGCCTGAGCCAATTATAGTGTTCAAATAGATTCACACCCCTATCGAGCCTAAATGAAGGAATCGAAAACAGACAGGGACATGGTGGGCTGGGCGGGGAGATTGATAAATCAACTACCCCTTCCTGTCCATGTAACAGCGCATGCTCAACAGTACATCATAGAGGTAGCTGAATTAGAAATACGGACAGACAATAGAAGAGGTTGGCCTACTTAAGTGTCTGATTGATACACTCTCAACAACTTTGAAAACATATATTGGCTCCACGCAACTAGCTGTTGTGGGACAGACAGCTGCCCACCCAAGAGATTCTCTAAAAGCCAGAGCACAAAATCAAAATAGTGATAAGATTGGTAATAGGCTGCACACAAACGACAACAATAATAGGTCGCACACACCTTCCTGTAACCCGCAGCAACGTCCTGAGACCACACAAGTCAGGCAAAGAGGATCTAGTTTACAATATGAGCCACACACTAGTAGAGAGCAACCCGGGTTGACCCAAAGTAATCAATGTACCAAAGTATTGCCAGATAATCATGGTGCCAATACCGTGAATCTCCCGGCCCGTCCTGTCAAATGTCAAATATATTTAACTAATGTCCCGAAAAGATTACCCAGTTTAATCAGGGAAGCAGTGCTTAATTTGAGCGGGTGCTTCCCGGTTCTCAGCACCAGCACCTAATCCTCAGCACCGGTGCTTATAGCACCAGTTAAGGACACTCTTTTGGAAGGCAGGTAATCTTCCACAGAATCACAGGATGTTGATCCACGCTGAGACTCAAACCCGGTTCCCCAGCTCAGAAATCAGCAGCTGTAGCCATTAGGCCAAGTCCTCTCCAGAAAAATGAGTGCCGGGGCTCTCGTCAGGAGGCAGTTTGCCCCAGCACATTTGTCCTGCTAGCGCTGCCTTCTGAGGCGAACCCCGGAACTTTTTATTTTAACCACTGCAGGGAAGATGAACAATCCCTGATTAATAAATGTACCCAATGGTTTAGACACATGCTTAAATGCAGATCTATAACCAGAGAAGACATACTCTCTGCCAAAAGGCTCACGTATAATGGAACAAAATCCGACTGTGTGTGCCTAACACTTGTTAACACTGGTTTGGTACAGAATCTAGTGGCTTTTGATTTAAGAACTTTGCACCTGATTTTAACCGAAATCAGGATGAAACTCAACCCACCCGAAATAATCGTAAGCCATACAACATCCCGCTGGGCACCGGTTGGTACTGAGGCCTCCTCCCTTCAAAATATAAATTGATGCCTTAGGAACCTATATTCCTGTAAAGAAAAATTGGAAGAAGGCTTTTTCTGGGCGGTAGATAGAAGTAGCACAAAGTCACTCTCATTTCACAGTGCCGCCAGACTGAATGCTACTAATGAGCTTATAAAACCAGTAGTTCCACTTAGGGAAGATCTGGCAAGTATCTGTGAAAGTTCAGCAATTGTTCCCCTTATGCAGGAAATGGGATCAGACGGCGAGGTGGTCGTCAGCTCTCCAACAAGTATACAGGATGCTTCCCAGTTGTCACTTGCCTCTTGGAACATAGCGGCCCTGTGTTCAGAAATGACATCATTAGACTGGACTGAGTTTATAGAGGCTCACAATATACTCGTCTTCCAAGAAACCTGGGCACTAAATCCAGTTTATCACACTGGGTACTTACATTTTTTTAAACCAGCAATAGGGGGACGAAAAGGTAGACCCTCGGGAGGGCTCACTATTTGGATCAGGCAGAGTCCAAACTACTCAATAGAGGAAATTGTGATCGACACTCCCGATATTATGGCAATTCTGATTTGATTTAACCTCCCCCTCCCCCATTTACTCATAGTCAATGTGTATGCAAGAGGTGAGGTAGGAGGTAAACTATCCAAGACAATCACATTACTTGACAGTTTTTAAGATGAGTTAAGAGGATCACATAATCTGGTGATAGTAGGAGATTTTAACACCACATTTGAGCCGCATGATCAAGAGGATAGTAACCTCAGTGCCGATAAAGATGCCCAAAGGGATATTCCCTTATTAAAACTGACACCTGTTGGGAAGTGGACAGAGACCGCCCTCCAACTCAAAGCATTAACCCCGGAGAGGGGAGTCAGAGCAGTAAATGGCAGAACACCTTCTGACCGGCTCGGTTCCCATACCTATTGCAACGGCATTAGAAGTAGCCGCATTGATTATATTCTCACTAATATTGAAAACTGGCCAATTGTCGCTGACATGGAGATCTGCGTAAGAAACGAGGGTGATTATAATCCCCTCGTGTAAAACCTGATGTTAACCGAACACATGACAGCTCAACCCCATACCTTAGAAAGGGTGACTGCTGATGTCATTCTAACTAATGACATGAGGAGAGTTAAATGGGCAATGATTGTGGAAAGTGAAAGTTCATTGAAGAAAATGAAGGAAGTAGTAAAAAGTTCACACCCAGGACGAACTAAATATCATCATTACCCAAGTCCATGAGGATATTTTCGGTAAGATTAAGAACTTTTTTATTAAAATATGTAAAACTAACAACAGACCTCCACAAAAGCATGATAATTGGTACAACAAAGCCTGTAGCGATGCGTATAAGCATCTTAGTCGATCTATCAGGTCTAAAGACATGGCAATAATTTAAAAGGCACGCAAGGCAAACAAAACAGCACAGACCATAGCTAAAATAGAATGGGACAAGCTTAGATGCCAGGAACTCCAAGAGACAAGCTCAGATAAGAACATGCATGCATTTTGGCAACTGGTGAAATGGGGTAAAGGTGGGAAGAGTCAAGTACCACAAAATCATGTCTCACCTGACCAGTGGGTTTCTTTTTTTGAGGCTCAATTTGCAATAGGGTCGAATGACGGTGATGAGGTCCCCTTCCAAGTCCCCAAGACAGACACAGTAATGTCTTTTACAGCGAGCGAGGTAGAAACTGCCCTGACTGCAGTTCCAAGGGGCAGGGTGCCGGGTCTTGATTGCATCCCGGCAGACCTGTTTGTACACGATAAAGAAAATTGGACCCAGTACGTCCATTTGTTTGCAAACGCGATAGACAGCGGGGCAGCCATCCCCGACTCCTGGAGAGGAGCCGAAATTCTACTTGTATATAAAAAAGTGGACCGTTCTAGCCCTAGCAATTATAGTCCAATTAGTTTAATAGACTCCACACAAAAGATCATGGCCAGGCTAGTGTTAAATAGAATCCAGATACGGATCAATGATTGCAACATACTATCTCCACTACAGGCAGGATTTAGGCCACATGTAAGTACCATTGACCAGGTTTTTTGTTTTGTTATGATTTATTGGCGCGTTGTAATTTCGGGGGGCGGAACTATTTATGCCGCCTTTGTCGATTTAAAAATGGCATTTGATACGGTGCCGCGCAATAAGCTCTGGGCTGTCCTAAATGGTCTGGGGATGCAAACAGAGCTATGGCTGCTTGTAGTCAAATTGCATGAGTCCAACTATGCACAAGTTTGCTGGGGAACGCAGGGCAACACTACCCCCACATTTCCAATATCAAAAGGGGTACGTCAAGGATGTGTCCAGGCTCCCACCCTGTTTTCATTGTTTATAAATGGAGTGGTTAAGTATTTTACAACACACCCGACTGATGCTCCTAAACTAGCAGGCACCAGGGTTCCAATACTGATGTTCGCTGACGCTACCCTAAAAATATCTAGAAACCCAGATGGGGCTGCAGCGAGCATTATATCGCATTGAAGATGTCTGCAGAGAACACGAATTAGTGGTTAATGTGGATAAAACCAAGTTTATGGTTTTGCATAAACATAAAGCAGTCATGGGTAGAGTGGTCGTGAACAACGAGTTATTGGAACAAACGGATGTATTTACTTACCTCGGGATCACTTTAGGCAGGAGGCTAGATTGGAAACCCCAGATAGACCTTCTGGCAATTACACATCACCAACTGGCAGGAGCCCTGTTAAACGAGTACAGGCTCTCTCATACTAAACCAGTAGGCCCTGCACTAACGATTAATAACACCAAGGTCATGGCCTCTACTTTATATAGAGCAGAATTATGGGGATTCAAAAACTTGGCTCCTCTATCCCTGGCACAGAATAAATTTGTGAGGGGCCTCACAGACCTTGCTGAAAAACACCCCATTAAAACCCTTGTATATCAATCTGGGGAGTAACTCACTTGCAGATGCTGCAAGATTTAGACACCTGGGGGCAGATTTACGTTTCCTGACGCATCCCTGCAAATCAGCAGGGATGCGCCAGGAAAGATGCGTGATGTAAGTTTACCGTTACGCCACCACAGATGCGCCGCATCTGCCTGCGTAAGGTTGGCGCAGTGCTAGAGTCGTGCCGCGGGCACGACGCAACTCCAGCACTGTTCCAACCCTGCCTATGTCCAACATAGTGCGTCACGCCTTACGCCTGCTTCAAGCAGGCGCAAGGTTTTGACGCAGCAGGGTCTTTAGTGAGGCGTTCCTGCGCCGGAACGCCCCCCCTGTGCCGGAACGCCCACAGGAAACCTGATGCAGGTTTCATGTGGCGCAGGGCTTTACAACGTGACGCATCTCCCTAGATGTGTCACGTTGTAAATACCCCACAGCATGGCGCTGGCTTTACGCCCCCATTGCGTCACAGAAGTGATGCAACGGTGGCGCAAAAGTGGCGTACGGGGCTTGTAAATCTGCCCCCTGGCATTTTGGCAAAGATTGTGGTCTACCCCAGAATTGTCGCACTATGCCAATGCGCTTAAAGATGTAAGAGAAGCAGACACGTCCCATAAGATCAGTTAGCTAGCCAAGATAAAGTGTTCCCTGGAGGGAATGGGTATGAGTCATCTGTGGGAAGATCCGGTTGGGAACCAGTTTCCACCCAAAAAAGAATTCAAGGAGATATATTGGGCTATGGTTAGAGTGAACAATGCACGATCATCCAAGAACTCAACATTAGTAAACAACTTCCTTGAACACAAGTTTGAACCCACTTACGAAAAATGTTGGGACTACATAACCAAGCCCAGTGATAGGAAACTTTATTATCATCATCATCATCATCAAATCTTTATTTCGGCCGCCAGGGCCATAAAAGAAACACTGTACATCATTACAAAACAATATAAACAATAAAATTTACATTGATACAATTTTAAAATCATCAGCATTAAACTCCTCTATAAAGACTTGATGTATCGCATGCGGGTAAACCACATAGATGTTAAAAATTTTGCCACTGCAAAAACTACTGGAGGGGAGAGGTCCGTTTTCAATATTCTAAAAGCAGGAGCACATTGGCTGAAACCCATGTTTTTAAGAAGGGGCCGAAGCCAATAGTTCCTTGCTCTGCGGTAGGTCGGGCAGAAAAATATGATGTGGAGATCCGTTTCCTCAGGGAGTAAACATATGGGGCATTGAGCAGAATGATTTGTATGTGCCCAGCGTGCTGTATAGGCCCTTAATGGCAGTGTGTTGTATCGCCATTGCATAAATAGTTTCCTCGTTAGGGGGGGACCCATATCATCATAAATAAGCTCTAGATAGAATGTATCTTTAAAACCCAGGAAGTATGCTGTTTGGGAGCCCTCGCGGGCGCTTGAAATGGAGAGACTCAGGTGATACTCATAGTAGGCCTTGGAAAGAGACTCTCGTGAAATCTTTGGGCACGCCTGTGCTGGATATGACCACAGTTCTGGTCTACCAAGTGCTTCGCAGGTACGTTTGATGTAAGTGAACCATGGTATTGAAGTACTTTTGCACAGACGGAGAATCTCCACCAGTTCGGCTCTATATTTCCAGAGTTCCTGAGACGACCAGATTTTACGCCAAAAGGTCAGGGGTTTGAGACCGAGGACCTCTGAAATCGGTCTCAGGCCCAGGTCCAGTCTGAGCGGCATAAGTGGAGTACTAGTTGGTAATGCGGTCAACCGTCTGAGAAAATCATTCTCCGTTGTCTGGAGTTTCTGCCCCAAGGTGTGACCCCATAATTCAGCTCCATATATCACCGATGCTCTTGCTTGGGTTTTATAGATCTGCAAGCGGGGCGCAAACGGCCTATACGTCAAACCCCTCGCCATCCTTGCAATGCCCCCCACAAGCTGGACAAGCTTCATATTCATCTTGGACAAGTGGGGGTCCCACGACATGGACTGGCTTAGGACCACCCCTAGGTATTCAAAAGTTAATACCCGTTCTAGCCTGACTGTTCCAATAGAGGGCGGTGCTCGAGTTCTGGAGGGTGGATTGAAGATCATATATTTCGTTTTTGTGGCATTGATCTCCAATCCCCGGTCTGTACAAAAACGCACAAACCCATCCAGGACTCTCTGGAGACCCATGGGAGATTTAGAGAGCAGCAGGGTATCATCCGCAAACATAATTGCGGGAACCCTGCTGCCATCAAGCTTGGGAGCGTCGGTGTTACTCAGCTGGTTGAGGAAACTAATGACCCCGTTGACAAAGAGGCAAAAGAGAGTGGGTGCGAGAACGCACCCCTGACGGACCCCCCTGTCAACGGGGAAAGCATCAGACAGGGAGCCGTCCCTACCACACCTGACCCTGGCAAAATTTCCATGGTGGAGTCTCTTCAAAATTGATAATATGTCAGCCGGGACCCCTAGGTCCATTAGGACTGCCCACAGCTTGTCCCTTGGGACCAAATCAAAGGCGGCCCGTAAATCCACGAAAATCGTGAATAAACTGCCACCCTCAAGAAGGACCGTTTTCCAGTAAATAAGGTGCAAACGGAAAATTTGGTCAGTTGTCGAGATCCCCTTTGGAACCCTGCCTGGTATGGGCTCATAATCTCGTTAGCTTCGATCCAGTCCTGAAGGCGATTCAGAATGAGTCTACCAAAGATCTTCTGGGAGACGTCGATTAAGCTAATAGGTCTGTAGTTGGCCGGGAGCAGAGGCGAACCTTTCTTAAAGATTGGGACAATCTCTGCGCCCAGCCAAGTACCAGGGATAGCCATGCCTTCGAGGATGGAATTAAAAAGGATCGTAAGATAGGGCGCCCAAACATCCGGCTCCTGTTTAAATAGGTCACCTGGGATGCCATCCAACCCAGGTGCCTTCCCGGATGCCAGGGCAGCTACAGCCACACGCACCTCATCGACTTTAAGAGGGACCACCAGCCCTTCTTGATCTAAAATGGAGATGGTACTATTTAGGGCATCCTGTGGCGATTGGTAAAGGGACTGATAATGGTCTTGCCAGACTTTTGGTGAAATATTGGAAAGTGTGGCCGGGGCCAGTTCCTCTAGGCCAGAGTTGACACAGCACCAAAATTTGCGCGAGTCAGCTCTGGCTAAGAAGGTAGTCAATCTTTCCCACTTATCATGCTCCCATTCCCCTTTGGCATTAGTAATTAGGGTTTTATAAGCTACTCTTCTTGCCCTAATATCCTCTTTGTCCTTGCCCATTTTAATGGAAAGTAAGAGGTCGGTTTTTGCCTTTCGGCAAGCTTTATTGTACCACAAGGGGAGGGGGCTTTTCCTACCATGACTGTTTATTTTTTGGGTTAGGCACTCTGAAAGATGTTTAACCAGATCTTCATGGATCTGCCCAAGTTGCATAAAAATGGTCTGGGGAACTCCTTCAAATCTAAGTGCCTCAAGCTTTTCAAAAATAGGAATGACCTGTGCGTAAAGTAGAGGGACCTTCTCTTGGTGTGAGACTAGATGTTCCCATTTAACTCTACGCCTGTTATTGGCGAGAGCCAAGAGGTTCTCCTCTGCAGTCCCCAGAGTACCTCTCGAGTCCAGTCCTGGATGGTCATAGACTAGTTCGAGGGCGTTATGATCACTATCCTGTCTAGATAGAACACTAAAGTCCCTTGCGCGTGTCCATGAAGAGAGGGGGACCATGACATAGTCTATGCGAGATTCGCAGCCCTTTCGGTTAAATGTACAACTAGAAGGGATATCCGACTTTAGCCTACCATTACAAGCTCTAAGGCCAAATTTCAGGGACAGAGAAGTAATTTGTAAAACTAAAGGGGAGCAAGCTCTTACGGCTGGAGCCTGCGTAGGGGGAATGGACCACAGGAGATCTTCTTCCGAGGACAGCCCCTCTAATATGCCTGGAAGTGGCTCGTAATGACAATTTAAATCGCCACCAATGATAAAGGGGATGTCCTCGGGAATTGTTTCCAAGACCGTCGCTAATTTTGCAATAGTGGGCGATTCCTGTGCGATGCTCACTGGCCGTGCATAAATATTGACCAGGAGCAGATTATGGGAGTTAGGCCATTCCAGCAATACAGCTAGAATGTCTTCTGAATCGGTTGGAAAAATAGTGGCCTTACAGCCCAGATCTATAGCCACCCAAATGGCTAGACCGCCGGACGGGCGGCCCCTCCCTCCCCAGGTCGCATGTACTGAGAATGTGGCGAAGCCGGATTGTGGGACCTCTTCTCTTGCCCAGGTCTCCTGGAGGAGGCAGATATCTTTGCCCCCTATAAAGGAGCTCCAGGCCGGGTTGGACCATTTGTTGGCTAGCCCCGCAACATTCCAGGATAGAATCTTTAGGGGAAACAGAGCAGCCGTCACGTTTTGAGATTCTGGGCTGCATGGCTGGTCTGGACATGGCTCCAGATGCAGATCAGAAGACAAACTAGGGATTTGAGCATTGCTACCCATAACCAAGGTGGGCGGAGAATAGGTAGTCCCCTCTCGACCATCTGCATTTTGGAGATTAAAATGGTGCTCCTGTGCGATTAAAATATCAAAAGGCAGGGGGGAGATGGGAAAAATCTGATGCGAGGCTGCACCACCCCCCCGAGTGGGTGGTCAATCCACCATGTCTAGAGGGCTAAACCTGTTGTATGTACGTGGGTAGTCGTAACATGGGGGGACGACAGAAGAGAAGTCCCTACTAAACCCTGGGCCGCCCCGCTTCCCTCCCCTGCCAACCAGTGTCCATCGTTCTTGCTCCTGGGCCAACAGTATATTCGGATAGAAAAATGTAAGAGGCTGGGGTTGGATCAGGGATCCCTGGGTGTTGTGGGGCCAGTTACAAATATGTGCCACCGTCCGTGGATCACGGAAGTTGATCAGTACACAGTCTCCCTTAGTAAGTTTGGTGGTAGTCCCCAACCATGGCACCCTCCTCACCATTAGAACCTCGCTATGAATACCCTGGGGTAGAGGTCTGTTTTGAGAGAGCCAGTGGATGACCTTGTTTTTCAGGGCATCCACTGGCTCCTTGGCAAAAGGGCGGAGTTCCGGAATACCAGTTAAAACAACAATATATGGAGCAGCCTCCGGGGGCAGATGAATTGGGCCACAGCCAGTGTCAGTACCTCGTGTCCCTAGTGTAGGATCAAATGTCGGCCCTCGAGAGTTGGAATCAGGAGGACAAGGTGTGGGCAAAAGTTCAGGTATGTGCGGGGTGGATGCAATTTGGACGCCTAGCTGAACGGACTTGGGCGGAGAACAGATTTCCTTCTCACATGGAATTTGGGGATTGCTTACATGGTGCTTCGCTAGTCTGGGTATTTCTAAGAGTGATTGAATTCCCTTCTGAAGATTCACTAAAGAAGCTTCCACTAAAGCCAAGCGATCCATCAGTGGCAAAAGTAGGTTCTTCAGGAGAGAACTAAGATCAGAAGTGAAATGGCCAGCCCCACACGAGATAGGATTATGTCCCTGAGATATAGGGGCGGATATATCTATGGGATCTGACCCTGTTTTGGTTAAACTTGATTGATTGGGTGCGATCCTCATGTTGGGCTTAGAGATCTTGGACTTTTGCCCTTTATTATTTTGTACATTTCTTTTCCTCTTCGAGATTGCGCCCTCTCGCTCTCCCTGACCGGATGGTTTAATTGGGGGATTGCTACAGTGAGTGTTAGTCTGTTCTAGGATTAGAGGGGGCCTTGGTGGTGGAAGGGAGGGGAGACTAAGTTCAGTTGAAGCTGAAATGTCAGAGTCGATGTCAAAAATAGGTGGGATAACTGGCTCAGGGATGCCAGAATCTGGAGCAACAGAAGCTACATTAGAATCCTGCGCATGAGGTGGAGATAGAGCCTGAGCAAGGGGACCCAATGAGGATCTCCTTACCCAGTCAATCTCCTGGGAGATGCGTCTTTCCAGGACATTAATCTCATCGATGAGCAGAGAGCCCGCCTTGGCGAAGTACATATCTAAAGTGCCAGAGGCAGCTCCGGCAGCGAGGGCAGATTTGCTTCTAGTTTCCCTGGCAGACATGGGTGCGGTCAGGTCAGGCAAAGAGCCTTGGAGGCCCCTTAGTAAAAACAATCAATAACAGTAATGGGGCCCTGGGCCTGGCTCGCCCGTTCTCGAACGGCCTCAAACGGCCAGCTCTTTGCCCGGTCTTAGCCCCGGACTACGACCCGCACGCGTCCCGCTATCGCGGTAGTTGGCGTGACTGAAATTGAAGAGAGGGGAGGAGCCGGGAAGAGGCGCCAGGTGCGATGACCAAGAGCACCCTGGGCCTCGCAGTCCCAGCCGCGGGAGTCAGCCTTCTCTGGGTAAAAGTCACAAGGGTCCCGATGTCCCCGATGTCCCTCCGACGATGGAAAGCTCCACAGCAGCAACCAGGTAAAGTCCGCGCCTGGGAAGTGGGAACGGCTGGCAAGATGTCGAGAGGCCTACTTCGGTAGTGTCGGCCTAGTTCAGGGTCGGCACCCTTCCTGTTAAATTCTTTACTAAAAATTGGCACAATATGTCTGACAGCAAATGTCCACATTGCAATGAGCTGGATGAAACAGTTCTGCACATACTATTTGTATGCCCCGCCTACAAATCACCACGGAGCAAATGGCTAAAACCAATTTGCTTTAATATGGGTACTAGGTGAAGTGCAACCGCTTTACGAATACTGAAAACCAACACTCAGGAACCTATAGTGATTGCATTAGCAAAATTCCTAGGAAGGACGAGGAGAATACAATCTGCTTTTATTAGCTAAAACAAAAAAAATAAGTAAAGTGACTGCTGACAGTGAATATTTTTAAAAGAACATATTCCAAGATGAATTCTTGTTGTTATGTACATAATTGAAAGATTGACTCACGTGTACCTATGTAAATATTTTATGTTTCATATGTTTTTAGCATTTGTATGATATAAAAATGTAACTACTTTTTAGGGTCTGTACATTACATTAGTGGTTTTATATCCTTTTTTAAGACAAATATACAATAGTGGTCCTTCTCTGACCATGATGTTAAGATTTTAAGATTTTTAGAGTGTAATTAGATGTTAACGAACAATGTATACACTATGTTACTGTACATGTAATGTGTCTTTTATGATCACTGATCGAAATAAAGACTTACAAATCAAATCGAAAATCGCTTTTCCTATGGAAACATTGGTCCTAACTATAACCACCTACTGGCGTCCGCCAGTGGGTACTATATATATATATTCTGGACATATGAGACGAGCATCCCACAGGTAAATACATAGCAGTTAGATAGCTCAGGGTATTGCACACATGTACGCTAGGGTGATCTGTGTACAACTCGCAAGCATCTTAAATCCCAGAAGGGGAAATCCGCCTTTCATTCTTCCCAAGACAAAAAATGCATGTCAAAGAGGCGGGCACTAAATGCACCCGTTATTTAAGTAACAACAGCTAACCCATTTAGTGATGTATGTTCATGGTTGTGAATGACTGTTATCTTATCTGCACTCACGATTATAAGAAACGGCCAGAATTCTCTGCATTAATATATCGTGATATTGAGAGGACAAAGCCCGATCGCGCCTCGTGTGACTGGAGGTCACGGGTCGTAACGTATGGTTTTGCGTTTTGTGTCTCAGGGGGATATTAATGACACTGAGCGTGAATGGTGATCAATGAGCCGAAGCGGTAATACGAAAGCTGATGAATGGGCAGCTCTTAGACTGTAACAAAGAAACCATGAAGGAGTCAACAAGCCATTGACAAACCACCAGGGCTGTTCTCTTGCGTGGAAATGTCAATGAAAGCCACTTTTGTGAAATCTAATAGGAACACGCGTGTTTAATGAGAGCACAGTCACTCGGGGAAAGAATAATTTAAGAATACATGGTTCATAGTTACAGGTTATTATTATGGAAACCCGATTGAAAATAAAAATATCTAGAAGGAAATAGACCCCAGCCCCCAGAATAGGGTGGTGGCGGAAGTGTGAATGGATATTGTTTTCAGGACACACCACTACTACAGCAGCTCGCTCCCCACAAGGCTCGCCCTAGCAGGTGCACCGTGTGTGAGGTGCACCCCTGCGTACCCCTCGAGGCAAGGTTGCGGCTGTTCCCCGCGAGAGACACCGGTGTTACGGGTACACCGGCCTGCGCCCAGTCCGGGAGTCGTCTATTCCAATTGTCCTTCTTTAGACTGGACAGTCTCAATTTCGAGAACCAGAATACTTCCTTTTGATGCGTTCACCTTCTTCTTCCCTATTATCCAATTATTCCGGTTTAGACTTGAACCTACACATCTTTCTGAATCCTCACGGACCTCTTCTGATGGTAGCAACGTAGAGAAGATAATGACATTGACTAATGTGCTGCGAGGAGGACAAATATATCAGTAAAATAATGGCACCCAGTGGTCTTTTGGTGATCTGCAGTAGTCGGCAGAAGTTATTTTTTGCATATTTATACAGCGCGAACTCGACCTGAAGGTATTGGAGCGCTTTTTTGTTTTTTGCATATTTATATAGCGCGAACTCGACCCGCTTTACATAGCACCGTATTTACATGACACATTCAGGCACGGGGAGATTAAGTGATTTGCCCAGAACCACAGGCTGTGGACGCGACCTCGAGGCTCGAACACTGGTTTCCTACACCAGAGGCGGCAGCGCAGCCGACGGACCACATCCTTTGTTTTACGCTCAGTGGCTGAAGAGACAATTATATTCACTGGTGTTCCGAAGGAGTGGTGTACCACTTACACCAGGGGCGTCGAACGTATGTGCAGGTTCCTCTGATACTTGCTAGATAGTCAGGATCAGGAGGATACCTACGGCGTCGTAACAAGCTCTATTTAGATACTCCATGTAGGCATTTGTATGCTTTGGATGTACTGAAAATATGGTATAGATTCGAACCTTCTAAACTTATGCTTTACACACATGAGTTACACTAAGTGGCCGACTTGAGCGTGGTTTTGGTGGTTTAGGAATCAATAATCAGAATTTAGGGTGCCATACTGCCATTGACATCTGATGGCAAGTTGAAGAATGGCACATGCTGGGGCAATGCATGGTAGCAACATTGGAGCAGTAGCGCAACCTAGTGGCTAATTAGAGTATGGGTTGGCTGCAGTCCTGAAAGGAGATTTCAGCAAGACTGCCACAACAGTGCCAGAGCGACCGACCTGGCAGACTATAACATTAGCTGAGGCCATCGAAAGAAAAGGCAGACACCGCTGTAAAGTTCACTCAAAGTGACCAGTCAGAATGTGACCATGTTTGGGGTTTGAAGAAAATAGACAGCGGTGCAACCAAGGTGGGCCACCTTTCCAAAAGAAAAATACTGGCCATTTGTTCATGTTCTAAAAGTCTGCAAAGGCCCGAACTTTACTGGAACTTCATTTAAAATCGTCTGTATTCATCTGTAACATGATTTTTCTGTTTTTGATCACTTAATTTACCAGTCAGGAAGGATTAAGCAGCTCTAGGGTACGTTTTAAAGTGCTTTCCTCTTATGTTTGCTGTTTGAAACATGTAGAAATAAGGGGGGAGATTATCGCCTTTAGGTGACTTTCGAAATGTTGGTACTGGCCGGGCCATTAAGATAACGCTCATGCCGGTAGGTGCAACAGTTCCACAGTCAGAGTGGAAACTGAAAATGAAGACCAGCGTCAATGATGTTGCTTTTGGTTTGGCCGCTTGCAGTGCAGCACATCGTTGCTGAGGATAGAGATCTCCATTGCTGTGTCTCTTCATAGCTCGGACTGTAACTTATTAGTATATTGAAGCAATACCTCGGCGCATAGAAATGTGGCCCATCTGCACCACAATCTAACTACCCAACAGCCGATTCAGGCAAGGAGCAGCACGCTCCAGCGCCCACTAAGGTTTATAGAAACCTTAACTGCAAGCGGCCAAGCCAAAAGCAACATCATTGACGCTGGTCTTCCTTGTCAGTTTCCACTCTAATCTGCCATATGTGATACCCCTATGTCCTCAATTGGGGCACTAAAAACCAGGCAAATGTTATAAATTTAGCCCTGAAGATGATCCCGTTAATCAATGAGCTTGGGATCGAAATGTCGACTTTTTAAAAAATAGTGCCACAAATATCCATTGTGCTTACTCGTTGTGGTCTCTATTTTGTCAAACTTGCTACAACTTCATTTATGCCTGCAAGTTGCTACAGCTCTCAGTTTTTGCCTGTAACTGTTTGTATTAAACTGTCTGCATTGTTATTCCCTTTTCCCCCCCGCACGTTCCCCATGTTGTAGGGTGCAGGATTGTGCCCCATGATAAATGTAGTGTTTTCATTATCCTTGACCGTATCCTTGAGTATCTGATGAATAAAAAATCCCCTGTCCGGCTGGACATCGGATGTGTATAGTAACCCATTGTGGTCTATATTTAATTTTATGTAAAATTTAGTGTCTGCTCAGGACCATTGTTTTCTACATATATAATTGATACCCGTGGTCCTTAGCCATTTTTCGGGTTCCCTTGTTTGTATAAAATACAGTTCCACAGACTGGCTGCTATGGCACTGGCTGAATACCAGGAGGGAACAGAGTAGCAATTGAGAAGCAACCATCCCCAAATGGTGAGGGAGACTCACATCGCTGAAGAAGTGACACGAAATGACAAGTCAGGATATGCCACCAGAAAGGTACTGGTGGCAGCAGAGACACACCAGTCAGAGCATGAAAACACTCAAAACTTGAAGAAGATAGTCACAGTCATGTGGGTGTTCACAAACTATCAATGCAAACCATGCCTCTAACCTGGTGCTCCCTGTCCTTGCATGGGATTTACTACTTTGTCATTCTATGCAGGAGGGACATACAATGATCCAGTAAGACCTTTCGCCCTTGACAGGTATTCTTTTGGTAATAGATGTCAGGTGTAAACTGAGCTTTAATGGTGATAAACATAGATTTTCATCTGTAAATCGCTTTGTGAATCAGGCCCAATGTATTTTTACAAAATACCTAGATATATACTAAAACAGTGTTTCCCAAACGGTGGGTTACGACGCACTGTCGGGTCGCAAACCCATTTTTGGTGGGTCGTGAAAGTCCAAGCAATAAATAAAGATTCCTTTAAATTCTGTATTTATCTTGTCACATTTGCCGTGCTTCAAAGACAGAGGTCAAATTTCAGGCCATGTCTTCAGACAAAATGTTGTTTATCTTTTTAACATGGGGACTGGTGTTTAAAACTCCTCTAACTTTGCAGTCAGAAAAGAAAAGTAAAGTGAATTATGGGACATTCTTTCTGTGGGTACAGGAAGTGTGAAAGGGAAGGCTGTAGGATGTCATTTTTTGTAACCTACAAGAAAATGAAAAAAAAATGTAAATTAACTGTACACATTCAGCAGTTAGGAAAGCAAAAATGAAACACATTTTTTGTCATTCTGATGTGTGATGGAAACAAAGAATTTAATATGATCAAAATGATTCAAGGCACTTCACTTGGTGATGCACAAATTATAAATATTCACTGAAACTCGATTTCCACATATTATTGTTTGAGTGCAATATTGTTTTAGCAGTAAATTGTATGTCCGTGCATGTTTAGTGGCCATTTCAATGGAAAACATGCTGTCTGTACACGAAACTGCGCTTTCACCAGTGGCTGGGGTCTCTTCATTACATGCCCCAGCCTCACTTGCAGCAAGGAGGAGCCGCCGATGCTCGTTCCATGCAAGGAGGCACTTAAATGACGCACCGTGTCCCCGCAGAGACGGAGACTTTGACCAGTGTCTGGGGCTCTTCATTACATGCCCCATCCTCAATTTGCTGCAACAAGGCCTCGCCAGGAGGTGGTTAAACAATGCTCTGTGTCCCTGCAGCATAGGACGAGCAGGGGACACACTTGGGCGCATGCTCAGGCAAAGTGCAGGCCAAGATCGGGCCTGTCGGCACCAGTCTACGGCCAGTGGAGGCTGGGCTGGGCCACCCCTTTTGGCTCCATCCTGTAGGGGACTCATTGAGGTACTGTGCAATCACCATTTCATTTCTTTTCCTGTTTTTGGATGGATGGTACACCTTTAACTCATTGAACCATGGGTAAAAGAAAAGTCATTCCTCCTGTAAGGCTGGTGACTCCACGCTAGATGGCTAAATTAGAAACGCAGTAGGACCCCTAACAAAGAAATAGAGAGCGTGGAACAGCAACTATCTGCCTCAGTAGCTTTGGCCTCCGATACTTTCACGCCCTCTGAGTCAAACGCTCAATTTCCCAATGTGATTACTTGTGACTTTCATCAAGCCACATTAGATGCCCCTCCCATGTCTGGTGTGCATAGCCGCAGACAGGGACAGGATACCCAGCCTATCATTATTAGTATCGACTCATGAAAGAGCCCCTAACGGAGGACCTCCAACCAAAAGAAAAAGGTGCCAAGGGGGGTAAAAAAAGGGCCTCCTCCCACTTCCCACTGCGTCTTGATCAGACACTGATGATGTTAGTCACCTAGCCCACAGTAACATGCTCCTTTCAGTAGCCTTGACCATCTTCCAGGATAAACATTTTCAGAATGTTAGGGGTCTAATGCAAGTGCTGCTTCTACTAAGTGATTGGAAACAATTGAAGAACGTCTGCTTAGTATAAGGGCTACAAGAACCAACATTCTGGACGCCCATTTATCCCAGTCTTTGCCTGTGCCAGGGCGAGCGCAATTGGTTGCCCCTATGCATAAAGGTGGCCCAGGACCTTCTACAAGTGAGACTACCAGCAGCAATTCTTATAAGGGCACTACTGCGTCAGATCACACCAGTCATATATCCAAATCGAATCATATAAATGGTACATTGCCATCAACACCTCTATTGCCCATGGCTAGTAGACAATGGCAATTCACATCACCAGCTACCAAGAGGTGGCGGTCGCCTAACCGTGAGCTAAGAAAATTAGATAATACATCTATAGTAGGCGACTCAGAGGCCAGACTTACAGGGCGTGAATACACGTTCACAATGGCTAACTTGAAAGAATTGGGCCATTTGATGATTATACATTGAACATCATCGGAGTATGTAAACAAATTCTCCGCCGTGCAACCCAGATGGAGTGCGACCCAAATAGTGAGACCGCCCGAGGGTCTTCCTTTCCCTCCCCACCTAGCAGGAACATGGTATGTGGCAAATTCCACTCTGAAATGTTCTTCCCTGGCCCAGGTCTCCTGGAAAAGACATATATCGTATTGGTCCACCAGGGCCCCCACTCTGTGCAGTGTAATATATGCGTCAAACCTGCCACATTCCAAGATAAAATTTTCAATGGCTTCAGAGGAATAACACTATTATCGATTGGATCACTACCAGTTACATCACCACCAATTACATTGCTGCCCACATGTGCTTTTCCTACGATATTCAGTTCTGGGATCTGTACTATGGAAGGCAGCACTTTTCTCCACGGTACCTCGGATGTCAGCAACAAGTTGGACACCTGCAATTGGATAGCAGGGTCCTTGAGCGTGGTAAATGAACCAGTGCTAAAGGGCTCCGGTATTCCATCTGAGTTTAAAAAACTCTTATATAGGGTGGGGCAGGAAGTATTCAACTTGGTGTACCGTTGTCAATCCACCCTTTCCAAGTTGCTAGACCGGTTATGCATGGGTACAATACACTGATCAACTAATCGCCCCTGCCATCCCCTGTCTGACTTTCCTCTTCCAGGATGTGTTACCCAAGGCCATCCACCTCCACGATCTAGTGATTTAGGATAGAAGAATGACACAGGAAGGGAATGGATGGTTGACCCACTGATATTATGACTCCAACTACAAATATGCTCCACAGTACGGGGATCCCTAAAATTAATCAGCACGCAATCACCTGTGATAGATTTGGGTCTGCAGCCCACCCAAGAAACCCTACGTACCATCAAAATCTCACTAGTAATATGGAGGGGTAATGGTCTGTTAATAGTAAGCCAATCAGTTACTTTATTATTTAATGATGCAAACGATTCCTGAGTTGGGTTAGTTATCTCAGGGATCCCCGCCAGTACAACCAGATATGGACTAGTTTCGGGCGGTAAATCAATTCCAGTGGCCCCCTGAGGACCCACCTAAGCCGGTGTCTACCTAGCTAAGTATTGGGGTAATAGGGGCGTGGGATCGGCCCTTGTTGGAATTTGGACTTTATTGACATTTGAGGAGGGCAGCTCTAATTGGGGCTGAGTATAATCTAAACCAGCTCCTTGAAGCACAGGATTAGTTACAATATTATCCACTCGTGGACCAGTTGACTTTGTGTCGGCCAGAATGCCACGTGTAGCAAGTTCTAGTTGAGAAAGCTGGTACTCAATTCGGCCAAGTCTCACTTGTAGTGGTCCAAGTGTAGATCTCCATAGGGCGGCCAGTTTTGTAAGCAAAAGATCCTCTGTCGTTAATATTCCACTGGTGGGCTGAGCGGCATCAGCCTCCTTCGACCCTGGGCTCGATACGGTTGATGTTGACGGGCCATGCCTGGTCGAGTCGCTAAGGACATTGCACCCATTGGTGGCTGGTGTTGCAACGCTATCGCCCGACCCTTTGACCAATTTCCCCTTCCTAGTACGAGATAAATTTGTGGCTATATACTTCCTCTTGGATTTTGACTTGGCACCTATGTGACTCTCCCTAGGGTTCCGGATTCCTAGGTTCTCCGCAGAGCTGGCCAGAGTAGGGGCATCATTATCCGTTAAGGGCTCCGTTGTTTTTGAACTCAGGACTGATACTGTAATCTCATTGTCTTGGGAAGAGGGAGAGGTTTGGACAAATGCCTGGGCAAGAGTCAAATTAGTGCAGCCGTCGTGCTCCGGTGTGCGCGCGGCGGCAAAGTGACCCATTGAAGAGCGTTTGGCCATAACAAGATCTTGCGACACTCGTCGCTCCATAAGGGTTATCCCCTGATCAATCACTGAATTGGCCCTAGTAATAAAATTATCCAGAGTTTCTGTTAATTGGCCTCTAGCAGCTGAAGTTTTGTTCCTCAAATCGTGAGCCATAGTGATACTAGTGAGAAATGTTCGCTCGATTAGTTCTCAGGCTCTGCAAAATATAGAGTACGTACTTACATCAAAGAAAAGAGGGAAGGCCCGGTCCGGTCTTTCTCGGTCTAGAACGGGCTAAAACGGGCCCGCCCTTGGCCCGGGCTTCGCCCAGCGTGCGCCCGTGCGCGTCCCGCAAAGCGGGGAAAGAAAAGATATATATACCCGTAGGCAAAGGGCGGAGACACAGGGAAGAGGACACAGCTGTGCTGAGAACCGGGCTGCTGGTCCTCGCAGTCCCGTGTGCTTCAACAATCCACAAACACCAGGCAAATCCAACTGCTGCGAGCGGCTCCCGCGAAGCGTGGGCCGCGAGCAGTATGAAGCTGCAGGCAGAGGGCGGAGACACAGGGAAGAGGACACAGCTGTGCTGAGAACTGGGCTGCTGGTCCTCGCAGTCCCGTGTGCTTCAACAATCCACAAACACCAGGCAAATCCAAATGCTGCGAGCGGCACCCGCGAAGCGGGGACAGCGAGCAGTATTAAGCTGCAGGCAGAGGGCGGAGACACAGGGAAGAGGACACAACTGTGCTGAGAACCGGGCTGCTGGTCCTCTCAGTCCCGTGTGCTTCAACAATCCACAAACACCAGGCAAATCTAACTGCTGCGAGCGGCTCCCGCGAAGCGGGGCCCGCGAGCAGTCTTAAGCTGCAGGCAGAGGGCGGAGACACAGGGAAGAGGACACAGCTGTGCTGAGAACCGGGCTGCTGGTCCTCGCAGTCCCGTGTGCTTCAACAATCCACAAACACCAGGCAAATTCAACTGCTGCGAGCGGCACCCCATGTGCTGCCTGCAGTAAGAGAAACTCATTAATGAAAATAGTGCTAAAAAACTAAAGAAGGTGTACCATATAACACCCGATGTAAAAGGGCCAGTCCCCATGGGAGGTTACAAATGAAGACAAGGTGGTTTTAAGGAAGGACTAACAAACCTACTAAGGAATCGGAAGCCAGCATTTACGAAGAACAATGACACAAGTCAATGGCAAATATGGGCGGAGAGTGGGCGGGGCTTCTATTCCATACTTCACTATAACAAGCCTCGCAGAGCTTCTAGGCTCGACCTAAAAACAGGCATGATCGCAGAATGTGTGAAGAGTTGAGGAAACTGACAGTTGCTTTCCACATTTCCATTACCCCAAACCTCCCCCCCGCCGAGAACGTTGTCAGTACTATTTATCTTGGCTTAATAACATCTAATACCATTATGTCTTGACCAGATTTAGAGCTGGTACGGTCCACCATTTGGTCGCTTTCCCTAATATAAAGACTAGTCCCTCAGACATGATGCTCTGCCCGTGTAATGGTTCGACTAAGCAAAGCACTCAGCACTTTATGCTGTTCTGTGACTTTTATAAAAATCTTTGGTGTAATTATCTTAAACCAAATTTTTCTTGCTCAGCATATTCGAAATTATAAAAATGCAATGAAACACCTGCATGCACTTGGGGATGGATTTGTGTGTTTTAATGCTGCTCTTTTTACAAGTAAGTCTATACACCAAAGGAGGAGTACTGTGTGTTAGATATTACAAAAGAATGAACTTGGTTGTCTTTTAATAGTTGCTTTTGGGCCGTCTTTTTAATATCTATATTTTTATTTTGTGCTGCATATTTAATACAAGTACTTTTCATGGCTGTTTTTAAACTTGCCGAATAAAGTGTTTGGACCGAACCGACAGTGCACTACCGCATGATGCTTTGGGTACATTAAAAAATGTCCTCCCTCATGTTCATTAAAGGTAGGCCAGTCATAAACGTTTGGCGTTCCAAAAATTGGGTTGTGGTTCTATAACGTTTGGGAAGCACTGAACTATAATATGATAACTTCTCGTCTGAAGTATCCACAGGTTTAAAAAGAGCATCAGCTTTACATTTATTCCTTATTTACTGCAATACATATAACTAACAGTATAGTGGCAAAAAATAAGCATGTCTGAAATAGTGTAAGTGGTTGGGTTTCTCTCTTAGAATGCACATATACTAGCTGTAAGAACCCCTCAATGGAGCCCTGCTCAAAAAGTATCGTTCAGGGTTGATCAACTGCAGAGATTACTGATGAAGGAAAAACCACCACATTGATTGCCAGATTCACAGGAAATTGGAGATTCACTTCTATGTTTTTCTTCATACTTTTGGAGAAAATTTCAATTTTTTTTAAATTCAGGAAGTTTTCAAGGAGTATGCCTGGCCAGCAGAGACAGTCGCAGGTTCTCAGGAGTATTCCTGGAAACCTTTTCTGAAATTCTATTTACTGACATATGAAGTAGTTTGCACGTATACAAATTTACAGTGTACATTGCTGTTTACTGCAAGGGGGAACTTCTTGCCTGAGTGCCATTGCCGTGTGTACATTTTTTTATGTGGAAGAACCCCTTCTCCAACACGCCCAACTAACTTTTGGTGGTCTTCCTGTCCCATATTCTCCCTTGAAATGGATGTCCTACTGATGTACTCCTGCCCTTTACAGGACTAAGGGGCATATTTACAAACTGATGGTGCAGTGTGTTGGCCTATAATTACAATGCCATGCTAAGCCACCCTGTGTGGCTCTTCATGGCCTTGTAAATATGGCCCCCTTTCATGCATTACTGTACATGAATGGGGAGGTCCATAGGTGTTGCTGTGGGTATTCCTAAGCAACACCCATTGATTCTGACGCATTCCCAGATTTACAAGGTTTTGTAAACCTAGGAATGCGTCAGATTCTAACGCCCCCCCAGGGCAGGGGAGGAGTAAATAAATACCTTTATTTCTACTTGTTTTTTCCTCCTTCTATGTGTGCTGTGTTCTACGGCACACATAGAAGGAGGAAAACGCCATTAATTATTGTTTTTGTGCAGGAAGGTGTCCCTTCATGCACAAAAGCAATCAATCATCCCTGCAACCCAGGCACCCTTGCACCATGGTGTAAGGGGGCCTGTGTTGGTGCTAGACAGCCTATTGAGTGCCAGTACAGAGGAAAGCACAGGCATGCGTTGTATTGTTGTAAATACGACGCATCCCAGCACTTTCCTAATGAAGCAGCTGAGCGCAGCAAGATGGCTTGCAGCTCCACGCTGGATCATTATCTTGTAAATATGCCCCTACATTTCCAACCATTTTCAGAGTTGGTGAGCATAAAGAAAAACAACTTTGTGTATACTCACAAATGTTTGTGGGGTTTCCCAAGTGTTTAGTGCATTTTCGCCTGAAACATTCATTCTCTGCCCTGGAGGAAAGACTTACTCACATGAGAATAGACATATGAGTACATGGTTTACCAGCATACAAGCACATTTTGTGTGTTTCACATGCGACTTTACAACTGCCAAAGGCTATTAGTGCCCGTAAGTTGTTTTACACATGCACAGATAGAATTAAGTCAAAGTTATTGCAGCAGGGGTTACTCAGCAATTGTGGCTGTCTGTACAATGGCTGGCGTGAATATGGGATGGAACCTTCAGTCGAAATTCTGCCAAATTCTGCTGGGAGATACTCCCCATCATGTTACCAATGCCACCCTATCATTTTCTTTACAAACATTCTAGTACCCCTTTTTATGAAAGTGTATTACAAATATAGTTTCACCACAAATTTCACCACAGATCATCTAAAACATACTCTTTCTCTATAACAGACCATTCTGAGGGACACAGACATCCCTGAAAAGACATCCCTCATATAAACCTTTTCCTCTCCCTTTGGTGCTTAACTAATGTTGGCTCCTTCTGCAGAACTCGATCAGATAGACTTTGTCTCCAGATGAAACGGAGAAGAACTCAACCGATAGACAACCAGATGGAGGCCTGTCACAGACCCTGCGACCCACAGGGCAGCTTCTCCAATATGGTGGAGGAGCGTTGCCCCCCTGCCAGCATCCTCCGAAACATGAAAAATAAAAAAACAGGACCCTGTGCCCTCGTAAGAGGAGAGGAGCAGACGAGCGCGACGTGATGGAGGAGGGCAGAAGCTAAGTTATTTTTTATATTTATCTCCCTCTTTCCTCCCCTCCACCCGGCCCTCCACCCGCCTCGGCCACGGCTGTCTACCAGGATGCACACCATTTGTTATTTTCTGTTGTTGGATGGGTCAATCCGTTCACGTTAGTTCATCTTTATTATCTGCAGTCTTTAAAAAAAGTAACAAAAACAAAAATATAATATTTGCTTTCAAGTAAAAAAAAGAAAACATGGCAAAAAGAAAATGTCATTTTTAGGTCTCGCCCGATCCAGCGCTTGCGCTGATCTGGCCGAGACATTTTGTATACAGGCTTTTCAAAGTGCTGCCGTGGCCTAAAGCTTCAGTGCACGTGAACGTGCACGCGCGCAGCACCATGTGTCTTTCCTCCGTAGCACGCGATCGTAATCGCGATCGCGATCACTTCACTTTCGCGGGCCGCGTCACTTTCGCGCCTGCGTTGCCAAAGCTTGTGTATCTTAATGCTTTTGTTATTTAAAATGCAATAGGCCTCGCCTTTTATTAAGTTAAAGCCATTTGCTTTGCTAATAGCAAAGGAAATGGCTTTAACTTAATAAAGGCGAGGCTTATTGCATTTTTTATGTCTTCCTACGTGGCTTATATTTAGCACAGTGCCCACATTTATTAATTAATTTAGGTGCAAGCATAACTTGTGTGGCGGCGCTCACTTTCATTTATTTTTGTTATGGGTTGGGGTGCCATGCTATATATTTAGCACTGTGCCCGCTTTTATTTATTTATGTAGCTGCGCGTTTGCCACATGCTTTTGATGTATATAAGTTCCAAAGAATAGAATGTTTTAAGTCCTTGTGTTTTACTGAGCAGCGTGTATGAAGTGCTTCGAGCACAGACAGACAACGGGTGCCTTTAGCCTCCAACACCTGCAATCTATAACCTTTCACTAGCATAGCGCCAAGACGCCGTCAGCTCCCTATCTTCTAAAGAATATCTGTATCTGTTTGTACTGGGCAGCGGGGCTATGCTAGATTGGTATCGGTTCATCCAGGTGACTCTTGTTTACAATGGCATCACCACAGTTTAGCTTTAAACATCCAGTGAGTGCCACAATTGTACCAAAAGTAAATAAATAGGAAAAAAACATCCGGCGGCTTGACAAGAAGCATGCAGATTTGCTTTTGCTGCAACTTTTCCTGTCTTTTAAATGGCTTGCGCTATTTTGGTACTACGAAAACATGAAAACTCCACCCCTCACCTAAGTGCAAATACTAAATTGCTTTACTCCTAATTGGTAGTCTTCTAGCACCGCCCATCCTCGGAACTTCCGCACACTCAGCATAGGCTTATTATCCCACTCCCACCTCAGCTTCGTATTGCCCCCCCCCCCGCCCAGACAGTGATCAAACACTCAGCATAAGCTTCTCTCAGCTCAGCCTAGGACCACCCTCCACTACCCCAGACCAGCACTGTGACGAAACACTCAGCACAGGCTTCTCCCACTTCCACCCCAGCTTTGTAGTGCCCTCCACTACCCCACCCAAAAACTGTGGCAGAAGCGTGGGTCAGTTTGTGACATACTTACCTTCCACCTCTAATAGCATTTCTTGGAGAACTCTGCGAAGTTCACTAATGCATCCAGATGTTTATTTCTGTTCTCCTACCGGCACGTTTGTCCAAACAGGGTAGGACAACACCTTGCCTCTGGGCTTGTTGTGATCTCCTTTACCCATGCACAACATAGTTTCCTGTATAAGGCGGAAGCAGACTAGCACCATTTATCGAGTATATAATGTAAGTGTTTCATGACACCAGAGCAGCTAGCCCAGGCCGATTCGGCTATGTTTTTATTTTGCGATTTGACATGATATGCATCTAAATGCAATCATTTAGAAAACATTATTGGAACATCGAAAATGGAGGAACTATTCCCTCAACGCTCCCTGTGCATGGTATTTGCTTCAGTGCCAAACGTTCAAAACAATACCATTATTATGTATTTGCTCTATTCATGGCTGCATGACTGGATTTTTTTGATTATTTATTTCACTGTGTTTTGGGACTCGCATTCGGTTTGTGCCCAGGTGCTCATTTATTTTGACTACTTCCTGCTGCAGATCTTTCCGTACGTAAAGGAAAGCCCGTAAACCTAGTTATTCTAAAATGACCTTTCGCTGCTCCTCACACTGCATATAAATGCATGTCTCGCCCACCCACACCTGTCCACTATAGTAAAGGTGTATACCAGGGCTGCTCTTTGAGCACTCCTCACTGCTAAACTGTTATTTTCTAGCTGAAGGTGTTCGCTTCAGTCAGAGTGAAACCTCGCACTTCTGGTATCACTTCTCAATGACTTTTCTAGCTAGAGACAGATGTGATAAGTCTGAGCATGGTATTACGACTACAGGGGGTAACTGCTTCTAGTTAATTGCAGTTGCCATATTTTACTGTTATTTTTCTTTGTCTTCTACTCAAAAGTATGAAAGGGCTTTGCTTATGTCACCTGTTCTAATGCAGGAAGGTTCTTCAGATGTAGGCCGTTTTCCTGTGTTCAGCCCTTTTAAACTTTTCATTTAGCCCGCAACCTCGTCCTCTGCCTTTTCTCTCATGCGATGCTAGGTGAGTACGTTCATTCTGTGTGGTCATAGGTGGACGGAGGAGCACGCTTCATTTTATATGCCTCATAAAACCCTGGCATGTGTTTATTCCAAGGAGCTATTGTGGTGGGCATCAGTTGTTTGTCAATTACTCTTCTCCTTGGAAGGATGATGGACTTCATTCTCCCTAGCATTTATATTCTAGCCTTTTATTTATTTTTTGAACTGCGTCCTCTGTTTGGACTATTCTCTCGGTTCAGCCAGGATACTATTTATCCACTTTTCTTGCTTCATTTTCTAACAAATTTACCCTTTTTTGTAGTGATGCAACAGCACTTTTATAGTTTATTTCGTTTTGTTAGGAAATAAAAAATAGCCACCATTTTTCACCACCGTTGGCAGTACTTACACCAGCTGACTGATCCGCCCACAGTACTCATGTTTTCAAGCTGTCCACCCATATTGTTGCTCTTCTATTGATAAGTTGTGTCCCTTTTGATTGTTGATTTTTCGCAGCGGCTCTGTCATTCAAGGGAAGGTGTGCTCTACAGATCTTGCATTTTAACTTTCCAAGTTATCTGTTTTAAAAACCAAAACATAAATAAAAGGCATTGTCATTTACAATGCCAATAGCTCAAACTCAAGTAAATGCGAGACCTATTGCATTGCAAATGCTTGTTGTTGTTGCCATTATTGAAAGGCTTTGTCCACAATACAGATGAAATTAACTACACTGTTTTAGTCACTGAATGAAGAGAAGCCAGGAATTAAGACAAAGGATCATATATTCCAAAATAACAAAAAAGAAGAAGAAAAAAGCTGAGAAGTGTGTCTGGACTTTGGTACACAGGGCCATATATATCATTATGTGATGCAGTGCAGTGCAGTGCAACAAGACACCTTGCAGCAATGTGCTGAGCTGCGGGACAGGGAAAGGACAGCAATGTGCCATATTTAACTCATTACGGCAAATTCCTGCCTTTTCCCAGCGCTGGCACACAATGTGATGCCTAGCGTCAACGCAGGCACTATTGCACCATTGTGTAAGGGTGCCTCCATTGTAAGCAGCATTGTTTTTGTGCAGGTAGGCGCACCTTTCTGCACAAAAACAATCCCCTGAAAAAATGTCTTCTTTTGAGTGCAGCAGAATGCAGCACACATAAAGGAAAAAACAAGGAGAAATAAACATGTTTCTCCTTGTTACGCCTCCCCTGGGAATGCGTAGCATTTTGGTGCATTCCCGTGTCTACCAGTAAATGGTAAATCTGGAAATGCACCAAAATCCATGGGTGTTGCATGGGAACATCTATGCACCACCCATGGAACAGCTCCCTGGGGCACAGTAATGCAACACAAAAATTTGCCCTGCATTATGCCAGGTTTATCAAGCCACTCGGGGCCACGCAAGGTGGCCTTTCGTGGCTTGATAAATCGCACTTAAGGGTTGAGTCACTTTTGCTTCTTGTTTCATAGAGCAAAATGACGCAACACTATCATGATTATGCCCCACATTGTCTAAAGCTAAACACTTTTGTTTCTCGGAGGAGCAAGCTTTCTGGAGTACCCACTGGAGCAGTATGAGATGGGGTTTGCACCATACAAATCACAGGTGCAAATTCAAGTGAAACTGCAGTCGAATAGATCGACCTTGGTCTCAAATTGAGGCTTAACATTAACTCATCAACAGTCCGTCACTGACAATGAAGCACATCAGGCTCCACAATAATGATAA